>NC_012879.2:1645292-1974350 GCF_000003195.3 Sorghum bicolor | reverse complement strand
ATTTTTAATCTATTAACACACAAGTCATGTACATACACTATTTTTTATCACCAATTAATTGCTCTACAATGTAACCAAATATGAGTTTTTGTTCTATTAGCTTAGCATTTTTTTACTAGATGTAATACAATAAAATACATGCAAGCCAAATTTATATGTATACATACATAATAGACTGAATATCATATAGTAATGCTATATATATAATGATTTACTTTTAAGAAATTTTCGCAGCAACGCGCGAGGAATTCACCTAGTTATTAAAAAATGAACGCCGTGGTTGAGCAGGGGAGGGCAACCGCCAACCGGCAGCAAGATTCGTTCTGCATTCTTTTCGACCGCACACCACACCAACCAAACTCGGAATACTAGTAGCTGCCGTGGGGGAAACGTGCTTCGTGCACCCCCGACGTGTCTGCCTTTTTTAACTAGTTAGTTAAGTTATGACGAAGACAACTTGTGCCTGGTGTTGGTGCACTCGTGGTAAATCAAATTTTCGTGCTAGATTTTATAAAAATGCACAAGAAATTCCACGACGTGTTGCATAGTGACTCATGTTGCGATCTACAAGGGTTTGTCTTTGTCTACCATGTGCTATTCAAATAATTGTAAGCAAGAAATGTAAAGGTAGAACGTGGTTTTAGGAAAAATAGGAAACTAGTTTCATATTTTCTTGAGGCAAGAGAATTTTTTTCTAATATAAATAATAATATCTTAGTGTTTCAAATAACTTGGGCCCTGTTTGGTTCCCCTTGCTAAATTTTAGCTAGCTAAAATTATTTTAGCTACTCTTGAGTGACTAATGGAACAAAACTATTTTAGCTTTTTTTTTAGTCAATGTGTTTGGAACTTTAGCTATTAAAGTGACTAAAGTTTATCTGTCTAAAATTTAGCAAGGGAACTAAACAGGATCTTGGTATTTATTGCAGGAAAAATATTAGATTTTCTTTTGAACAACAACTCTTTTTATAAAGTCTAAGAGCATCTCAAAGGGTTATGCATTTTCAGTTTTGCATTTGAGAGAATTTGCAAAGTCCCAAATGAATTTGCAAAGTCCCAAAAGGTGTGATTTCCAACCGCTTTGCATTTTACCAAGTCCCACTTTTTTTCCCGTAAAATTTTATGTTTTCGCGCGGCATTCGTTCATGTCCGCCAAATCTTTGCGCCCGAGGTCTCTTTGTGAACGTGGACGTCGTCGCCAGGTCTGATCGCGAACGTCATGGCCGCGTCGCCAGGACCCCATCGCGAACGTCGTGGCCGCGTCGCTAGGACCCCATCGCCAGGAGGTGCTCTTCGCGTGCGTCGTGGCCGCGCCGTGTGTGCTGTCGTGAACAGGTCCCCGTCATCAGGTCCGTCGTCTGCTCTCCATTCGCGTGCGTGTTTGCCATTTATTCCAAATCATTGATACTCGATGGAACCTGCTGCTGATTAAACTGAATGGTGCATGGTCGGGTACTGAATGGTGCATGGGCGGCTAATGGATGTGACGGCCATTGTTACGACAAAAAATTTAATGGCGCACAAGATCAGTACCAATGATCAGCGACGAGGAGGGAAGATCGCGCGTCGAGGAGGAGGGACGGGCTTCGCACGCGCCAGGAGGAGGGAGAGGAGATCGCGCGCCGAGGAGGGAGGGGCTTCACGCGCGCGCCACTGTCCAACGTGGACCGACGAAATTTTCGCGATGGAAGGATGCAAAGTGGTGAGAAGGTATGCATATATACAAAGCCTCAATTTTTATTTGCTAAGTTTACCAAATTGTAAATTTCAATTGCAAAACCGTTGGAAGGGTATTTTCTAGTCTTTTTTTTTAAATATGTTAATGCAAAGTCTATTTGCAAAACCTTTGGAGGTGAATGATGTTTGCAAACTATCAATAAAGTTCGATTTGCATCTCTCGTTGCTGACATGGTGCTATGTCAGCCAAAACCCAAAACCGCTTATAATAAAGTAAATCGGATGATTTTTAGAGCTGAGGGAGTCTAAAAACTCCTGTTTTCAACTGAAGGAGAAATAGGACTCACACAATATTTAATAAAGCTGATTGATGGAGAGATGGACTTCTTCCATCCAACCTACCATAAGTTTGGGTGATCGCAGCTATGGGCTGGAGGCTGGACAATGCAACAAAGGCCCATGGCAGATAGGAAAGCCGGTCCAGGACTCCAGGCAACCTCCCTAGAACGTGTCGAATTTTTTTGGTGACGAATGACAACGCAAAATGCCTGAAGTCATCGTCGTCATCGTGCGTCACACCACCACACACACACATATACACCAACCAGCCTTTGACCTCAGCTCAATGAGACCATTTATTATCATGTGAAAACGCTTGTCGTCCTATCCCCTTCGTGCCGTAAAAAAAAAAAAAGAAAAGAAATATCATTCTCATCATTTCTCAAGAATTTAAACAGATGGTGGACTTGGACAGCGCTGGTGCCGTTTGCATACTCTCTCGGGTCTCCGACGGCCACCGGAGTCGGTCGGAGCGGTCGCCGGCCGGTCTCTCCGGCGCGGCGCGAGCGGCCCTTCCGATCCGATCCTTTGGGGCCTTGAAAGGCTGCTGCTTGCACCGTTCCACCCACCAGGCCCCTCCCAACAGATGGTGGAGAGTCAAAATAAAGATGCTTTCAGTTCCAGAGGTTGGTCTTTTGACTTGCCGCAGCAGCCAGCCAAGGAGCCGACTACACAACTCCTAGGCCTTGTTTAGTTCCCAAAAAATTTTGCAAAATTTTTCAGATTCACTGTCACATCAAATCTTTAGATGTATGCATGAAGTATTAAATATAGACGAAAATAAAAACTAATTACACAGTTTGGTCGAAATTGACGAGACGAATCTTTTGAGCCTAATTAGTTCATGATTGCACAATATTTGTCAAATACAAACGAAATTGGTACTATTTACATTTTGCAAAAAAATTTGGAACTAAACAAGGCCCTAGCTGATTGATGCCATCTTTAATTATTAATTATACTCCTATATTTTTGACGCAGAATTATACTCCTATATGTGATGTGGTTATTAGTATATTTATTATTATAGAACGAAAACAGAACCTTATTTTGTTTTGTCAGTAAATAAACTGTCGTTGCTGGCAATGGACGACGGAAACGGAGACGGCCGGGTGCCACGGTGTGGCGGCCGGAGCGCCGGCCGACGGCGAAGTGAGCGGCGGTGCAATTCTGACGAATGCCGACGTGCAACATGCATATCTTTCAGGATATATACGCCATGCAGCTGCCGGAACACCAAAAATGGGATATTCCGATGCATGCATAAGTTTCGATTCCGCTGTGGGTAGATTCCAATCTTTCAAGCGCTGGCGCATCGCCGTCAGGCCGGCTCGGAATTACAGCACAAAGCACTTGCGACGGCGACCACCCCAACATGCACACAAAGGGCCAATGCAAGCTCTGCAGTTCTTTTTTGTTTCTTTATATATATTTCTCACTCAAGAAAAGGAAGGCCCATATGCCATACAAAATGCTAACGAGTCGTTTCCTATCCTCTTCCGATGGCCGTGATCTCTCGTCGGCCGTGATCGACCGACGACCCCGCTTCCTCTTCCTCATCCACCTACCCCCCACACACCTCACCCACAAATTCCTTTCCTGCACATGGTCCATGAACCAGGCCGGCCTTCAGCGCCTGGCTCTCTATACTCTATAGATACCTACTCCCTAAGTCATTCCAAGAATATTAGAGAGTTAAATTTTTCTAAATTTGACCAAATTTATATTATAAAATAATAATAATTATGGTACTAACTAAGTATCATTAGATTTTTTCTTAATTATATTTTCATAATATACTCACTTTACGTTACAAATCTTAATATTATTCTCTATAATTTTAGTCAAACGTGAAAATGCTTTGACTCTCCAAGATTCTTGGAATGACTTACAATTTGAGATGGAGAGAGTACCTACAACGTGTGCTTTATTTATATTAAAAGAAACATATTTTCTATTGACAATAAGCAAACAAATAGTACTGTAGCACTTTTCATGGCGTTCTTGTACTATGTGAAGGAACTATGAAAACAGACACATGTTCATTCAACGAACGATGGGCGAGCGGATTTTTCCATATACTTATAAACTACTAACTGACCATACTTTTTTTTCAGGACGAATGAAATGATGGGAGGTTTTGCAACACGTACTAATATTGATGCTATGGGTAAAAGAGAATCAGGGTACTTATAATCAAAAGAGATGGCAGAACGTAATTTGCGGAGCACTAGTTTATCTGTCATCATTCAGTCCGACCAGTAAGACCTGTGCACGGTACCGATTACTAGAGAGCGCCAACGCAAGTTCTTTGCAGTAGCCCACGAGCATGACCCACGTAGAGTGCACAATGGCGCCGTACATCTACCATCCCTTCTCTCCCTCTCCATTTCTATATCTATCCCACGCGACGCGACACGCTCTCTCTCTCTCTCTCTCTCTCTCTCTCTCTACCAACTCTGGTGGGAGAAGGGAGGTTCGGGGGAGGTAGGCAGGGCCAAGCGGTGGGGACGATGGCAGGGCAATTAAGGGCTTGGTGGCAGTGGAGGCGACCGGGCTAGGTTGGGGCGGGGGCGTCGCGATGGTGCTCGCCGATGAGCATGGCCACAACGATGACGACAATATGGGAGAGGGGAAGAAGGAGACACGTAGAGCTCTAGCAAAACCCTAGTGCAGCTACGACAGGGCAGGAGTGGTGGTGGAGTGAGGAGGAGGGTGGGGTCAAGGACAAGTGTGAGCACGTGCGGGAGTTGGAAGAAGAATAGTGCAGGGGCTACGCAGTGGTGGTCGGTGCGTTGCTAGCAGCCACCTTGGTCGGACCCTAGCACATCACCTAGTTTATTCCATACTACGGTGTTTTCATTTTGAATCGAGGCGACATGTTTTTGTCCCTATATATTCCAAGTCTTTAACTTTCTACTCTATTATTCATTTGAACTTTTCTAAAATGAATTTTTTGTTATCTTCTCTGCATATGCATACAACCATTGCGAAACCAAGGTTACAAATAGCACCCAAAAAGTAGTGACCACTTTTAGATGCCAAGTCTATCAGACATTTGTATGATCCTTGTTTGGCAAATATATCTACAATGTCGTATCCATCATGCAAGAACACTCACCCCAAATTTGGTGAGACACTCTCCCTTCAAAGGGCCTTGTAGAAGCCCAATCAGTAAGTAACCTTTCTTTATTACCAAATTAAGCTAGTTAATCTATTACCTTTTGTAAAAATTAAAAAAATAATAATTTCCTTGGTGTTTTCTTACATGTACAATTGGGATTTATTATGTCGCGATTACCAGCAATCCTACAATTTTAGCGTTTAATAAAAATAGATTTAATTGATTGAGTGCACTTTAAAAGTCAGCTTAACTTTTTAAAAAAGAAACATCTACTGTATCGATATATTAAGCCATATGTTGTTTTTTAGGGCATAGTCTCCTTTAACAGTGCCTAAATTTGTTTTGGTAGATTTCAATCCTACGCTTTTTTAGTCTATTTTGTCCTTTGTTAAATCAAGTTATTTTAGCTCAGGCCCCATTTAGAATGTACCGCCTCTATTTCAAATTATAAGACATTTTGACTTTTTTAGATACATAATTTTTTTACTACATATTTAGGTATACACTATGTGTATATATATATATATATATATATATATATATATATATATATATAGTAAAGTTAATGAATCTACAAAAGCTAAAACGTCTTGTAATTTGGAATGGAGGGAGTATAACATTTTCATGGTTTTTTACTCTATGCTTTTCTGTGTTTTTCCCCTACAAATTTCCTATAAGTATGGCAAAACGGCTCCTCTGGCCTCTTTTTTATGAAGATGTTGACTATCCATAGTGCCCCTGCTTATTTGATTCAGTTAGTAATATATGAGTTTATTAGTGACATAACTATGGCCTTATATCACTAAAGAAATGGAGTACTATTTTTCTTTGAGGAAAAAAAAAACATCGCTACATTGCCCTAGAGCATCGGGAGTGTACGAAATATGAAGGTTGTAAAGACTCTTGCATCAACCTCATAAGTTTCGAGCAGCAGCCCTTAGGTCGACCCTAAGAGCAAGCACAACGCAAGCGCGAATATCATCGTTAGCCTCAACAAAAAGCTTGCCTACACGTAGGAGTAAAGTGACTGAAGCCACCACCTCCCAATCGCACCGCAGGACATATAATTCTCTCTCTCTTTCTCTAACCGCTTTATCAGACAAAAAGCATATACTAGGAGCACTTCACTTCCTCCCATTGCGTTTTCTGCTTGTTGCTTCTGTATTTTATCAGATGAGACATATGTGTCTTCTGAAGGATATCAGTAGGTTCTGCAAGGCCATCATCTTTTTTATCTTTTTCTATCCGATCTTATATGGCAACGAAGCCAACATTCACCGTGGAGCGTTGGGGTGGCCTAATTAGGAGAAAACAAAAGCATATGGCGGGACCTCAAGCTAATGAAAGACACAATCTTAAGGCTTATTATAAAAAAAGAGTAAAGTCCACCATCAGTCCTTAAACTTCCTGTAGTGTCATTCCGATCCATAAACTCACAAATCGATCATTTGGATTCTTAAACTTATTCGTTTGTGTCATCTCGGTCTCTAAACTTATTCAGCTGTGGTCTCTAAACTTAGAAATCACCCGTTTAAGTCCTTAAATTTGTTCAGTTGTGTCATTCCGGTCGCTAAATTTGGTTTTAAGTCTCATCTGGATCAAAACAAAACGGTATAAAAATTGTATATCAAAAATAATTCAGAACTTTTTATATGAATTCGAATAAAGACAAAATTTATATCAAAGTTGTAGCACTCAACGTGATCTTAGTTTTGTAGTTGAAAAGTTTTTTTTATTTGAAGTCGTTTAATGTCACAAAATTTAATTTTAAATTTTAAAATGTATAAACTTACAATAAATATTTTGGGACCCTAAATAATTTAAATTTTAAAAATTTTCAACTATAAAGTTGTAGATCGCATTGCTGGCTATAATCTCTATAACTAAAAATTATGGAGATGACCCGTCTACCACACCTATGGTGAAACCACAACTCACATTCTTTTACTGTGCCATGATAGGCTATCCCATCAACTCATGCTCCACTCACCTATCCCATCAACTCATGCCCCACTCACCCATGCATGCAAAATCTGTATATACGAGGACCCGTCTACCACACCCATAGTGAAGCCACAACTCTGATCCCTTTTACTGTGCTATGATAAGCTATCTCATCAACCCAGGCCCCACTCACCCATGCATGTAAAATTGTTTTACCGAATTAAAAAAGTCATAACTCTTAAACCAAAGATATAAATTTAATTCTGATTGCACCATTAAATTTCTTGTAACAAATCCTTCAAAACAAGATCACACATGGATATATTTAGATAAAATTCTATTAATGAATATTTATCTTATAAAGATAAAATATTTTTTTATTAAGTAGAGACAATATTCTAAGTTGAACACACAATGTTCTGTCTTTGTAAAAAATGTTATCAATGTAGAAGAATAGTATTTTGGTTTTAGGTTTATAAAACTGATATTACAATATACATAAAAATACATAAATACATGACATAGATAAAAATAATAATAAAATCTAGAGTAAATATCATAAGAAAAAAATAAAAACACAAAATGGAGAAAAATTTCAAATAATGTCAAAGGGTTACTTTTAAAATATCATAAATATATTTATAGAACATTAACATCACTAAATACATCATAGAACATCATTAAATATATTATAGAACATCACATTTATTATAGATTACATGTATACTAAGTGAACACCATAAGAAACATTATAGAACATCATATGTATACTACATAAACATGACATAACATAGCATAGAACACTAAATATATACTGTATAAACATCACATATATATAGAAAATAAAAATAAAAAATAAAATTATTAAGAATAAAAATATAAAAACAAACATGATTAACAAATGATAAAAATGCATAGATCAAATAAAATAAATGAATAATTTAAATAAGGATAAAAAGAAGATTATAAGGAAATAAAATATAAAATAAGAATGAAGAAATATAGAAAACCTGAAAAGAAAAAAGAAAAACAAATAGAAGCAAGGAAGAATAATAAAAATAAAACCAAAAGAAAAAATAAAAGCTAAAATTTAAACAAGAAAAAGAATACGGAAAGGACAGGAAATAAAATAAAATAAAAAAATGAAAACCGAAATGAAATGAAAAAGAAAGAATATAGACAGAAAAAATGAAATAACAATGAAGAAACATAGAGTATGTTAATTTTAAAGCCTGTAACAACGTACGGACATTAACCTAGTTTGATATAAAATTTATCTTCATTTGAGTTTATATAAAAAGGTTATAAGTTACTTTCGAATATAGAGTTTTTAGATTCGTCCTGTTTTCATCCAGATGAGACTTAAAAGACAAATTTAGGGACCGGATAACACAACTAAATAAGTTTGAGGGTTTCCAAGTTCAGGTATGAGGATGACATAGCCAAACAAGTTTAGATAAAACGGTTGTTTTGTGAGTTTAGGGATCATGATGATACACCCGAATAAGTTTAGAAACTGGTGATGAACTCTACTCTAGAAAAATGATTTGGTCTTTTTTGATGCCAAAAAATAATTTGGTCTGGGATGCCGGAGCTGCACAGCTGCATCGTCTTCCATGGACCACGGTCAGATCAGGAGGGGGCGACTTGCCGATGTAGCGGCCGATGAGAGGGCGAGGCGGCTTATCAGATCGGAGAGGCAGCGCAGGGGCCTCTTAAACAATAACAGAGGCAGGATTAAGAATCGGTGGAGCCCAGCTTAAGGGCGATGGAATGGCGGCCTCATACGTTCCTGAATCCTGATGCCCTTATCCCTTCGCTTACAACAAGGACCACATATGCATCCGTCTCCTCCCTTTTTCCATGTTGTATCTCTCTTTTTTTCCTTTTCCATTCGAGTATACGGAGTACGAGTACGTAGAAAGTACGAGCGACAGAGATACTGTGGGTCCTGAGAGGGGCATCTCCGGCGTGCGCAGCGGCGGCGGCGCGGCGCACGAGTGGCCATGGAGCTGACCCGCCCGGCACAGCGGAAGATCAGTGGCGGCGGAGCAGCTGTGCACACAATGAGCGTCCAGCGGCCAAGGTAGGTCCAGTTCCTCGACACTATTTAGCGATGTGCGTCTGCTGGTAAAACGGCTCCGACCCTGTCCCAACTCAATCAAACAAAAAAAAGAGAGCCGATGGAGCTGCAGTTGGATGCTTCACACGGCTCCACTACAGTAGCTCTACAGCCACGTTAAAGCTCACCAAACATGCCTTTTGTTGGAGCCGGAGCAGAAGCTGCTTAGAGCAGTCTCTACTGACTACTCGGCTCAATCAAAAGTTACTTGCCATATAGATAAATAAAGTAGTTGAAGTTGTCTTCTTTGCATTGCCTACAATAACTCTACAATAGTGTTACAGTCATGCAGCCGCAACCATGCAGAGCGCACGAATGGACCTCTTAGTTGGAGAGTCTGAATAGAAGCATGCAAACAACTAATGTTAGTGGTCTTAATCAAAAGTTAGCTGCCATATAGATAAAAAGTAGTTGAAGCTGTCATCTTACGTAGAAGACTAGCCACTTTATCTGTTGCTAATATCACCATTTCTCTCCCTCTCTCTCTATATATACATAAATCCGCTTGCTCGTCTACCTTTGCTCTCTTACAATTAGTCTCAACTTTTCTTCTAAAAGAAGTGGCTTGCACCTTTTGTCAGTTGAAACATTGACACCCTCCGTAAGATGTTCCAACATACTAATATAGAGCCACTATTTGAGATGATACGGATTATTTATGTAGAGCTCGAGGCTAGAACTATAAGTCACAATGGCACATTGAAGGAGGCTTTTAGGGCAGCCCCAACAAGGGCATACCTAAACATGCATGATATGAGGATATTAGACTCCATCTTTTTGGACAACACTACCCTTTTTCTCTAGAACATACATGTGGCTTTGAACTCCTCTCTCTATATTAAATCGTGTGCTTTTGTGGTGTGTCAGATCAAGCTACTGATACCTCTGTGGTTGCTCCTGCGACGCCGCTACTGTACATGACATGGAGGCCTAGTGCTTACATGGATGTCATGGTGGTGCGAGAAACACAAAAATTCTATCAAACAAGTCCTTAAAAGTGAATACTGTCCTTAACGGAAATGCATCATCGAAATTGTCTTCCTATCACATTTTGGCCTCTAAAAGTAGATTTAGGTCGTCAAGAGGTTGATTGGAGTGCACTTAGAATATAAAATTCAAGCCGAAGCTCTACCAACCCTTAGCAGCCCAATGGCGGCTTCAAACCAGTATAGTGCACTATTGTCAAAAAAAAAAAACCAGTAGTACACACCCCTGGTCCATGGACCATGTCTACCGTCAGTTCCGTAGCCGCCTCAGCTCAGCTACTACCGTCTTCTTGTTGGCAATGCGTCCCCCAGAACGCACCCCGGAGTCTATACATAACCCCCTCCCATCTCTGATCTCCCCGACCGCAGGCTCGCCATCTCCGCCTCTCCTCCTCCACCCGGCACGCGCACGCACACAGCGCCATCACAGACACCATGGCTACGCACTCGGTCGCCGCCGCGCACGCCACCATCGCCGCGCGCGCGGCGCCGGCTGCCGGGGCGTCGGCCCCGGCCGAGCGCCTTGGCTTCCGCCTCAGCTCGCTCGCCGGCCGCGGCCTGCGTTCCCCGCTCCCGGCCCGCCGCGCGCCGTCCGCGGCCGCGTCCCGCCGCCAGCGCGTCGTGCGCGCCGCCGCCGTCGAGACGCTCGAGGGGAAGGCCGCCACGGGCGAGCTGCTCGAGAAGTCGGTCAACACGATCCGGTTCCTGGCCATCGACGCCGTCGAGAAGGCCAACTCCGGTCACCCGGGCCTCCCCATGGGCTGCGCGCCCATGGGCCACATCCTCTACGACGAGGTCATGCGCTACAACCCCAAGAACCCCTACTGGTTCAACCGTGACCGCTTCGTTCTCTCCGCCGGCCACGGCTGCATGCTCCAGTACGCCCTGCTCCACCTCGCCGGATACGACAGTGTTAAGGTAAACCAGCTGATTCACTTGCTTTTGCTGTGTTTGTTTCCATCTTCTATTTGTTGTGCGTGGGATTTTGCCCCCGGTTGGTTGGTTGGTTGGAGCGGCGAAATCGGGGGTAGGTTCATGTGTAAAGTTTGGATCTTGTTTGGTAAAATAGTGGAAAGCTTTGGATCTTGACTGCTATCTTTGGTGGCGGCATAGAAAAGGCCGTGCCTGCCTATGTCCAGTTGTCAAAGATGTATTATTATGATAAGGGGAAGCTAAGTTACCTAGGAAGATTAGTTGGAGACTCAGACGTTACACCATGGACCTGTCATCACTCATGCTTTAGTTGAGCAGAACTATTGAGTGTAATTCACCTCAGCAGAGCTGCTAGGTATTTGATAGGCATCTCTTATGTGGCTGAATTTCTTTTAACTATGGTTGGTACACTGCTGCTGCAGGAGGAGGATTTGAAGCAGTTCAGGCAATGGGGAAGCAAGACACCGGGCCACCCTGAGAACTTTGAGACTCCAGGAGTTGAAGTTACCACTGGTCTGTTTTCTTCTTTATCGGACTGACACTTGTTGTGCATTGCCCTGTTGTACTGTTTGTGTAAAACTAAAAGTTTCGGTTTCCAATATGGTTGTTCTGCAGGACCCCTTGGTCAGGGTATCGCCAATGCTGTTGGGTTGGCGCTTGCTGAGAAGCACCTGGCTGCTCGCTTCAACAAGCCTGACAGTGAGATTGTCGACCACTACACGTAATACTTCTAATAATCTGAACATGCAGTGTCTTGCTTTTAGTTTGTGTGGTGCAGCTCCGGTAACATGTTTCGTGTATTCTTTACAGGTATGTTATTTTGGGAGATGGTTGCCAAATGGAGGGTATTGCCAATGAAGCTTGCTCCTTGGCTGGACACTGGGGTCTTGGCAAGCTGATTGCTTTCTACGATGACAACCACATTTCCATCGATGGAGATACAGAGATTGCATTCACAGAGGACGTGAGCACCCGCTTTGAGGCTCTTGGGTGGCACACGATCTGGGTTAAGAATGGGAACAACGGCTATGATGACATCCGTGCAGCCATTAAGGAGGCGAAGGCAGTTACTGACAAGCCCACCTTAATCAAGGTTGGTTTCTTTGGTATTTGCAACCTTTTATGTTTTGTTTTCTGTAGATTTTATAGCACTGGTCTAATTTGTACTCTATTTAGGTGACTACCACAATCGGTTTTGGATCGCCCAACAAGGCCAACTCATACAGTGTGCATGGAAGTGCATTGGGTGCCAAAGAGGTTGAAGCAACCAGGCAGAACCTTGGATGGCCCTATGAGCCGTTCTTTGTTCCAGAGGACGTCAAGAGGTTGGTCTTCTCTCTGTTCTTGTAATCTAGTTATCTGGATGAGTTAGTGGAATGCATAACACTCACACGGTTTCTTTGATGGATCATTGCAGCCACTGGAGCCGCCACACACCTGAAGGTGCTGCACTTGAGGCTGATTGGAATGCTAAGTTTGCAGAGTACGAGAAGAAGTATGCAGACGATGCAGCAACCTTGAAAAGTATCATCACAGGAGAGTTCCCTACTGGCTGGGCTGATGCGCTTCCTGTAAGAATACATATCTACTTGCAATACTGCAGTTGATACTGATACATGGAGAATTAAACTCTAATGGTAGATTCTTGCTTTTTTCTCTCTCTATAGAAATACACTCCAGAGAGCCCAGGAGATGCCACCAGGAACCTCTCCCAGCAGTGCTTGAATGCACTTGCTAATGTTGTGCCTGGTCTTATTGGAGGTAGTGCTGATCTTGCGTCCTCCAACATGACTCTGCTTAAGATGTTTGGTGACTTCCAGAAGGATACGGCTGAAGAGCGCAATGTCCGGTTTGGAGTCAGAGAACACGGAATGGGCGCCATTTGCAATGGCATTGCTCTGCACAGTCCAGGGTTTGTTCCATACTGTGCTACATTCTTTGTCTTCACTGATTACATGAGAGGTGCCATGAGGATCTCAGCTCTGTCTGAGGCTGGAGTTATCTATGTTATGACCCACGACTCTATTGGTCTTGGAGAAGATGGTCCGACCCATCAGCCCATTGAGCACTTGGTGAGTTTCCGTGCAATGCCGAACATATTGATGCTCCGCCCTGCTGATGGCAATGAGACCGCCGGAGCATACAAAGTTGCAGTTCTCAACAGGAAGAGGCCATCTATTCTCGCTCTTTCCAGGCAAAAGCTTCCTCACCTGCCTGGTACCTCAATTGAGGGAGTCGAGAAGGGTGGATATACCATCTCTGACAACTCAACTGGCAACAAGCCTGACCTCATTGTGTTGGGTACTGGCTCTGAACTGGAGATTGCGGAAAAGGCTGCCGATGAGTTGAGGAAGGAGGGGAAGACAGTCCGTGTCGTCTCATTTGTTTCTTGGGAACTTTTCGATGAACAGTCAGATGAATACAAGGAGAGTGTCCTGCCTGCAGCCGTCACCGCAAGAATCAGCATTGAGGCCGGGTCTACTCTCGGCTGGCAGAAGTATGTCGGAGCCCAGGGCAAGGCCATTGGCATCGACAAATTCGGTGCGAGTGCTCCTGCCGGAACGATCTACAAGGAGTATGGCATCACTGTGGAGAGCGTCATTGCGGCGGCCAAGAGCTTTTAAGAGTTAACAACAACAGTCTTGAGTTTTTTGTCATCATTGATGCCAAAGGAACACTGTACCTCGAGGTCTTGTGCCCCAAAGCTTGGAATAAACAATGGAGGGAGCGGAAGGATGCCTGCATTTGGAGCGCGTGAGTGGTATTTTAGGCCTGTAATAAACAATGCCTTTTCCATTTATGTTGGTTTTATTCGGTGACCCTCACACGAACACGATTCATGAAGGTGAGCCTGGTTATTAATTAAATCGGGTGCTGGTTTTTGGTAACATGCATTGGCAATGACCTTACTGTCTTGCAGAGCGATGCTTCATTCTTTGCTGGATCGTGGGTTTAAGTCGCACTGTGTCTTAGTTGTTGCATTTTTTTTGCTCTTTTATTGATACAGTTTTCTACTGGCTTTTATGGTACATAACATTTATATATTGAGCTCAATAATGTGATGTATTTTCTTCTGGTTTCTCTCGAAATCAAACCAAACTTGGTTTGCAATTGCAACAAACTTTGTTCAGTTCAAATGCCTGCCTTGATGTGGTGAACTTGCCGCATCAGCTGCTGTCGTGACGTGCAACGGTGCAACAGCATCTGAATCTGAATGTAATACCGCTGTCATGAAGAAACAGGTGAAGAAAATACCAATGCTGTCAGCATGGCTAGCTTTCTCTGTTGTTGTTACCAGGACTATTCAGCCTGAATGTAAACGCCGACCACCGACGGCTGAATGTAAGGCTATTTTTGTCTGTTGGCCGTATCCAATCCAATTCAGTTCATACGTATCAGATACACGTATCCAGCTTGATACGTATCAAAAATCATAGTACAGCTAGGATACGTATCCGATACATGATATCGATACATCATCATAGGTGAATGTTGCTTGGATGTGGGTTCACATGAGACATGTGAACATCAGGAATTCAGGACAGGACACACGAAGCTGTCTGGATCCACTGGCAGTTCTGTGTGGCCTGGACGTTCTTGCATGCTGAGTGGAGGGGAGTGTGGCTAAGGTGAGCTCTCTCTACTCCACTCCACTCCACTCCACTCCACACTCCACAACACTACACTCCATCCACTGCTTGGAATTGGATGTGAGCTGAAAACGAAGTTTGTGAATGGAAACAAAGATGGGGCTATCCATATTGTCATCTTGTTTAAGGTGTTTGGAGCCTCAGGACTCATGACGACAGGATGTGAGTGTCTCATCTGGTCGCTGTCGTTGCCCTTCCTTTTTTTTCTCTTTGGCCGCCCTGCCTGCCCCCTGCGTTTGGTGGTGTTGCCCTGACTGAAAAACGAGTGGCGAACTCGTTTGTTCAGTCATCCTGAATAATGTGCATAGTTAATCACTCCCATACACTCTTTGTTCTTTGTGTTGTTTATATTTCGTATGTAGGATGTACATGCTTAAACTGAATGAATAGGACAAAAAAAGGAAGTACTAAGTTGCTAAACAAGAAAGAATATATAGAACATGGGAGTCAAAACCAGGGCCTAATTAACTGGGAGAGCTTAATTAACCACGTCAAATTCGTTTGACTGTTGCTATATATGACATTTTTTTTTCAAGAACATGTCCATTGACATGTGTTTAGTTAAGAATGAAAAAGATGATATGCGAGGACCGAGGATGTCAGTTGTGGACTACATGACGAACAGGCTCAGCAGCGCTTCGAGCTCGCACAGGCTAGGACTAGGTACGATCCATTCCTTGCTCACCAGCACGATCTGGTCGCTGAAGAAGGAGCCGCGGATCCTCATGAGCAGCAGCACAGCGCTGTTGTGTTGTGTGCAAGACGGCGCTGTAGCTATACTGTATGGCTGTCACAGTGAATATGAGGGTAATTCCCGACGCCTTCTAAGCCTACACAATTTCTCATCCAAAACTCAACATGATCGAACACGTCTCTAACACATATCTGACTCAGCCTGTTCAAAGAATTGGCACAGATCGTCTAAACCTACACGATTTCCCTGATCGATTGAAAAGCCTGGATGTGGAAGTGGAGATGGAAGCTGATGATTCTTATGGATGGTGGCATTGTGGGATGTGTGTGGTTTCTGCATCGATCTTCGTTGGCTTATATCGTCCTGTGTCGCTCTCCATGTCTTTGAGCATTAATGCAGGTCACCTAAAGCAGCATTCAGCTCCTGTAAAGAGAAGGAAAGCGGAAGAAGGTCGAATAATTACACTCCTATTAATTTGCTTGCTATTCTCCTTATATTGCTCCGAATCAGTACAATTCATCAGCAATGTGGTTTGCTTGCTATTCTCCTTATATGTATGGCGGCATATCGCTATGTGTGCAGTCATACTGAAACTGAAACTAGTGAAGCTGAAAGTACTTTCATATTGAAACTCTCCTATTAATTTTCATACTGAAAGTCTGTAACTGAAAGAATTGAAGCTTAAAGTCAAGGCAGGCTGTTACGATGTGGCAGATATGCGTAGTAAGCACGTGCTCATACTGGCGTGGTTGGTACCACCGAGGGTGATGAATGGATCAGCAGATTGGTACACCAAACTGCCCATCATATCTTTGCCCACCACTTGGAGCTTGTTGGAAGCATGCATGATGTCTTTTAAGTTGGGTGAACCCAGCTTGGTTTCACTTATTACTAGCTAGTGGATTTGTTTGTTCCTTCGTTGCACACAGAAGGCATAAGCTAGTGCTGCAATCGCCACTCTGATATTCCACGTGGTTGAAGAGCTCAACAACGTGAAATTAATTCCTTTGGCTCTTGCCACATCAGTTGCTGTTGCAACGTGCAACATCATCTGAACCTGAATGTACTGCCGCTGTCATCACAAGAAACAAGTGAACAAAATAACAATGCTGTTTGCTTCAGCATGGCCAGCATCCAGATATCTCTGCTGTCATTTGATGGACTTGTTCAGCTGAAGCTCCTGTCTGAAAGTTGCCTGGCTAGCTGTAGGTTCACACCAGGACACACGAATCTTGCCAATTTTGTATGGCCTGGACGCTCTTGCTGGCTGAGTGGAGCCGAGTGTGCACGGCCGCTACCCTACCCAGTATGGCTAAGATGAGGTCCACTCCAGTCCACTCCACTGCTTGCGACGCCCTGTTTTCGTTTTCTTTTCTGGTTCTGGAGTTGGAGGTGAGCTGAAAACGAAATTTGTGAACTGGAAACAAAGATGGGCTATCTATATTCTCGCTTTTTTTAAGGTGTTTGGAGCCGTACGAATCATGACGACAGGATTACTATGTGAGTATCTCTGGTCGCTGTCGTTGCCCTTCCTTTTGGCTGCCCTGTCCTTGCGTTTGGTGGTGTGGCCGGTGCGGAGGGTGATGTTTTTTTTCTTTGTTGGGCAATGTTACGGTACAATTTTTACTTAGGAGGTAATACCTTATAAGAGTCCATTTGCTTAAGCTTATTTGCCGAATCTGAGTGTTTGTCTCTCGCAACAAATCAACTAACAGACAAGTGAACAGAAATATGAGCCATTGATTCTTTGATTTCTTTTTGAATTAGTTAACAAATTAATTAACCTAGAAAAAAAAAGACGTTGTCAAATCCTTAAATCGAGGGAGAGAATCTGGAGCACGGTCTTTTCTTTCCTTACGCATGGACTCCTCCTTTTGGGCTTAACATGAATACCCTACTATTTTTGTTTCATTCTTTTGTATATACATGTACATATAATGTTCTATGTACAAAAGTTTTTAGCAAAAGCAATGAGTATTCAACTAAATACCCTAAATAATTATTTTAATCTATTCATATATGAATGAGGTTATTTTATATATTTTTAATTTTGATATTTTTGTCTAAAAAATGGCTATTTTTTATGATTGTAAATCCTGTTAAAATAAAAATATTTGTGGATCTCATATGCATGTACTAGATTAAAAAAGATATTTATATCTAAAAATTTCCTCATTTATTGTATTTTTCTAAAATTAAAAATTAAATAAATATAATTTCACATATTACCTCCTAGAAATAATAGATGATTCTAACCATTCGGTGTAATTAAATAAAGAGCGCACAGTTATTTGGGTGTACATAACAAAGCCCTTCTTTTCTTGGGGTTTTTCTGAAAAAACTGAGTGGTGCGTCCTACAAGCCAGTGCCAAATCACTCCGATACTCCCATTCCTACAGTGTCGTTTATGTTTTCTAGGATGTACATGCTTAAATTGAATAGGAGGAATAAGGGGAGCAAGTCACCAGATAAGAAAGAACACAGAACATGGGAGTCAAAACCGGGGCTAATTGGGAGAGCTTGACCACGTCGGACTCGGATGGCTGTTGCCATGTGTTCGGCGAAGTCACTTGGCCTTAGCCTGGACAGAAGCAACCGCAGATTGACAGCAGCAGAACAGCATTAGGTTGTGCAAGATGGTGCTGTAGCCATACCGTATCCTTGCCATATAGAATGAGGTTAATTCCCGACGCCTTCTAAACCTACGTAATGTCCTTTCCAAACTCAACATGAATGTGTCTCGATCACTACACATGTACCCGTTGGCACAGCTCGTCTGAACCTACACGGTTTTTCGAGCAATTCGAAAGTCTCCATGGAAGGGGAAGCCGATGCTTATGGTTATGGGGATGTGTGGCCCTTCTGTTTCTGCATCCCGCTGCCTTATATTGGCCTCTGCCTCGAGCATTAATGCAGCTCACCTAAATGAGCATTCAGTTCCTGCAAAGAGAAGGAAAACACTGTAAAACAGAAGCATTACTCTGGAGTCATGATAGTGGCAGATACCAAGCGTTTTGCACGTGCTTGCTGCTCACAATAAGTGGCTTGGCTAACTAAAAATTCGTAAGAGTGGATCAATATGAGGATAGAGTACTCTGGGTTGGATTCGTATTTGATGCATTTTGATCTAGGCCTTGTTTAGTTCCGAAAAATTTTGGAAAATGGACACTGTAGCATTTTCGTTTGTATTTGACAAATATTGTCCAATCATGGACTAACTAGACTCAAAAGATTCGTCTCGTCAATTTCGACCAAACTGTGCAATTAGTTTTTTTTTCGTCTATATTTAATACTCCATGCATGCGTCTAAAGATTCGATGTGACGGGGAATATGAAAAATTTTACAAAATTTTCTGAAAAGTAAACAAGGCCTAGTCATTTGCGCAAGAATACAATTCAGCAATGTGGTTTTATTGCTATTCTGCTTATAAGGTGGTGGATATGTGCAAAGTCATACTAAGGCCTTGTTTAGTTCACACCAAAAATCAAAAAGTTTTCAAGATTCACCGTCACATCGAATCTTATGGTACAAGCATGAAGCATTAAATATAGATGAAAATAAAAACTAATTACACAATTTAGCTGTAAATCGCGAGATGAATTCTTTTGATCCTAGTTAGTCTATGATTGGATAATATTTATCACAAACAAACGAAAGTGCTACAGTAGCGAAATCCAAAAAAATTTCACATCTAAACAAGGCCTAAAACTGAAAGTACTTTCATACTGAAACTCTCTTATTAATTCCATACTGAAACATTCGTCAAAAAAATTCCATACTGAAACTGAAAGTATTGATGCTGAAGTTTGAGGCTGGCTTATGCGAGCGTGGCAGATATGTGCAGTAAGCACGTGCGCATGCTGGTGTGGTTGGTACCGAGAGTGATGGATGCATCAGCAGATGGGTACCAAGCTGCCGATCTTTGGATACACAAGTTTAAATTTAACAAGAAAAACACACATGAAGAGGATCAGTGAAAAATGTCACGAATAAAATTGCTTCTTATCTTCAGGTGCCTTTGACCTGCATATGACGACTTCAAATCCAGCAATCACCGTAGCCACTTTGCCCTCAGGGGTCCAAGCAATTGCAGTTCTAAGTAGGCGGACGCAGGTTGGGTTTGTAGGTCATGCGTAGAGACATTCTCAATTATTTCACGCTGCACACTTGAGAGGCCTCTGGAACCACAATGCGATATTTCTCATGATGCTAATGAAAACTGAATCAAATAATGTAAATTCCCGATGCCTTCCAAGCCTATATACACAATGTCTCACCTGAACTCAACCTAAGTGTGTTCTCACACGTAATCTATATCTCTATAAACTCCACTAGCTATTTCTCTTGCCATGTAAAGTGTCCACGTCAGCATCTACTAGAACATCCCATTAGCACATAGCACATTCAACTATCTCGCCACACAAAGTATCCACATCAACATCTATTAACACATCCAACTAATTAACACGTCTTCATTCAAGCTATTCACATTAGCAAACTACATCATTTATTAACACTATCTACATATCTGATTCTTAGGAATTAACACTTTGACCTATTTATATTTCTTCTTAATACCCGCAGCAACGCGCGGGGAATCCTCTAGTAAGTATAAATATCTATACCTGTCAAAGGTTTGGAAGGAACCTGATGCTTACATGGTGGCATCATGGATGTGGTGGGCCTTTCGTTTCTACACCCGGTCGCCTTATATTGGCGTTTGCATGCCTTGGAACATTAATACAACCACATCTGAGTAAATATAAGCTCCTGTTAAGGGAAGGAAAATACAAGGAGCATGGAAATTACACGGGTGTTAAGGGCCTATTTGGCGGAGCTCTACCAACTCCAGATCCATCAAGATCCACCAGATCCATCATTAAGCAGCTCCATCGTGGATCTAGGTTTCTTTTGTGTTCGATAGAGCTCCTATCTCTATCTCACTTTCACCTAGGTCCCACACGTTAGGGGCAAAAAAATATCCACAGATTTCTTCTTCCTCTAGCTCGGGCATGGGCAGGGGTGCTGTCATAACGTGAAAAAATCCACGGGCTTCTTCTGGGATGAATTGCATGGTTTTGGTGGACAAATCCAAGGTGGAGGTGCTGGAGCTAGTGTTTGACTACAAAAATTGAATTTTGATATGCTTTTTATGGATCTAGAGCTGGTGGAGCTCTACCAAATAGACTCTAAAACTTAATCTAGTCATACAGGCACGATATTTTATAACCAAAGAATGCGGAAGCATAACCACCATAGAAGAAAAAATGAGAACGAGAACAACACGGATGAACGATGTTTTAACAAGGTTCGGCAATGTGCCAACATCCTCGAGGCATGACTACAAGCGCTTCTCTCCATAAAACAACATTTATCGTCATCCGGGAGCCCCCGCAGCTTCGTTGGCACCTAAACCAGTCGCCAAGTCATCTCGCGGATATAAAAAGGGTTGCCTTATATTTATAGCCCTATAGAGTTTGACTCTAAGTCTATCCTAATCCGTGATACAACTCAACTCATGACGTAGCCAAACTATATACTATTTGACACATATCTTATGAACTCCACTTTGGCAAAGATGGACGCCACTTGAAGCTGCTCCGTGTACCCAAACATGATTTGTTAGCAAGAACCTTAGATATTCCTGCAAATCCATAGTCCATGACTCTACTTGAAGTTGTGTACCCTTCTCTTTATCACCACAATCTCTATTGACTAAAATTAGATTCACCTCTGGCTCTAACATGTCTAACTCCTTATAGTATGTCTGCTTCATGCTAGGCACTGTACGAGCTAATTGAATCCAATATCATACTCAAAATTAACTATATACCTGCATTGAGAACTTTTTTTGAAGAAACACGAGGAGTTTGCACTTCACTCCACTTCACTCCACTCCACTCCACTCTACTCCACTCCACTTCACTCCACTGCTTAGTGCTTACACGCCGTGTTTTTTTTTGTCTTGTTCTGGAATAGGATGTGAGCTGAAAACAAAATTTGTGAACTGGAAACAAAGATGGGCTATTCATATTTTTGCCCTTTTTAAGGTGTTTGGGGGCCTCACGAAGCATGACAACAGTATCTGAGTGCCTCTAGTCTCTGTCGTTGCCCTTCTTTTCTCGCTGGCTTCCCTGCATCTGCGTTGGTGGTGTGGCTGCTGCCGAGGGCAATGTTTCTTTCTTATTTTTTTTCATGAAAAACCAAGTGGTGTTTTGTATGGCATAGTTCGTTTGTTCAGACATAGGTAAAGCCAGTGCCCAATCACTCCGATGTTCTCATTCTTCTCGTGTTTATGGTTTCTAGGATGTACATGATTAAATTGAACAGAAGAAATAAGGGAAGTATGACACCAAACAAGAAAGAATAAAGAACATGGGGAGGCAAAATCCAAAAGGGCTAGTTGGGAGAGCTTAACCACATCAAATTCGTTTGGCTATTTGTACGCATTCGGCGAAGTCACCCAGCCTTAGCGGGGACAGAAGCAGAGGCGGAACCAGCGGGATGCCAGCCCCTAGTCATCGGAGTTCCCAGAACGGCGGATCGAGGAACGACGTTTTAGATGCAATTTTTACACTGTGGGAACGATTTCGTTCCCGCGTTCCCGTCCCGAACGCTCGTTCCCAGAACGTGGAACGCTGCATCGTTCCCGTTCCGCGGTGACTAGGTGCCAGCCCCCCCCCCCGTGCCAGCATGCAGGCATGTAAAGTTTCTCCAAATCTCTATCCCTTGATTTCTGTTGGAATTAAAAGCAAACTAGGAGAGGAAACATGATGGACGAGAGGAGACTCGTGTCACATTGTATTTGCAGTTTCGCACTGTACCCAGATGGATCGGCCATGTGCTCATGCTTGGCCTCAGCGGCACTAGTCGCGTTGGAGGATCCACGGTCACCTCACTCTCCAGGCTCCGCCCCGACATCGACATCGTTGTCGGAGACAGCTACCATAGGTGCGTAGGGGAGCAACCTTTTCGGTTTGGGATGAAACAAATCGATGCCATTTACAGGTGCTGCTATCCCATTTTAATTTGATTTGCCACTTTGTGAGTTCGTCCAAGTCGACACTGGCGATGCAGGCATGCGGAAGAAGCGCTGTAGGGTCAGTATCAGTACGTATGTTTAACTATTGTCTGGCCTCCCATTTATCATTTCGCTGGCTCCGCCACTGGACAGAAGCAACCACAGATCCTCAGATTGGTTGTGCAGGCCGGCACTGCCAGATAGTATGATGGTAATTCCTGACGCCTTCTAAACCTACACAATGTCTTGTCCAAAACTCAACATATGAGTGTGTCTTTGTCGCATATGTATCTGTACTGTATCTCTGTTAAAACAAATGGTATAGATCGTCTAAACCTACACGATTTCTCGATGGATTGAAAAGCCTCAGTGGAAGGGGAAGTTGATGCTTATGGATGGTGGCATTGTGGATGTGTGGTTTCTGCATCTCGTTGCCTTATATGGCCCTGTATCGCTCACCATGTCCTCGACCTCGAGCATTAATGCAGCTGACTTAAATCAGCATTCAGCTCCTGTGAAGAGAAGGAAAGCAGAACAGGATCAAATAATTACACTAGAGTTAAGAGTGCCAGATACCAAGCAGTTCACATGTGCTTGCTGCTCACAATAAATCGCTCGGCTAACTGGATTGCTAATAATACATACCGGGATAATGTACTTTGGGTATGATTCATGTATTTGATGCGTCTTAGCTTCATCCTATGATCCAGTCATTTGCTCTCTGCTTATATGGTGGCAGATATGTGCACAGTCATACTGAAACTCAAACTGAAACTACTGAAGCTGAAAGTAACTTTATATTGAAACTCTCCAATTAATTTCGTACAGAAACAGCTGAAAGTTGAGGCAGGATGTTGCGAGTGTGGCAGATTGTGCAGTAAGCACGTCCTCATACTGGGTGGCTGGTACCGGGAGTGTTGGATGGATCAGCAGATGGGTACAAAACTGCCCATCTTTGCCCACCACTTGAAGCTTGGAAGCATGGTGATTTCTTAAGGTGGCTGAACCAAGTTTAGTTTCACTTACTAGTGAATTTGTTTGTTCATTGCATAGATAAGGCATAAGCTAGTGCTGAAATCGATCGCCACTCTGATATCCCTTTTGTCTCATTTATGTTTAGTTGGATATACAAGCTTAAATTTGATAAGAAAAACGGACATGGAGCAGATGAGTGAAAATTAAACCTGACAAATCAAATTGCTTCATATCTTCAAGCGCCTATGTACACTAGCTTCAAATCCACCAATCACCGTAGTCAGTTTGCCCTCCGGGCCAACCAATTGCAGTTCTCATTAGATGAACGCAGGTCAGGTGTGTTGGTCATACATAGAGTCATTCTCTATTATTTTGGGTTGCACATGCCTTGAGAAATTGGTTAAGGTGCTAATTGCTGACACTTGTGCTGATTACAAACCTCGAGTGCTACTAGTTGATCAAGCGGTGGGATCAGACAAAGAATACACAACAAGGGAGTCAACTAGTCAAATTCCTTTGGCTCTTGCTATGTGTTCGGCGAAGTCACCTAGCCTTAATGAGGGAGAAGCAACTGTGCAGCTATATAGAAAAGTGTCAAAGTGTGAAGAACGCAGATGTAGCCATTCTATACCGTTGTCATGATGAACGAGGTGAATTCCTGACACCTTCTAAACCTACACAATGCCACATTGAAAACTCAACATGAATGTGTCTCTGTCACATGTGTATTCGAATCTCAATCTATTCAAAAGAATTGGCGCAAATCGTCTAAACCTACATAATTTATCAATCAGTTGAGAAGCCTGTGTGGTAGTGGAAGCTTATGCTTATGATGGCAAGCATTGCGGATGTGTTGCCCTTATTTCTGCTCCCCGTTGCCTTATATCGGCCTTTTCCTCCGCCTTCAGCTCCCGCGAAGAGAAGAAAAACAGAAGAGGCTAAAAAGTTGAATCTATCTACCCATTGGTTGTTTTAGCCCCTCCCAACAACCAGATTTTTTTTCACGTTGACAGACCGCACGAGGGTTTTGCAGGGGCCTCTCGCGCGAGCCGAGAGGCGCCGCCGCTGCCGCCACCGCTTGCGGCCCCCGTTCCCTCGCCTTCAGCCTCGCTGCCGGTGGTGACGTGGAGCGGGGGTCGTCTCGTTTGCAGTTTCCCTGTCTTCGTAGAGTCTTGGTTGAGTCCACCTAGGTCTAGGGTTTGCTCACCGTCGATGTTCGGCGGCGGAGTTAGGTTTTGCCGGAGGAGTGTGACTCCTTTGCAGCTTGGTTCTCCTGGCGACGCCGGCGATGCGGAAGCGGGGGCGGCGTAGCGGAATAATTTCTTCCAGCTTTTTCCGTTCTCCGATGGCCATCTACTCCGACGTCAACGGAGAGGCTGGGGAGACCTCTCTTGGAGTCGAGGCCTGGCGCATCATTGTCTTCCTTAGGTGATGATGCTGTTGACCCTGTTAATCTCGAGGAAGATGTTTGTTGGTGAAAATATGAGCTTTGCTCGGGTTGTCGGTGATGGAATCGAAGGATGCGTCGTGGGTACAGGAGTTGGTCAATGCGCCTGGGAGGCAACGTCGGTTGATTCGCCTAGAAGTAAGTCCTCCTCTGCGGCCTCCACCTTGTGGAGTTTGGCTCTGGTGCCCGACGACGACTGGGATGCGGCATCGATGGCGGTGACGGATGGATCTCTGAAGGCTTCGAGGAAGATGAACATGAGTTTTCAACTTCTTTGTAATTTTCCTTTTCTTTGGCGTGTTGTCTGTAAAAGGGCCGGTGTAATGCTTTAAGATCAATACATGTTCCTTCTCAAAAAAAAAACAACCAGATTTTTTCTATGCACTTAACTTTCTTATAGCTATGTTTACATCGCCTTCAATATATTTTTAGTGTAATTTATTGAACAAAGCGATATAATTTGAGGATATGACAATAAATTGCAGATCTTGGAGAAATATATGTCAAATTGTTCATAAAATATTGCCAAAATTTCAGAAAAATCACAAATGCAGAAGGGAGGGGGCCGCGCCCGCGTCTGTAGACAGTGGCGGAGGAAGCAGCAGCCGGTGCCAGGGGGCGCGGCGGAGGGGTGGCCTAGGGAGCAGCAGCAGCGGACAGCCTGGGGGGCAGCGGCTGCAGATAGCCGGTGCCGGGGGAGGCGGCAGACGGCCCGTGTAGGGGGAGGCGTCGTAGGGAGGCCCGGTGTCGGGGGGCGGCGGCGGTGAACGGATGACGATGCGGACGCGGGGAAGCAGAAGAGCGTCGGCGGTGTGGGCGGGCGCTGGAAGACGATGCGGACGCGGGGAAGGAGATGGAGTCGGATTGGGCGGCACAGGAGCACCGAGCATCAAATCGGGTGGCACAGAAACCACGTCTAATGCTTCCTAGTTCCTATATATGTGTGTGATGCATGTGTCATATGTGTGATTGGACGGGGTAGTGCTGGACACCATGACATTACAGGGATGAAGTAAATCATGCTTGCACTCTTGGCTCAGCGCACGCACCTAACATGCCATTCGCCTCTCAAGCTCATAACAAGTGCATACACAAAGCCACAAAACCACCTATTTGAGTTTAGTCAACTATTAGTCAAAATCCCACACATGACATTAAACTTTTAATGCACTTAGCATTTAATATGGGCAATATGCTGTATTTGATGTAGGACTAAATCCATTTTGACCCCTCAACTCTTGTCTTTATCTAATTTTAGCCCCCAACTACAAAATGGCCCTGCCCTAGCATTTTGGTGGTGTGGTGTGGCTGGTGCCGAGGATGATGTTTCTTTCTTTCTTTTTCTTTGCCTGGAAAAATCCAGTGGCGTTTTGTTTATTCAGTGGTGCTAAATAACGTGCATAGCTAAGCCAGTGCCGAATCACTCCAATACACTCATTGTTCTTGTGTCGTTTATGTTTCCTAGGATGTAGTTTAAATTGGGTAGGAGAAATGAGGGAAGTAAATCACCAAGCAAGAAACAATATAGAAATAGAGCTCAATCACATCGAATTCTCTGGCTGTTGCTATGCGTTTAGCATGGACAGAAGCAACCGTGGATCCTCAACAGTAGGGCGCCGCTTGGATGTACAAGATACCACTGTAGCCATACTTTCTTGCTGACTCAGGGAATGAGGTTACTTCCCGATGCCTTCTAAACCTACACAATATAATGTCTCGTCCAAATCTCAACATGAACACGTCTCTATCACATATGTATCTGTATCTCAATCTGTTCAAAGAGTTGGCACGGATCGTCTAAAACTACACAATTTTCTCGACTGATTGAAAAGCCTGAGTGGAAGGGGAAGCTGATGCTTATGGTGGCAAGCATGGATGTGTGGGAGTGTGGCCATTCTATTTCTGCATCCCGCTGCCTTTATATTGGCCTCTTCTCTTCCTCGAGCATTAATGTAGCTCACCTAAACGAGAATCAGCTCATGTAAAGAGAAGGAAAACAGAAGAAGCTCAAAAATTAATTGGAGATAAGATAGTGGTAGATGCCAAGCATTTGACACGTGCCTGCTGCTCAATCCGAGTCACCAACCAGTCTCTTTGCTAGATCGATCAATGAGATTTGGAATTCCTCAACCGAGTATTGTCTCAGATACCAGATGTTAGCATACATAGGGATTTGGAGGCAGTAGGCAGAATAGGGCAGGATTAGATGGCTCGATTCATACAACTATACAACCTTGCCTCATTCGAAACTGCTCATCCACATATACGCACCACGTGGGCAACCTCTCACACACGCACACGCATGTGACAGCTAGGTCCCTTCTGGGCCGACAACGTTGCTATTGGGCCGTCTACCAAGTTTACGCTATCGTGGGCTAGCGTCTGGAGTGGCCGGCAGAGTAGCGGCAGCATTAGTGTTCTTAACAGTTTGGCAAAGTCAGCAGGCATTAGCAAGGGCAGAAGCAACCATGGATCCTCATAAGTAGTACGACGCTGCTGTGTGCAAGACGGCGTTGTAACCATCCTATGTGGCCCCTTTACGAATGAGGTTAATTCCTGATGCCTTGTAAACCTATACAAATACAATGTCTCATAAAAAATTTAACATGAATGCTGTCTCTATCACATATGCATCCGCATCTCAACCTGTTCAAAAGAATTGGCACTGATCGTCTAAACCTATACACAATTTATCGATTTCAATCGTGGATGGAAGTGGAAGCTGATGCTTGTGGTGGCATTTGGGATGTGTGGCCCCTTCCATCCCATTGCCTTATATCAACCTCTGCCTCGAGCTGTAATGCAGCTCACCTAAATGAGCCTTCATCTCCTGTAAAGAGAAGGAAAACGGAAGAAACTCTAAAGTTACACTGGAAAGATAGTGGCAGATACGAAGCGATTTGCACGTGCTTGCTCGCAGATCCAACTGATAAATTAGTCAAGGTTCTAATCGTTGATGCTTGTGTCACACGCCTTGAGTGCTAGACCGCACGGACCATACCGGTTGATCAAGCGGCGGGATCAGACAAAGAGTACACAACATCAGAGTCAACCGGGGATACATGGAAGAGCCTAACCACGTCAAATTCCTTTGGCTCTCTCTTCAGTGAAGTCACCTAGCCTTAGCATGAAGCAACCATGAATCCTCAGCAGTAAGTGGAAGCTGCATTGTGCAGGATGCAGCTATAGCCATTCTGTATTGCTGTAATGGCGAATGTGGTTAATTCCCGAAGCCTTCTAAACCTAGCTACACAATATGTGTCATCCAAAACTCAATATGAACAATGTATCTCTGTCACTTATTATGTATCTGTTTGTCAATCTGTTCAAAGAATTGGCATGTACAGATCGTCTGAACCTACACGATTTTTCGATTGATTGAAAAGCCTGGGTGGAAGTGTAAGCTGATGCTTATGGTGGCAGTCATCATGGATGTGTGACCCTTCCATTTCTGCACCCATTTGCCTTATATCAGCCTCAGCTTCTGCCTTGAACATTAAAGCAGATCACCTAAATGAACATTCAGCTCGTGTAAAGAGAAGGAAAACGGAAGAAGCTCGGAAACTACACTGGAGTTAAGACAGTGGCTGACATATACAAAGAGTTTTGCACCTACTTGCTGCTCAGAATTCACAATACAAATCACAAAAAATCGCTCAGCTACTGAATTTGTAAAGAGTACATATGAGGATAAGTACTGGGTTGGATTCCTATTTGATGTGTCTCAATCCAGTTATTTGCACCGAATACAATTCAGCAATGTGGTTGCATGCTATTACGTTCTAAGAATTTATAAAGGGATTTGCTATGGTCTCCAATTAACTCTTAGAAGACAAGATTTCAAAGAAATCAAAGCCCTTGTTTTTTAGAATAGTGTAGATAGATAACTTTAATATTTTTTAAATAATAAGGAAAATAACAAAATACCTTGAGACCTCAAGCCAGTGGACCCTGCTTTAGTTTCCTTGTTTGGTCTGCGCATCATATGCGCTAGAAAAATATATACTCAGACTTTAATGTCTGAGATTAGTTGGTTACCTTGATGACCTCTTCCTCACGCATGTGCTTGATTAAAAGTATTCCAGAAATATTATTATTATAATCCAAAATCCCCCATCACATTATGATGCAGTGAATAGAATTTCGGTGAGTTCGTAATTTAATACTTTATTGTACTACCCCAATACCTATTATGATAGGGCCCATAAATTCTTTTAATAATATCTAAATTTGTCAATTTTACATAAAATTGACTAAATTTATAAAGAACAATATTAACATGTACCACATCAAAGTTGTAAATTCTAAAACTACATTTCATACATATCCTTTTTTTATTCACATTTCATACATATCTAGTAATAATGCTAATTTTGATGTCATAAATGTTATTGTTCTTTTACATAAACTTGGTCAAACTTAGGACTATTTGATTTAGAACAATTTAAAACCTATGTATTTTAGGACAAAGAGAGTATACAATATTGTGTTTAGATACTTGTTTTTCCTTTTTGAAGTTGTAGCACGCATCAAATTTGTCATTGTTCATGCCAAAAAGCTTTACACAAGGAAGTTACTTGTTTGTCTTTGATTGCATTACAAAGAGATTACAAAATATATGTGGTTCCATCTTGAATACAATTCTAGCATAGTACCAAATCAAACCATCTGAGTTATAATTCTAGCATAGAACCAAGTTAAACCATTGAGTCCACCAATTTCATAAAGAAACTATCAATATTTATGGTTACCAAATAAGTATAATTATGAAATATATTTATATAGCATACGAAACTAATGTCATAAATATTGATATTATTTTTTAATTTTTTTGTCAAATAGTTTGAGTAGTGATAGAACTAGAAATTGCGTTCTTAATTTCATTCTTTTTCAGATGAGAGTAGTCATACATATATGAAGTTAGAAAAAGTTTGCACACTTATACATATCTCACGCTAAAAAAAGGACCATTACGTTGAGTTTGATCTGTGTACGATGGCTTCAAATTCACCAATCACCTTTGTCAATTTGCCGGACGATGCAACTCGGGTCTGTGGTCATATGGTGAGTTATTCGTTCTCAATTATTTCATGCTACACATCTCTCTAAGGACCTTGAGATATTGGTCATGATGCTAAGAAAAACCAAATCAAATAACATAAATTCCCGATGCCTTCTAAGCCCTACACAGTCTGTCCTTTATCACGTAAGTATCCATATCTATACCTATGAAAGGGTTGGAAGGAAACTGATGTTTATATGATGGTATCATGGATGTGGTGGCATTTTGTTTATCAATCCCGTCGCCTTATATCGGCATCTGCATGTCTTTATGCATTAATGCAGCGCATATGAAATTTTGAATAAGCATAAGGTTCTATGAAACGAGGGAAAAATACACTGGTGTTAACTTAGTCCTATCAAGTGGTTGATGCCAATTAACAAGCAGTAGTGATTCACACGAGCTAATAATTGCCTGGTTGCTTCGTATAAATAGCTCAAATGCTAACTGAAAATTCCCAAGAGCACACATGGAGAGAACACTTTTTTTTTGCAAGGATAGAGAGATAGAACACTTGGGTTTGTTTGTTCAACCTGCCTTCGGAAGCGTGCATAGACAGAAATTAATCGCCACTTTGATATTCTTTTTATGTTGATTAAGCATATACTTAAATCGAGTAACAAAAAGGAAAGTCACGAAACGACAAGAATCCATGCCAATCAACAAGAGCTCAATCACGTCTATTGGATCCTAGTCTTCCTATGTGTATGATGTATGAGCAAGATGACTTTTTTTAGTTTTTATAAATATGATTTTGATTTCTTTTTTAGTGTCATTGGTAAGTAGTTTGTTAAGGAACCTCTTCCTGTGCTTGACAAACTATTAAAACTAGGTGAATTCCCCGCGCGTTGCTGTGGGATTTTCTTAAAAATAAATCATTATATATAGCATTACTACATGATATTCAATATATTTTGTATACATATATATATGAATTTGACTTGCATGTTATTTTGTTGCATTAGATCAGGTAAACAATCACTAAGCTAATAGAAGAAAAATAATAGAATATTTGATTACATTATAGAGACATAGGTGATCAAACAAATAACATATGTAGATGACTTGTATGTTAAGAGCATCTCCAAGGGTTTTGTATTTGAGGTTTGCATTTGAGTAATTTGCCAAAAAGCTCCAAAAGAGGTATCCAACGGTTTTGCATTTAGAGTTTGCAATTTGGGCAACTTGGCAAATGAGGGAGCAAACTTGGCAAAAATGCCAAGCTGTGGACGACTTTGCAAACCCGATCGCGCGAGCAAAGTCACGCGCGAGGAAAGCGCGCGCGCCTGGAGACCTTCTATTTTTATCCTTTGCCAAGTCCAAATGCCAATTCCCTTGGATATGACCTATTTTTATCCTTTGTATTTTGTTATGGGAGTTTGCAAATAGCAACAAATGCCAAGTCAATTTGCCAAAGCCTTTGGAGATGCTCTAATAGATTAAATATTTAAAGTATTTCACATGATATAGATGACATGAATATTTTTTGTAATTAATATGAGACGACATAGGCTTAGTGGAGAATGATGTGGACACCTTGCATGAAGAGAGAACATTTAGTGGGTCATTTAGTGGGGAATGATGTGGACACCTTGCATGAAAAGAGAATTCATTTAGTGGGGTTTAGCTTTATAAGAGTATATGATAAGTACTCCCTCCATCCAAATTGTAAGTCATTCTAAGAATCTTGGAGAGTCAAAACATCTCAAGTTTGACCAAAATTATAGAAAAATTACAAAGTTTTGTGACATCAAAAGATATACTATGAAAATATAATTAATAAAGAACCTAACGATACTTAGTTGATATAATAAATGTTATTATCCTACTATATAAATTTGATCAAACTTGATATGCTTTGACTCTCCAAGATTTTTGAAATGACTTACAATTTAAGATGGAGGAAGTACTTATTTGCTCTACATGGTTGTATACATAAATTATTATTTTATACATACATTTGACATATTTTATTTTTGTAATGGCAGATTTTATACATACATTTTACAGATATTTTAGTTTTTGTTGTAATGGCAGAGGTTGGTAGTTTATATACAAATTAAAGGGATTACTTCATATTATCTTCATAGAAGAAGTTCATACTTTAAAAGGTTAGTTTGTGTTAAATGACAAATATGTGTAATTTAGATGCGAATTAAGGCATTATTTTCAATTATAACGGTAGCTTTTGGGTATTTTTAGAAAAAGCATAATACATATGATGGCTATTAGAGCAATGATAATTAGAGGGTACCAAATCAATTAAGCTAAGTTGTTTCTTTTTTTTAAAGATCCGTTACCGACTTTCATTGATAAGTCAGAGAAAATTATGTACAAATCTGGCACAAAGAGCGCCACCTCCTGATTTGCCAGGAGCTCACCGAAGAGAGGTCCTAGCCACCCCTAATTTATCTAAGACTAATTTACATTTTGGATGTTTCTTAGATTTTATCTTTCTGCCTAGCGTGTTCTCATGAGAATAACATGGAGCACCCATATGGGCCATGGAGGCATCTAGTTGGTAATATAAAGATAGGGTCCACCATAAACATATATTTACCATAAAGTGTTTTTCTTTGCAGTAGTTTCCCTAAAAATATCAACACTCCAAGTTTTGTGATAAATATGGTGGATGGGGGAGGGCGAGGTAGGTGATTTAAGCTGCCACTAAATATCAGATATTGGAGAGGAACACCTTAAGTTGGTTATAGGTGGGTGAATTGAGAAAAAAAAGTTCGATTTTACTTACCCATGAACGGAGTATGATTTCACTTACTAGCGGGTGATTTTCTTGTTCATGTGAGGTTTTCCTCTTGCTTTTTTCCCCCAAATTTCCAAAGCCATGAAAACCATTTTAAAACCAGTTTGAATTCATTTTGAATTTTTGTCAAAACCACTCATCACAATAAAATGTTTGCACAAGCATGAATGCACAAACAAGTTGCTAAGTCCTATGATAAAATTTATTTTTAACAAAATCACAAAACTAAATCATTTTAACTCTATTCCAAAAGATGCAAATTTTTAGGGTGTTACATGAACTGAGAAAGAAGTGTTTGATCTTACTAGTGGGTGTGATTTGCTTGTTCATGTAGATGTACAAGTAGATCAGCCATTCTAATATTGTTTTTGCATGTCAGTTATATATGTATGTGTATTAATAATGCTTAACTTGAATAACAATAAAGGAGTGAAAACCACAGCACTAGGCAACATGGTCCAATTATTTCTGACGCTATGCACACAACACATGCAATAGATGGCCAACTACAAGTGTAAATATACTGATAAACAGCCATCAAGAAATTGCAGGTCCACAGCAGCTGAACTCGATGGTCGAGTGCAGCAGCTGAACTCAATATGGTCGAGTGTACGTAGGACGTACATGTAGTCATTCTGTATTTCTTTTGGCGCTGCACAGATGGCCGACTACGAGTGCCATGGATAAATAGGTTGAGACACTGGTAAAAGCACAAATATGGTTGATTCCTGATGTCTTTTAATCCTACAATAATGTCTCATCCATCAATATCTCATACAATTATCCGTATCTCAATCTATGTGAGGAATTGGATTCTATTGTATTAAGAAATGTTTGGAGAAGGAATCTGCTGATTCTTGTGGTGGCATACTGGTATCGTGGATGTGGTGACCCTCTGCATCCCAATGCCTTATATCAGCGTTTGCATATCCACAGGCTGGGCTTTAATGCAGCACTTCTGAATAAGCACCAACTTCTGTGAGGTGAAGGAAAATAAGAGAAGCACCAACACTATATATAGTGTAGCTAAAATTGGGAGTCATTCTAGAAGCAGATACCATATAGAAAACTGTTGAATCAGGGTCCTAAACCTCACTTCCATCACCTCAGTTCAGCACCTCACCGAGTTTTGTGTTGATGTGAGGATCAGTCACGCATCAACAAGTGCTAGAATGCATGGAGCACAAACATACCCGAGGCGGCGTGACTCTACAGTAACTGGCCAAGCCAGTTTAGGGAGTCAGCCTGGCCGGTTTCCTCGGGTAAAGCACGAGAGAGCCCTAGGACAGCGAGGATATCACACTTACATGGTAAAAAACAGAAAAGTTTACAAACAAACCATCAAAGAGTAATCAATCATGCTTGCGTAATGAAGAACGACTAGTTTTTGGGCAAGTTAGCAAAGGAACCGTCAAAGCTCACTGAATTGCCCTAGGTCAGCCACCAAGCCTAGAGCACCATTCTTTGTCATTGAATCAAGCGATGAAACGCAACATGGAGGTTGGAAGAGATTAGGGTAAACAGAGTAAAAGTAAATTGTAATTTGATTGACTGTGTGTTGGACACCTCAATGATCTGTGACTCTTATATTTCATATTTATAATAAGGAGGGGGTGCTCCTGTTCCATAAGGGGTTAAAAACTCTTTCAAAACACGTTAAATAGAGGGTTAGATCCAATATGGCCGGAAGAACAGGCCTAGCCAGTTTCAGGTGTTCCACGGCAGAAAACCTTCGAAAAATTATAATTAATTCATCTAGGCTCCAAACAGGGCGATCTATATATGTTTTTTTATTAGCATGACAAGAGGAACACAATGGTGCAATCCATTATTCTATTTGAGGAAGGTAGAAATTCACTAAAATCTGGCCGGCCTCGTTGGTTTTTTGAACCGGCTAGGCCGGTTTCGGCCACGTCACCCCCTGAAAAACTGTTTTCTTTGTTTGGCCTCCAAATATGATGATCCAAATATATTTTCTATCAGCTAGCCTTACGATACTAACATGATGGCCGAGTCCATTGCACTTTGAAAAATTCTGAGTGTCAAAATATGCCCCTATTTTTTAGTAAAAAAGGTTGCATACTAATAAAAAAACTCAAGGCCAAACTTGACTCATTGGTGTGGTCTTCTTCAAAATATCTCAAAGCACTTTGGAAAATTCTGGGCGTCAAAAAAGCTGGCACCAAGCTTGCCGCTTATGAACGAGAACTAATCGGCCTGGTTCAAGCAGTGAGGCACTGGCGCCCATACTTGTGGGGGCGTGCATTCGTTGTCCGCACAGATCACTACGCCTTGAAGTACATGCTGGATCAGCGTTTATCCACGGTGCCGCAACATCAGTGGATTAGCAAACTGTTTGGCTTTGATTTCAGGGTTGAGTACAAACCAGGGCGCTTGAACGTGGTTCCTGATGCGCTCGCGTCGTGACAGCGAGGAAGCACACCTTGCCACCATGACAACACCGGCGTTCAGCCTCTTCGATGATCTACGACGAGAGCTGCAGGAGTCCGCCGAGCTCACTGCATTGCGCGACGCGGTCTGCGTTCGCGGCGAGCCTTGGACCGTCCGCGACGGCCTCATCATCCGCGATGGGCGTGTCTTCCTCCCGGCTTTGTCAGCACACCTCCCCAACATCCTCCGCCTGGCACACACGGCGGGCCATGAAGGGGTGCAAAAGACCCTCCAGCGCCTGCGCCATGACTTTCACATCGAGCATGACAGACGGCTGGTGATAGACTTCGTCAAAGCATGCACCGTCTGCCAACGGAACAATACAAAAGCCCTCCACCCCGCCGGGCTCCTTCAGCCCCTGCCCGTGCCGTCTAGGGTATGGGCGGATGTGTCCATGGACTTCATCGAAGCACTCCCAAAGGTACACGGCAAGAGTGTGATTCTTACTGTTGTTGATCGTTTTTTGAAGCTTGCCCATTTCATCCCACTAGGCCACCCCTACACGGCGTCCTCGGTGGCGCGCGCCTTCTTCAACGACATAGTGCGCCTCCATGGTCTACCGGAGTCTATCGTCAGCGATCGCGATACGGTGTTCACCGGCCATGTCTGGCGAGACTTGTTCAAGATGGCCAGTGTGCAGCTCTGGATGAGCTCGGCGTTCCACCCCCAAACGGACGGCCAGAGCGAGGCGGTGAATAAAACCATCGCCATGTACCTCAGATGCATGACGGACGATCGGCCGCGAACATGGCTGGACTGGCTGCCGTGGGCAGAGTTCTGCTATAACACGACGCGCTGCGGACTACACCCTTCCAGGCCGTCTACAGTCGCCTGCCGCCGGCCGTGCTGCTGTACCAGCCGGAACGACGCACACGCACACCGTCGACTCCTTGCTAGCGAACCGGGATGCCTTCCTCGCCGACATCCGCACACGACTCCTCCAAGCTCAGGAATACGCCCGACGTTATTATGACGCACACCACCACGACCTGTCGTTCGCTCCAGGCGATTGGGCGTGGCTGCGGGTTCTCCATCGACCGACTCAGTCGCTCTTACCAGGTCGCCGCACCAAGCTCAGTCCGCGTTACGCCGGCCCCTACAAAGTCGTTGAACGCGTGGGCGAGGTCGCCTACAAGCTGCAGCTGCCTGAGGGCGCCCGCATACATGACGTTTTTCATGTGGGTGTCCTCAAGCCATTCCATGGCGAAGCACCGCCCACATCGACACCACCTCTTCCTCCACTCCAGGACGGCCGGCTGCTTCCCCAACCGGATCGCGTCCTGCGTGCCAGTCTACGTTGTGGCCCGTGGCACGTCCACGTCCAGTGGGCGGGCATGCCTGAACCAGTGGCCGGGTTCAAGGCAGCATACCCTTCCTTTCAGCTCGAGGACGAGCTGTTTCCCGAGGGAGAGAGAGATGTTATGGTCAGAAACGTATACAAGCGCAAGAAGAAGGCCAATGGCTAGGTGACGTGGCCGTGGGCTCAAAGGGCCTGGGTGTGCGCGCGCGGTGCGCGGTCACCACGCCGCTGGAACGGCCGATCCACGGTTTTAGGAAGTTGTTGTATGATCATCAGTTTGTTAGTTCCTTATTATTTGCAGAACATTGTTAGTGAGTTTGTTATCGGGTGTGTAACTCCTTTAAATATGGGACCCTTGAGATTAATAAAGGTTTAGCCAGAGATTGAGTTAATCTCTCTCGCTCCCTGGCCAACAAGTGCCCTAGCCGACCCGGCCCTTGATGCCGAACTCCAGGACGGCGTCACGGGCGCGCCGCCGCGAGGTCACCCCTCGTCCTCCCACCTCTCATAGCTATTTCCTAGGTCGCTCAAGTGGATCCAACAGTTGCCGAATAGCTAACTCATGCTGCTCTTTCCCAAAACGATCAACTAGAGATGGCCACATTCAGGCCAGCTAGACTGGCGGACGCGTTTTTCGACATACTGGAACCAGCGACCAGCAGCGCCACTAAAATGCATTGTAGTGACCTTAATCCAAAGGAAGGCGCGACAACTTCGGATTATCAGAATAATTCTCGCACCTAGTGAGCCACAACTTCGGATTATCACCATCAAAGGAAGGAAAAATGCAATTTCTGAAGTTGATCCGTGCGAGAAGCAGAGGAAAACTAACGCTGGACAGAAGACTCAATATCCAAACTAGTGGGAACGCGGCAATAGGTGATTTTGGAACCAAGATGCCGGCCGACGGATCGGAAGACGAATGCTCGACGGCGGCATGCTCCAAGTGCTTGTTCATCTTGCAAACGTCGAGGCGGATGTCATCCAGCGTACCCTCCATCTCCGGCCGCCACGACTCGAACTGCGCCGCCGCATGTTCCACTTCCACCTTAGCGACGTGATCGACAGTGCTGGACTCGAAGTCGACGAAGCGCTTCTCCCACTTGTTCTCGTAGTCGGCGAAGCGATTCTGCAGAACAGTCTTCAATTCTGCTCAGCGAACTGCAGCTGGTGCTCGTCGAAGATGAACTTCGTCTCTAGGTTCATGGCACCAAGCCGCTTCTGCAGACGGGTGAAGTGCTCGTGGTGAAGAGGTGGATCCAGGACCGAGGAATTGCTAAAAATCAATCCGGCAGAAGAGGAATTAGAATTACGGGATTTCGGATCGGATTCAGCAGCTCACTGATTCCAAACCGACTCACCAACCAGCCTCCTTCTTGTTAGATCGATCAATGGGATTTGCAATTCCTCAACCGAGGACTATCTCTCATACTAGATGTTATTTTCTTTGAACTTTCTGATACAATATAGAAGAAGCATTTGGAGGCTAGCCAGAATAGGGCAGGATTAGATGGACTGATTCAGGGTTAAGAAGTATACAATTCATACAAGTCTGCCTCATTGTAGCTCTCGCTCATCCACATATACGCACAGCACGCGCATGTGGCAGCTATGGTCCCTTCTGGGCCAGCGACTAAGTTCTCGCCTTTGTGGACCAGAGACATATGGAGTAGCCAGCGGAGTAGCAGTACTAGTCTTCTTAACAGTTTGGCGAAGTCACCTGGCATTAGCGGGGCCAGGACGGCGCTGTAACCATCCTATGTGGCTTCCTTTACGAATGAGGTTAATTCCTGATGCCTTCTAAACCTATACAAAATTAAAAATACAATGTCTCATCCGAAACTCAGCATGAATGCTGTCTCTGTCACGTATGCATCTGTATCTCAATCAGTTTAAAAGAATTGTGGCACAGATAGTCTAAACCTATACAAAATTTCTCGATTTCAATCGTGGATGGAAGTGGAAGCTGATGCTTATGGTGGCATTTGGGATGTGTGGCCCTTCCATCCGGTTGCCTTATATCAGCCTCTGGCCCTCTGCATCGATCGAGCTGTAAAATGCAGCTCACCTAAATGAGCATTCATCTCCCATAAAGAGAAGGAAAGAGGAAGAAGCTTGAAAATTACATTGGAAACATAGTGGCAGATACCAAGCGATTTGCACGTGCTTGCTGCTTAGAATAAATGGCTTGGTTAAGGCTTTGTTCGTTTGGCCTGAATTGAGGCCGGGAATTGTTCCAACTAAGGGCCCGTTCGGTTAAGCATTCCTGGCCTAGAACATTTCCAGCCCAGTACAAAATATCAAATGGTTCCAGGCCTGAAATAGTTCCAGGCCGTTCTAGCCCAGAAACGAACGGGCCCTAATCAATGTTAATATAAATAAGTCTACCATTTCCAGGACAACCGTTCCAGAGTGGCCCTAAATGAATTTGTAAAGAGTACATATGGGGGGAGAGAGAGAGTACTCTGGGTTGTTTTCGTATTTGACGGGTCTCGATCCGGTTATTATTTGCACCAATTACAATTTAGCAATGTGGTTTGCTTGCTATTCTGGCTGCAAGAACTTATACATCGACCTCTACTGCAAATGTGACCAATGCTTCAGTTTCAGCTAGATTGAGAATTATAAATATATTCAATGCAATGGTGCAGTTAGTGAATCCGAGTGAGCATGCATTTTAAGCAATATTCATACTGAAATTGAAAGAGCTGAGGGCCTGTTTAGTTCGCACCCTAAAATTTTTTATGATACTGTAGCACATATGTAACTATAGCAATTAGTATTTAATTATGGACTAACTAGACTTACAAGATTGGTCTCAAAAATACATACAAACTGTACAACTAATTATTTTTATCTATATTTCATATATGTGCTTAAATATTTGATGAGATAGGGTAAAAATTTTTTGGGTGAAAACTAGATAAGGTCTGAAGCTGGCAGAGCCGCAGACATGTGCACGAACCACATGCTCGTTCGGGGGGGGGGGGGGGGGGGGGGTTTGATTTCATTTAGGCCTTGTTTAGTCTTTAAAATTTTTTAAGATTTCTCATCACCTTAAATCTTTGGACGTATATATAGGGTATTAAATATAGATAAAAAATAATTAGTGTTTTGGCACAAAAGACAAAACGGTCTCTCCAACGCATAAATGTTTGTGAGTTTACGGTTTGCCTATAATTTACGAGATGAATTTTTTTAAACGTAGTTAGTCTATAGTTAGACAATAATTACTAAATACAAATGAAAGTGCTACGATAGCCAAATCCAAAAAATTTCGCGAGCTAAACAAGAATTTGTTTGTTCATTTTGCTTGTGCATAGACAACCTAGTGCTGAAATTGCCACTGTGATATTGTCATTCATGTTTAGCTGGTTATACAATCTTAAATTGAATAAGAGAAAGGGACATGTAAAAAAATGGAGCTGATGAACCTCTGCAGTCAAATTGCTTCATTTCTCAAGTGACTTTGACCTAGGTATGACGGCTTCAAATCCACACCAATCACCGTAGGCTTAAAACACGCCAAAAACCAAAAAATTTTCAAGATTCCCTATCACATCGAATCTTACGGCACATAAGCATTAAATATAAATGAAAATAAAAACTAATTACACAGTTTGCTGTAAATCGCGAGACAAATCTTTTAAGCCTAGTTACTCCATAATTAAATAATATTTGTCAAATTAAAACGAAAGTGCTATAGTATTATTTTCCTAAAAATTTTAACTAAACAATGAATATTGCCTCCTTTAACTGCGAGTTTTGCTTACAGGCAACAGAAGAAACTGTTGATCAATTGTTTTGGCACTGCACCTTTGCACAGCTATGTTGGGGGTTCATTGGAATTCATACAGTGCAGGGTGAAGGAACGGTCAGAAACATACAAGCCATCAAAGACCAGATCCACAGCCAATTCTTCATGATTGCTATAATACTTCTATGTTGGACGATCTGGAAAGCCAGGAATGAGATGATCTTCAATAATAATCAGATCTCAATTCAAGATTGCAAGGAATTTTTCTTCAAGGAGCTACGCCTTGTATCCTTCAGGGTCAAGCAAAGTCTCTCAGTGCCCTATGATCTATGGATTCAAAATCTGTAATTGATTCCAGATGTTTTTATATTTTTTTCTTTTCTTTCTTTGTCTCCTAATCCTGCCCCCCTACTTACAACTCTGTAATTCTGTAACTCTGTTTTTATTCTTGTTGTTTTTTCAATAAATTCCTGCGGGGGCTCAGGCCCCTCCAGTTCAGTCAAAAAAAAAAGGCCTCAGTAGGGAGACGCAGGTGTGTGTAAGTCAAACGTAAAGCCATTCTCAATTATTTTGGCTGCACACGATGCAGTCCTCTCGAGCCACTTCCCGATACTGGTCAAGATGAAGATGCTAATGAAAACCGAACCAAATAACGTAAATTCCCGACGCCTTCTAAGCCTATACACAATATGTTACCTGAACTCAACCTAAGTATATTCCCTATCACGCTTAATAACTATAAGTATCTATACTTGTGAAAGGCTTGGAAGGAACCTGATGCTTATATGATGGCATCATCGATGTGGTGCCCCTTTCGTTTCTGCATCTCCCGTCGCCTTATATCGTGCTCTGCATGTCTTGGGACATTAATGCAGGGCATCTGAGTAAACATAAGCTCCTGTTAAGCGAAGCAAAATAAAAGAAGCACGGAAATTACAGTGGTGTTAAAACATAATCCTGTCAAGTGGCTGATACCAATTACCGAGCAGTGGCAGCCGGTTCGCACGTGCTGGCTGCCTGGCTACTCAATATAAATATCTCAACTGCTAACTGAAAATTCCCAAGACCACACATGGAGAGAACTTTCTTTTTTTGGGCAAGTATAGAGATAGAATACTTAGTGCTGAAATTGCCCCTCTGATATTCTTGTTTTGTCAATTAAGCCTGTACTTAAAATCGCTTAAATAATAAAAACGGACAAAGTCCCTAACAAGAAAGAATATCAGAACATATGGGTTGAAAACCTGGTCAATTAACAAGAGCCCCAACCATGTCTATGGTTCCTAGTCTTCCTATTTTTTCAGGATTTACAAATATAATCTAAATTTGTTTTTGTGTGTCACTGATAAGTAGTTTGCTAAGGGAACATCTTCCAATGCTTGACAAACTATTTATATAAGTACTTACTTGCTCTACATGGTTATTTAATTACTTTTAATTACAAAACACAATGCCCATCTGCATTAATCAATTGTTGGCAAACACAATGTCCGCCCGTGAAAAAGAATTAAAAAAAGAAAAAAAAAACTGTGGATAGGCCCATGAAGCCCATCCATGGTCCGCCCCCATCCACATGCTGCTGCTGCTTTGCTCGCTGGATCCATAGCTGTGATGACCAGATCTACAGCTCCACTCACTAGATCAGTCGTTCCGCTCCCACCCCTCCGCGCGCCGGTACCCGAGAAGTCGCGCCTCGATTCCTCTGCCTCGACTCCCTCCCACGTGCATCCCCTCGCTCGGAGCCTTGACACCCGCCAGGATGCGACGGGACACCTCCCACGCGCCTCGACACCCGCCAGGACGCGCATCCCCTCCTCACCGACGCCACCAGGATGCCCCGGCACGCGAGCGCCGCCGCTAGGACGCCCTGGCCCGCGAGCGCCGCCGCCAGGACGCCACGGCCAGCGAGAGTGCCGTCTCCAGGACTAGGGCGCGCCGCCGTCTCCAGGGAAGCGTGCAGCCACCGCCGTGACGCGCGCCCAGCTGGGGACGTCGGCACCGGGGCGCGTCGCCCAGCCAGCCATGTTTGTGTGGATGATTTAATTTTGCTTGACAGTAAACCCTTGCTTCCTGCTAAGTGCTATGATTATAGTTTTTGAGAAAAAAAAAGATTGTGTGGTGTAGCCTCTTCATCGAACACTATATATAACATATTAATTCTTTCTTTGTTATGTGTTCAAACAATTGTTGATCATTTGTTATTTTGGATGCTGGAAAATTTCGTTTAGGATAGGCAGCTCTGGCTGGGCAGTCATCAGAAAACAACAACACGTTGTACTGAACTCGCAGCACACTTGTTAGTGGAGATTGGTGACAACCTGAAAAATAAAAACCATCACAATATCCTTTATTGCTTTGGAATTAAACCATCTGATGAGAAATGAAGAGATATTGGCAAATTTGGAACCATCTAATCCCATTGGTCTAATTCAGTAACCTTATGGGTGTTTTTAAGTAACCTTCTGAAACCAAATCAGTAAGCTTCTGAAACCAAAAAAAAGTAAGCTTGATATCTTGTAATAGTATTTTCAGACCATTGTCTTGAAGTGCATCCCATGTCTATAGGTCTGCGATGGGTGATCGGCGAGAAGCCTGCCCTGCGTTTGGCGACATATCAAACACTATCGGACGTAAAAAGGTTGATGAAACAAGTATGTTCACGACCAATGATACTGATTTAGTTCGCATTTTTTTCGGAAACTCATGCCACAATATATTTTCCAGATGAAGAGAGAATAAAGAGGAAAGAGAGGAATAGAAAACAGCGTGAATACCGCGCATGTAAAAGGGCCCAGAAAACCAGTGAACAAAGAGAAGGACAGAATAGGAAGCAACGTGAATATCGTGCAATGATAAGAGCTGCTGCGGTGGCAAATACACCTGGTTCTATATGTGGTTGAGATCTTCTCTCTCTAATGAAGTAACTCATGTGATTCATAATGTAGTCACTTATTTATATCATCCAAATTATGTGGTCGGGACAAATATATTAAATCTTGTCGTCTGGTTATCTCCTGAAGCAATTCAGAGCTTATCTCTACTACTAATAGTTTGTAGTATGCAATACATGATATTGTAACGCCTTTATGCATGAGACAAATATATTAAATGTTGTCGTCTGGTTATTTTGAAGTGTGCCTTTTGAATAAAACTATGGCAACGCACGGGCACTATACTAGTGTTATATAATTGAGAGGGCCTACGTGTAACTATATATTTTAAAGTTTCATATACTCACACAAAAATTCATGTATGGATATACGTCAGGCACATATATACACATATTTAAATCTGATTGCCTACCTGAGTTACAAGTGCATAAAAAATAGTTAGTGTATTCTAATTAAGTTATGTTGTATTCAAAGTTGCAAATAAAAAGATTCACTATATCTATGGGATGCATCAATTAGATTAAAAAAGATCTTTATATCCAAAACTTTCTTTATTCTACCTATTACCTCCATATCTAACGGATCCATCAATAATTAGATTAAAAAATATCTTTATATCTAAAACTTTCTTTATTCCACCTATTACCTTCTAAAAAATAATAAATGATTCGAACCATCTGATATAATTAAACTAGGAGGACTCTCCACGTGTTGCTACGGGTATGGAGGAATATAAATATATAACTCTTTTATTATTATATAATTGTGGAGATTGTATCTAATAGTGGATGATGTGTCTCACTGACGTGGATATCATAATTCTTGTGCTTGTGAATTTTAATGCAAATAGTAGTAGATTACTGAGGTGGACAACTTGCATGTCAAGAGAAATTGATAGTGGCAAATGATAGTGGACTGGTGAGGTGGATACTTTGCATTTTAAGAGAAATAGAAAGTGAGGTTGGCAGTGGAGTGCTGAGATGGACTCATTGCATGTCAAGAGAAATAGTTATATAGTAAGATTTTGCTTTATAAGAGTTAATACATGAACGACTCATAGTCATTTAGATGTACCACAACAAATCCCTTCATATTCATATCACTGTCGGTCGGACATCACAGCTAATAAAAACAAATTTCAGTAGGACCCATGTGTCATCACCTAGGATCATCTATCCATTGTTCTCAGTAGTAGCAAGCAAGTTGAGCGTATGCATGGACATTCTCGGATGAGTTCCAGAAGTACCAATTGCTATCAATTGAAGAGCTCAAGACATCTGAGGCAACACAAACCAACTTGGTTAATTCCCGGCACCTACTAATCCTGCACAATGTCTCATCAAAATTCAATGCAAGTGTGGTCTCTGCAGTCACAAAAGTACCCATATCTCAATCTCTACGAGGAATTGGCACCAATTTTTCTAAGACCTAAGGTAAAGGCTTGGGTGGAAGCTGATGCCTTATATCGGCGTCAGTGGGCACCAAGTCTTGTGATGCCAAGAAAAAGGAAAGAAGGACGAAAATTACGATGGATTCAACATTTGAGTTAGTCACCAAGTGGACGGAATACCAAGCTCTCACGTGCTTGCTGCTCACAATAAATCCCTCCGCACTGAAAATTTGTAAGAGTCCAAATGGAGATAATAGAGTACTTTATTGGGTAGCGATTCGTATTTGATGCATCTCCAATGATCCCGTCATTTGCACCAGATGAAATTCAGCAATGTGGTTTGCTTGCTACTATGCTGGAAGAATTAAATGTCAGACTCTGCTACAAATGTGATTATATATTCAATATCATGGTGTCATTGATGAATGCCAGCGACCATTGCCAACCAATTGGAGCTTGGAAGCATGGTTTTTTTCTAGAGTGGGTAAAATTAACTTGATTTCACTTACTAGTCAATTTGTTTGTTTGTTCTGCTTGTGCATAGATAAAGATAGTGCCAAAACAACCATCCGTGTCATTTATGTTCGGTTGCATATACAAGATTAGATTGAATAAGAGGAAGGCACAAGGAATAGGTGACTGAAAATGTCAGCAATCAAATTGCTTTGTGTCTTCCATATCTCTCATTCTGAGCTTCAAATCCACTGATATATAGTAAGTTTGCCTTCATGGGTCCAAACAATTGTAGTTCTCCAGTGGCCTTGTTAAATAGGTGGAGACGATAATGAAACCAAATCAGATAAGGTCAATTCCCAATGCCTTCTATGCCAACACAATGTTTCACCTTACTCAACATATGTGTGTTTTCTATCATGTAAGTATATATATCCAAACGTTGAACTGAACGGTGGCCTCATGGTTGTGATGGACCTTTCACTTCAGTGTCCTGTTGCCTTATATTGTCCTCTGCATTTGTTTGTGCATTAATGCAAAGCATATGAATAATCATAAGATCCTGTAAAGAGAAGGAAAATAAAATAAGCATGTAAATTGCACTGGAGTTTGCACGTGCTGGGCCGGTGCTCAAAATAAATAGCTCTACTGCCCAACTGAAAATTTCTAAGAGAAGACATGGAGATAAAATAATTCTGTAGCATTTTTAACACTGTTTTCTCAACCTGCATGTGCATAGTGCAGAAGTCAGCACTTGATAAGAGTACACATGCAGATAGAGTACGTTGGTTATTGTGTACACAGCATTTCATCCACATTCAGGCAGTTACAGCCCTCCTTATGCCATTTCTCCTATATGCTTTCAAGATGTTCATAAAATCAAACAGAAAAGGGAGGATCGAGTGCCCAAGAAGCACAGCAATGCCTTGTAACTGCATTACTGCAGAGTGCAGCGCAGACTTCTCCATTAGTTCACAATTAGGCTTCAGCGACATCTCGGTGTTCTAGATCAGCGATTTCAAAATACCATGAAACGAGAACATGTTGTCTATGGTCAATTCTAGATGCCTTCTCTAATCCTATACATAGTAAACCATTTGGATCCCATGTGACTATGTGAGGCCTATACTGCTCTTACGTGTACCTTTGTATGTTGCCCCCTTCCGTTGAAGGAATTGTCACAGATTTTAGGAGGCTGCTTGGAATATAACTGCGTAAGGTCATGTTCTGATATGAAGCTACCATTACCACGCCATTGCCTTATATAATTAGGTTCACTCACATCAGCTGGCTGGTGGATCCAAGTGAAGCTGCAACTAGCAGTGCATGTATAGATTCACTCCACCTCGGCATTTTTTTTCTCCTTTTTTCACTCTTCGCTCCTATCAGTATTTCCCACCCCCACTGGCCCGTTGACGTCGACGTCGGGGAAGCTACACGCATCAGTATCGGTAGTGGCAAGCCTGGACAACATGGCTCGACCGTACCGTACGCGAGGGCCGGCTCGGATGCCCGCGCCACCAGGACAACCTTACTTTAGCTCGCTCTCTCCACCTCTCCTTTGGTCTGTATGATCGAATCACACTTAAGCAATCAGAGGTGTAAGGCCTTTGTTTATTCCCAAAATATTTTGTAAAATTTTTCAGATTTCCCGTCACATCAAATCTTTAAACGCATGCATGAAGTATCAAATATAGACGAATATAAAAACTAATTACACAGTTTGGTCGGAATTGACGAGACGAGTTTTTTGAGTCTAGTTAGTACGTGATTGGATAATATTGGTCAAATACAAACGAAAGTGGTACTATTACTATTTTGCAAAATTTTTTAGAACTAAACAAGGCCTAAGCGATTGTGGAACTCAACAACTAATTTTAAAACTTTATCTTGAACGCAAAACTAAATTAAGCCTCGTTTTAAATTCTGGACAGAACACCGTGCCTCCACTAAAAATAATATCGACAAAAACCTGTAGCTCCTGATTGATCTCAAATTCTATCGCAATAACCTAGATGAAAATTTTGAACTAAGCAAATTGGAATCAAGTCAATTGGAGGACTAGAACTCGAGATATAAAATTAACAAGCTCAGATCCAGAAAGTGGTGAGAATTGATTAAACACTAATTTTGTGATTAAGCAAAAACTAATAAAGTTTAATCAACCAAACTTCTCAAATTATTAGCTTGATGTCAAATCAATCTAAAACTCAAAAGCTACGTGATGACATCCTAACAGAAGGATATATTAAGCCTAGAGATCAAAGGTTCTTGACCGAGAGACCACCCAACCGACCCCTCCGGGATCGCCCGGGGGCTATACCTATTGCTCATGTGTATCCTTAGGACAATCTATACCCATTGGATACGCTCATGCATATCCTTAGGACAAGAAATCAAGCCGAGCCCGAACAAGTTCGCCTCTACGTACTCAGAACTCAGAGGCTCGCCCGAGCGTCGGGCTCCCGATGAATGGAAGCCTGGACCCGATCCTTGGCCCCCTCCCGGCCTCCGGAGCCAGCTAAGGCCTGGACATGAGAAGGTGCGCCTCAAGCCACCAAGGCCTGGGCGGCTCCTAGGCGCTACCTCCCAGGCGTGGCTCTGTCAACCACTCACCCGATAGAGCCACGCACGGGGCGTGATGCAAGAAGACAAACTCCTCCGCGGGTTTCAAGGGCTCGGGGGCTTTCAGGCCCGTGTGTCAGCCCCTCGAGCTGGTCTTCTTCGCCACCAAGAAGCCTCTAGAAGGCGCACCTGGAGGAGGCCGGTCCAAGCCGACACAGAGCAGTCGGACAATGTTTAGAGCTTCTTCGGCTCCATGACATACGAGGAATATGTTCACATGCCCCTAGATTCTTATTCTTGTGCTCTATGCATGAATTAGTCTAATGGAGGAGTCAGTGAATCATCTGTTTGCATATTGTCCTTTTGCAAGGATGTGTTGGAATTTTATTCATGTTAATATCCCCTTGGGCAGTAGCTTTCCATAGCTTACTTCATAGCTGAAAGATCAAGCAGTAAACTCTCAGTTCTTCATGGAGACCATAATTTTGTTATGCTGGGCCATTTGGATGGTGAGGACTGAGGAATAATCTCATCTTCAATGGAGAAATGGTAAATCTAGCAGGAGTCAAACAAATCTTCTTTAAGGAGTTCAAACTGCTCAAGTAGTAGAGTCTTTTTTGTTTGGCTCTGTGCTACCCGTAGCTGCTAAGCCTGCTTTTTCTTTGTTCTTCCTTCTTTGTTGTACTTAACTTTTTCAATATTTTTAATAAATTACTGTAGGGGCTTCGGCCCCTCCAGATTCATAAAAAAAAATTCTCATAGAAGACAACAATAGCAGAGAACCGTGTGATGGATCTCCCATTCCCATTTCACAGATAAAACGCTGCATAGGCTTAGAAGGCACCGGAAATCAGCATTGCTCATATCACCACGCCTTGCTAGGGGAGCCAAAATCTGGTCTCGCATGCTTGGCGTCTTTGTTGGTAGATGGACGTGGTCATGCTCAAATGCTGAGAAATTTTAACTTGCGATGTCTACTGGGTGATCAGGTACTCCCTCCATATGGAAATAGAAGTCATTTAGGATATAATTATGATTACCAAATACCAAGGAGTCATTAATTAAAGTATAGTTTTTTCTGGGTATCCCTATTAAATGTAGTTACGGGCGCTGTACATACGTGAAAGTCATCCATTTTGTCTGGTAGTGCGGTGTGGTGTTTGTCCTAGGTGCTGAGGTTGAAACTCAGTTGACTCAACTTTTTTTGCCGTGGCTTCTTTTTGCATGAGATTTTTTTGTATGGTATTGTTTGGTTGGGGTGTGGCATGGCACGTTGGCTTGCAGTCACGGCACGGACGGGAGAGGCGAACAGGCACGCATGCGGAACGGTGGCCTGCATGCATGGCGATATTAACACCATGTATTAGAACGACTTCTTTTGCTGCAACCGCGTTCGGCGCTAGATAGAGCGAGTACTGTTAAGGATACTACACATATATACTTGAATATACATGTGTGATCATCTTTCACAAGTACTAGCTAGGATATCCGGCTAGTGTAGTTTAGTAGAGTTGGTTACATTTTTTTATTTACAGGTCTGGGCCTGTTTATTAATCTCTTGTACGTTGGCATTGCAATCTCAATCCACGGGTCTTTCAGTCTATTCAAGCATGCAACATCAGTCCGAGAGCAAAAAGGACAGTAACCTAATAATAGTCCAGGAGCCTTAGTAGCTCGTGTGCGTTCGGTGTTGTGCTTTCAGTAAATCAGTAGTAAGTGGCGTTCCCGTTGACAATGAGACGTTTACGGTAAGTGGCGTTCCCGTTGACAATGAGACGTTTACGGTGACTTCATCAATCTCGAGGATTTGACGGCTCAGTCTTCGAAGATGTTCATAGGGATAAGGTATGTTGTGAGTGTCATGCATTGCAATGTGTTATTCTCGAAAAACGAAAAAGCAACTTAGGCCTTGTTTAGTTCTAAAATTTTTTGCAAAATAAACATTGTACCACTTTCATTTGTATTTGACAAATATTATCAAATCATGGACTAACTAGGCTCAAAAGATTCGTCTTACAAATTACAAACAAAGTGTACAATTAGTTATTATTTTTATTTATATTTAATGCTCCATACATGCGCCGCAAGATTCAATATGATGGGGAAACTAAAATTGTTTGCAATTTTTTTTGAGAATTAAACAAGGCCTTATTCATTTCTCTTGATCTGGCAGCAATGTTTTTAGGGGCACACACCAATAGGTACATCTAGGCCTTGTTTAGTTCAAAAAAATTTGGCAAAATATATACTGTAGCATTTTCGTTTATATTTGACAAATATTGTCTAATTATGGACTAGACTAACTAGGCTCAAAATATTCGTTTAGCAAATTACAGATAAACTGTATAATTAGTTATTTTTTTATTTATATTTAATGCTCCATGTATGTGTGACAAGATTCGATGTGACGGGGAATTAAAAAAATTGCAAAAAATTTTTGTAACTAAACAAGGCCCTAGCGGACTGCAAATGAGGAGCTGGAGAAGTTGGGCTAGGGGTAAATGTGGGTGTGTTGCGAGTACCATGCATTGCAATGTGTTATTCTCAAAAAAAAAAAAAAAAGCAACATGTTCTCTTGATCTGGCAGCAATGTTTTTAGGGCACACACCAATAGGTACATCTAGCGGACTGCGAATGAGGAGATGGAGAAGTTGGGGCATTACACTTTGTTGGGCCGACGGGTTAGATAGGAAAGTAGCAGGAGGCTATAGTTTTGGCCTCAATTCATGACTACCCTGTTTGAGTTACAGGCATTTAGGAGTGTCATGTTTCGGTGGTAAGTGGTGCACGTCGCCCAGTAAATTTAGGCGTCTTGTATGCATAGAGGGCTTTATGTTAGAGGTCAGTAATGGTTGGGCCTATGGACTATGGCTTGGGCCTCGTCAAGCAACAAGCCTGCTGGATCATGGGTGTGGGCATCACCTACAAGAGAGCACAAAGGCAGCAGCAAAGGGCATGGAAGATATTACACAAACAGAATATCTCTCTCCCTCTAGTTACTGTCCATATTCCTCCTTCCTCTAGGACTGCTCATCTTCCTCCTCAAGCATCTGTCTCTTTGTACCCAATCCTCCTTCATTCTTTGCTCCGACCTCCCTTCCCTTGAGGTCTTGTACCCTGATATGCAGTTTATCTAGATACCCGTGAGTCAATCCAATAGGGTTGCTAACACTTTATTTATTTGAGTCATGTAATCAGTTTGTGTTGTGCCGAGTGTGAAGCGAATATAAAAAGGGCGCTGGTGTGCAGTGCCACAAAATTCCTATTGTGTTTTTCCTGGCTTGTGTGCGTGAGTATCTTTTGCTACAACACATCTCTTAATTAAAGGTGTTTTGTTAAAGACATTTTTATAAATTTACCTCAAGAAGAGAGGCAGCAGTCATGCACACCGATGCATGAATAAATCGTTCCCCAATTTGAAGCATTGCTCGCTCATTGGCATGCTGACATGTGTATATGTCACTACATGTTCTGCAGAAAAACCCTCTATATTTATTACAAATCGATCTGCACAAGACACTTTAGATCCAGCCACTCTCAATAAACCTCAAACTGATCCGATTGCTACTGCCAGGTTGCAGTATATATTGGCTGATGACCTCAAGGAAATCAAAATGGTGTAGCTCATGAACTTGATGTGGCTGAAGGCAAAAGAAGAAGTGCGTGAGGTTAATAATTCCCTATGCATCCCAAGCCTATAAAATTTCTCATCAAATGCAATGCGAGCATGATGAACGTCCAGCCATCAAATGAGTATCGGCTATCACTACGCATGCATGCATCTCGGCACCCATCGTTGAAAGAGAGGATGATCAGGTTGGAAACTGATGTTTAAGGTGTGGCCGTAGTGCACCCATTGTCCTATTTATAGAAACCAACACTCCAACAAGTGGGGCACTCGATATATATGCGTTCTTGCAAGGGTTTTATAGTTGAAGACACAAGTGTACATTATTATGGATAATCAAATTTGTGCCGCCATATAGTGGTACAATATATTATCGTTGGGATCACTGCCCTCTGTTGTTCTTTTTTTCCCTTCACCACAGCCCCCTTCCCACAGTTCAATACCGTACCCTGTAGTGGTCTGAAAAGTCATGGTTGTTGGCTGATTTATTATGAGAGAAAAATACTGATAGCTGGTAGAAAAAGTACGGCTGAAAAGATAAGCGAACAAGCTCAGGTAAAGGCTGACAACGAGTGTGGTGCAAGGTTTAGATCCGACAGTGATACATATAGATCTGAAGTGTAGTACATATTGCACCACAACATGATTACACAACAAAATGCATGTTTAACGTAAGAGCTCATTTGCTAGTAAATAACAAAGGTGGGCATGCCCAGTACAAGCGGCTAGGTAACTTAGTTATTGACGACCTGATAAACATGTCCACTTTCATGTGCCGATTTCTCAGTCCTTCAGTTCGTGGCGCCCGACGAGTGGCATCGCCTCAGCTTGCTCGCATAAACCGCGGCCTGTATGACGATATTTACACAAAATTAATTATTAAATACATGTTGATAAAGCTTTGTTTTCGTAGAAGAAAATAAACCCAAAAGAGTAGTAATTCGTATCGTGTACCAGGTAAATGTCGCGGTGCATGGCGCGGTCGATGGCCTCCAGCGACGCCTCCTGGAAGACGGCGGCCAGGTGCTGCTGCTCCTCGTCCACCGCCGTCTGCTCCTGGAACGACATGAGCTGCTGCTTTACCTTGGACCACACCTCCAGCCTCCACTCTACCATCTCGAATTCGTCGACGCCGCTGCCCACGTGCTGGACGTTCGTCGTCGCCGCCGTCGTTCCAGCCTGCCACAGCGGCAGCTTCCGCGCCTCCTCCAAGACGAGCCGCATCGCCGGCGTCAGGAACTCGACGACCGCCTTCTCCGGCGAGCCGATGCTGGTGGCGCGCTGCATCTGGTGGCTCGACACCCAGGCGTAGACGTAGGCCGCCACCCCTGCTCTGAGGCTGCTCACCATGCCGCCCACCTCCTTCTCCAGGCCGCTCATCAGGTCGAGGCCGCCCCCCCAGAACTGGTGGCACGCTCTGAACTCCTCCCACTTGAGCTGCAGCACGTCCGCGGCACGCGCTCTGTCGTCGGTGATCAGCTCGCCGTGGACGACGCCGGCCACCACTTCCAGCAGCTCCAACCGGACGATGTGCTGCAGGACCACCGGGGAGGGAACAGGAACAGGAGCTTGCCACCCGCCATCTAACACCGCCGGTGACGGGGACCTCTTCACGAACACGCCGTGTGCTTGTACAGTGATCACCCGGGAGCTGGGATGGTCCCTGTACGAGTAGCCGACGGCGAGCAGGCGCTGCTCGTCGCGGTGATGGTAGTAGCGGTCACAGGCGCCGATGCCGTCGCAGTAATGACCGCTATCCGTTGACGACGACGACGATGATGGCGCAGCAGCTGGCACGTGGAGGTGGACCACGAAATGCTTTGCCTCGCCGGCGTACAGGACGCCCACAGAGATCTCGCAGGAGGCTCCGCCGCAGCTGACGCTGTTGTCGTGGCCACCGGAGTCGACGCGGTCTATGCGCACCCCGTTCAGCTCGTCGGCCTTGAGGACGACGCGCGTGTCGACGGCAGCGACGGTGCTCAGCCCGCCGAGGCACACGGCGAGGGCGCCGGCGACCTCGCCGATGTTGTCGTCGTCGACGAAGGAATAGGTGCCGTGAGACTCTTGGGCAAGGTACAGCAGGACCTCGGGATCGTGCGCCCTACCCAGGCCCAAGGTGTGGACGGGGTACCTGCCGAGGGCGCCACGGATCACCTCACGGCGCCGCTCGCTCAGCGTGAACCCGCTCGTGTCCTCGCCGTCGGTGAGGAGGACGATGAAACCCAGGCGGTTGCGACCGTCTCCCACCCGCCCATCCAGGACCTTCACCGCCTCCTCGAAGGCCGGCACGAGCGCGGTGCCGCCACGGGCCTCGAGCTGGTCCACACTCTTCATGGCTTTTCTCCGGCCGTCGGCGGACATGTACAGCAAGCCGGAGCTAAGTTCTTTGACGGGTCGATCATTGAACGCTACGATGGAGAGGCGATCTCCGTCTTCGAGTTTGGCCACCATGAACTTGGCGGCCGTCTTCAGCAGGTCCAGCCTCGACGTCGTCGGCCTCCTCTCCGGTGGCACTGCGGCCGGGTCATTCATGCTGCCGCTGACATCGAGCACGGCGACGACGTCGATGGGGACGCGCGCCTCGGGACGCACCGCCGCTGTCGGTGCCTCGACGCGCAGCAGAACTTGGAAGTCCTTCCTCGCCTGGCCCAGTGGGATCTGAGGGAAGATCGGGGTGGTGCTCACTTTCACCGTCGACTCCGCCGCCGCAGTAGACGCCATCATCTGCGTACACGCGCCATCGAATCACTAAGACATGAGACTAAAACTAATGGGGTTTATCGATAATGGTCAGATTAATGGTACCAGTTGTGTGAGCAGGAGTGTGGAGAAGAACCATGTGAGTAACCGAGGCTGCAGGATCATCGTCGTCACTTGGAAGATCTGCATGATCTGTGTGACTGTGTCAGCTAATAACGACGATGATAGTGATACAATTCTTTGTGTTTGGATGGAAGTAGCCTCGATCTGGCTTCATATATAGACCATCTGGGGAGTGGTGAGTGTGGAATCACTTGCTCCATGCAAGCCTTGACAACTACACAAGAATCACTTTTTTGGCAATTAATATTGTAATTTGCACATACGTACATGCACTTGATCAGATATTCTAGAATATATGTGCGTACATGCACAATTTATTCCTTTACTGGGTCTTCAGCCGCATAGATCGTATTATTTTGCTACAAAATGTTTTCTTGGAATTCAATTGGGAATAAGACATACAAAAAAGAACTTTGTAGTAGTATTTAATTTGTTCATACACTACTACAAAATCAATTTTGAGAAACTCGATTTCGTCTAGCACATTTAGGCCTCCATGGTAGAGCTCCTATCTGCTGGGGAAAAAATGGCTCCATCGAGAAAAAAACTCACGTGAGAGTGAGTGTTTAATCTATGTTTCATTTTATTCTATATGACATGATAAACAACAATATGAAAATATCCACCGATGCCTATAACATCACAGTTGTCGGTATTTTATATCATTTTATTAGGTGAGTATGTCTACAATATATATCATCCATGTTACCAATAATGCTTTTATGCATATAGTACGTGTACAGTACTGCCAAATGTGTACAGTAGAATTTAATTGGGTCTGCCAAATGTGTACAGTAGAATTTAATTGGGTCTGCCAAATACAGATTCGGCGGCTTTTATTAACCGTCGTGTGGTCATGGATATGATGTAAGCACGGTGACGTAAGCACATTTGGCACTCTTCTCGAAGTGGTGGTTGCACGAGATGAGCTAAGCGAAGGCACATTTGACACTCTTCTGGAACGGTGACGTACCGCTCTATTTGTTTGGCTAATAAATTATAGCTGACTGTTCACTGATTTATTGTGAGAAAAAAATATTATTGAATAACTGGTAGATTCGACACATAAACTCTTTCGGTCGGAGTTGAGAAGTGGTTTAGTCTTAGTTGTCAAATCTGGACTATGGATCCGAGGTCTTTAGTTTTGGGTCATGTAACCGGAACTAGAGCTTATCCTTGGGACTAACCTCTCTTGCGTTGTGTGAGATTTGATTTTAGAACCCCTACTTCGTAGGTAGCTTCTTTACTAACTCAATTACACACCATATGTGACAAAATATTGGACGCTCTCTTTTTAAATTCACCCGTAGGCAACCTTTTAGTCTCAGGTGAGAGATCTTTAGTTCCGATTCGTGACACCAATAGGCACTAAAAGATCACCCTTTAGGTTAGGTAACCTTTAGTTCGGTTTGATAACACTAACTAGAATTAAAAGATGGTTTTTAATCCGGATTAGTATTACCATCCGGTATAAAAGGATCTTGGGTGCCTGACCCAAGACTAACGCTCATATTAGTCTAGAACCCCAACACAACATAGAGTAAAGATATGAATAGAAAGACATTTCTCTAGCGATGCTTGCCCATTGCCATTTGAGAAGACTTGACTTGCTTGCCTTTAATTTGTGTACTACTACAACTGTACCACAACCAATCGGTAGTGCCTTCACGTCCAGGAGAAGATGCATGCATGGACAAGGACAGTGCCATTGAAGAGCAGGAGCAGCTTCTTCATTATTTGGAACATCGCAGCAATTTCCCACCGTACCAATCTGCAATAATACACGGAGCAAACTTGGCGATGGTTTTAGAACACAGTTTTTCAACCTTTGAGGACACATGCTCTCACTCTTCCACCCATTCGATCCGTTTAAAAAGTATGCAAATACATATCTAGAGCTTGTTTGGCAGGACTTCTCTCCGGCTCCGGCTCTGGCTCCTCCAGAGAAGCCCTGCCAAATGTTTTCCTGTGTAGAAGCCGTTTTTGAGTAAAAAACAGATGAACTGGAGCTGTTTTGGCAAAGCCCCAATTTATGGTTTCACCAAAACAGCTCCGGCTTCTAGAGGAGCCCCTTGTGAAGAGCCCTAACAAACAAGCCTTTAATACACTTTTGTACTGAGGGTAAGAGCATGTGCCCTTAAGAGCAGGAAAAAACTTTACCCGCTTGTGCATGTGGTCATAGGTTCTTACATGTAGTTGATCCTAAGAGAAGATTGGGGCCTTGTTTACTTCGCAAAATTTTTTGAGTTTGCCTACTGTAGTACTTTTATTTGTATTTGACAATTATTGTTTGATCATGGACTAACTAAACTCAAAAGATTCATCCTGCAATTTACAGACAAACTGTGCAATTAGATTTTTTTTGTCTATATTAAACTCTTCATGCATGTGTCCAAAGATTCAATGTGATAGGAATCTTTAAAATTTCTAGGAACTAAACAAGGTCTAATTTTTCAACCATGCGTGGAGTACTACATTGCATTTATATTCTCATAATGCATGATGTCGTATAGTACTTGTGAGCAATTCAGAATTCACATCTCACCACATCTGTTCTAAAAAAAAGTGTCGTTTTAGATTTTCGTGTCATAAGTTTGACTCGATTTGTAGAAAATACATGTAATAGTTGTAGCTTTAAATAATTATGTTAAAAAATTAGACTTATGATACTAATTATGAACTATAAAAATTAATATTTTTATTATATATTTAATTAAAGTTATTTTCTAGAAAATGCAAACGATGACGGACAGAGTAGGTTAGAGAGCGTTCCCTCGTCGCAATTATTGATTGCGTGCATGTCTGTTGAAGAAGTTCACGTTTAACTTCTAGTCTGCATATGGGGACACAGTAGTTGATCCTTTGAGAAGACTGATTTTTCCACAACGCGTGGAGTACTACATTGCATTTATATTTCCATAACACTGCTGTCGTACAATACTACTTGTGAGGAATTGAATTCACATCTCACCAAATCGATCGACAACCTATAGCTGGATAGTTTTCCATAGGTACGAGATAGGTTGAAGAGCAGCAGTATTTATTGAAAATAATGCACCTTTCCTCCTTACAATTTACTATCTCTATCCCGAAAAGAAATGCGACTATCGATTGTGCATTTGTTGAAACAGTTCACGTTTAACTAAATTTCTAATCTGCAATGTAGAGCACAGGTAGTTGATCCTCTGAGAAGAGATTGATTTTCCAACAACGCGTGGAGTACTACATTGCATTTATATTTCCTTAACTGCACTGTCGTACAGTATTGTGAGCAATTGAGGCTTTTGGCTTTGGCCTTGTTTAGTTCACTCCAAAAACCAAAAAATTTTCAAGATTCTCCGTCACATCGAATTTTGGGGCAAATGCATGAAGTATTAGATATATACGAAAACAAAAACTAATTACACAGTTTGTCTGTAAATCACAAGATAAATTTTTTGAGCCTAGTTAGTCCATGATTGAATAATATTTAGCAAATAAAAACAAAAATGCTACAGTACCGAAATTTAAAATCTTTTCGGAACTAAACAAGGCCTTTGTCTACTGTAGTATTTTTGTTTTTATTTGACAATATTATTTAATTATGGACTAACTAGGTTTAAAAGATTTGTCTCGCAAATTATAGACAAACTATATAATTAATTTTTATTTTCGTCTATATTTATTGCTTCATACATATGTCTAAAGAATCGATGTGACGGGAAACCTTGAAAATTTTTGAAAACTCGCCTCACATCTCACCGAATCGACCGGTGACCTAAAGCTGGTCTGTGTAGGATTAAGATGTCATTTTGGACAGTAACACGGTCGAAAAAAATGATATATGTATACTTTTATGAAAGTATTTTTTTAAGATAAATCTATTCATATAATTTTTATATTTACGAACTCAATAATTTAAAAGTTATTAATGATTTATATTGCCAATGTTTGACTCAAATCTTATCTAAAACAACATCTAAATCCTATATGAAGTGAGTACGAGGTATCGGAGAGCAGGAGCAATATTTATTGAAAATAATGTATGTTCCCTCATTGCAATTACTATCTGAACTCCAAAAAAAGTACAACTATGGATTGTGTGTCTGTGAAGTAGTTCACGTTTCACCAAGTCTTTAGTCACATTTATAACTACAAAATTAATTTATAACTATGGATTGTGCCCTCCTTTAGTCTCGGATTGGTGCTCTCGGTTGGAAAACTTGCACTAAGGCCTAAGGGAGTTCCCTAATCGGGAGTACACTGTACTAGTGCGTCCTAGACAAGTATTAAGATCATTTGGTAGGAATACTCCAAACAATTTAGAGTATCAATATTATCATGGGTGTACGCGTACGATAATATGAGATAATTGTACATCCACTATAATATGAGATAATTGTAAGCTATAAGGGCACTTACAATACAGACTCTATCATAGAGTCTAAAGTTATTTATTACCTCAAACAATGTGGACTTAGAGTCTAAATAAGACTTAGAGTCTTATTTTTTCTACCTCTTTCTTTAATAAGGCCCTGTTTAGATGCAGCCAAACAACCAAAACTTTTGGAGAAATGAGCACTTTTTGGAAGAATAGATCTAAATAGGGGTTTGTAAAACTTGGCTGTAAAGATTTGAAAAATTGGGACCTTGGAGCCCCAAAACTATGTAAACTTGCTTAGGGACCCGTGTCTTGTGTGTTGCAGACCAAAAAATTTAGAAAGCATCTAAACACCTATTTGAATGTAAAGTTTACAGCTAAAAGTTTTGGGATGTAAAGATTTGGGATCTAAACAGACCCTAAATATGTTACCACATCAGCAAAATACCATAAATAATATGTAATTAATTATCTTAAACTCTATAATAGAGTCTTACATTATAAGTGTCCTAAAACGATTTCTCTACTACTCATATTGACTTTTACAATATAGTTCATTGATGTGGTGTAAGAACAGTGACGTAAGCACTTGAAATAATTGTGAGGTCATCGATGTGACGAAAAAACAGTGACGTCGAAAAATGTCACACGAACTATACTCAACTGTGTTGCATCTAATATGAGTTGTTAGTTGCTCGAACAGTACGAGTACTGTACTGTTGATGAAGGCATTAATAATGAGCGTAGCACCTGGCCTACTCTACAAGATTTCTCATCACATCGAATCTTGCGGCACATGCATGAAACATTAAACATAGATAAAAAAAGATAACTAATTGCACGGTTTACCTGTAAATCACGAGACGAATCTTTTAAGCCTAGTTGCTCCATGATTGGATAATATTTATCAAATAAAAACAAAAGTGCTACAGTGTCAAAATCCAAAAAGTTTTTGGATCTAAACAAGGCCCTAGTCCTTCCATTGGACGAGTAAGTTCTGAAAAGACCGCCATTCGACGAAGGCATTAAGGCCAGTCTTAATGGTCCGTTTCAATGCACTGTTTCCAAAACAAATCTGCTGACAGAGCATCAATGAAACGAACAATGAAACAACCTCCACAATGCATGAGTTTCACCTTGATGTTTCTTAGGCTGGGCAAAGCATTTAATTACTGCAAAATGATTGGATCACATGCAAGATGGTGAAACGATTTAGTCCTCAGTGGGGATTTCATCATGTTCCACCGCGTGGGAAACAACGCCAGCGGAGTTTCACCATGGTGAAACTACTTCCTTCTCTCTCTCCTCTTCGTTTCATGCAAAAAGTGCAGTTTTGCTAACATAGCGCTCTAATAAATGTGCATAACATCTTGGTGAAACCCCCACTGAGATTGGCCTAATATTCGTTTGGCGGATAAGTTATGGTAAAAAGTACTGTTGGCTGATTTAAACATTGTTTAATGTTGGCAGATTCAACTGCTCAATAAACTACTTTATTAGATCATGATTAAACTTAATCTCGCACTACTGAAGTCATTAATAATCGCCTAACTTGTTCGTTTGAGCTTATCAGTCAAATCTGCCAGCCATTTAGCAGTATTTTTCTCTTACAATAAATTAGTTAAGTCATGGCTTATCAACTAAACAAAGAAGACAAATTAATTTTTTTTGTCACAGTCCTCACGATCCTCACCTCAGCAAAAACGCGACCAACTACGTACCTTATATGGGGACGGGTAAGGCCAAGGCCAATATCAGTGGAGAGTTTCGTAGCGTTGTTTCCAAGGTTGCCATGTCATGTGAAATGAAATGAAACTTGAATGAAACACTCACTCTCAATGCAGAGTTTCATTCCATAGTTTCATAGGCATTTAATTTCAAGACTCATAGAGAGTTGGTAATCGTGCCAAGAGAGTTTCATCTAGATGAAACCCATTTCTTCTCTCTCTTCTTAAATACGCTGCCATGTCATCTAAAATGCCTATGTGGCAGCCTATTTAATGTGAATGAAACTCAGATGAAACTCCCATTGAGACTGGTCTATGATTGGAAGCCTACTCTATGTGACCGCATCAAGACCGGATGTCATGTTTAGTGTATGTATGTGTGCAAGATTCCAAGCCTCACCAAGAGAAAGTCATTTGAAAGCAACAAAGAGAATATTGAGGTACTTGAAGCATACACAAAATGTTGGTTTGTGGTATCCCAAAGGTGCAAAGTTTGAACTTGTTGGATATTCCGATTCGGACTATGCGGGATGCAAAGTTGAAAGAAGAAGCACATCGGGCACATGTCAACTATTGGGAAAATCACTTGTCTCATGGTCATCCAAGAAGCAAAATAGTGTTGCACTATCAACCGCCGAAGCGGAGTACATTGCGGCCGGTAGTTGTTGTGCACAAATCCTATGGATGAAGGCAACATTGAAGGACTTTGGAATCAATTTCAAACAAGTGCCCTTGCTATGTGACAATGAAAGTGCCGTGAAGCTCACCAACAATCCGGTTCAACACTCAAGAACAAAGCATATAGATGTCCGCCATCATTTCATAAGAGATCACCAACAAAAAGGGGACATTTGCATTGAGAGTATAGGCACCGATGATCAACTTGCCGATATATTCACCAAGCCACTTGATGAGAAGAGGTTTTGCAAGCTAAGGAATGAATTGATCATACTTGACTTCTCAAATATGTGTTGATGCACCCCCACTATATGACATGCCTCTCCCTCGAGCAAAGCAAGGTAAAATTGTTTGACATGTCATTCATCCTATGCTAAGGACTTGCTTAGTGCATCTAGTCATTCCTTTACATGTCTTAGGCTCATTCATGAAAATCAAATGAATTTGATGCTTATATGGTACCACTATTGTTTCTATGCTTGACTTGATCTAGTGGTAGCATATGACATATTTGTGGGCTTGCAATCCTAGTGTTTGATCTAGAATATGAGGTATAAGTGTTTAACTCAACATGGTACAAGATAACCCTTATTTGGAGGTGTGAAGAAGCTTGTCCTTGGATCAAACCGAGTTAAATATCTTAGGTAAGTAATCTAGATTGGACCAATTTAGGAAAATGATCTCACTTCACATGGTTTCACACTAACCTATCTAAAATTTGAGCTCACCTTTTGTGGTCATTGATGACAAAGGGGGAGAAATTATAGGAGAAGTACAAAGATAGGGTGATAAAAGAAGGGGATCAATTAAAATTTTGAAGCACACAAGTAGGGGGAGCAAGCTCATAAACTTGTATGTTACATTTGTATGTGCATCACATATGGTTGCTTGCATTTGCATTAGCTTTAGAAGCTTTCTCTCCAATGCCTTGCTTGTGTGGTGTATGCTAGTTATAGGTTTGATTGATGAAATGAAGAACTAGCATGCATAGGTAGTATAACTAGACTTATAGTTGTTTCACAAGTGGTACTAGAACCTTGTTTATAATGTTGATCTCACGGGGTGTTCTAGTTTTGTGAATGTCTAGTTACTAGTGGTGCTAAGGATGGTGTATATTGGCAACTCCGATTGGTATCACGCTTCAAAGGTCCATTCTTTACACCTTAGCATCATTTGGTAGAAATTGACTCCTATATTTCCTATTCAAGTATATGTGCAAGCTTTCAAATCCAAACTCTTAGCACATATGTAGGGGGAGCAATTCCTACCAATTTGGGTTTATGAAACTTGTCCATAACCTTTGCACATGGTAAAATGCTTGGGCAAGCAACATGAATCCAAGAAAATTTTATTGAAAATCTTTGTAAAAAGGGTTGTCATCAATTACCAAAAAGGGGGAGATTGAAAGCCCTAGTTTGGTTTTGGATAATTGATGAAACCCTAGTACTAACCTCTATGCTAAGTATGTGTAGACTTAATGAGGTTGGTACATGCCAAGTGATGAAGCAAGAGATGATCATGGTGATGATGGTGATGACCACAAGATGATCAAGTGCTCAACTTGGAAAAGAAGAAAGAGAAAAACAAAACCCTATGGAGATCAAGGCAAAGGTATTGCTTAGGGTTTTGGTTTTGGTGATGAAGACACCATAGAGGGTGTGATCACATTTAGGATAGATAGCCGTACTATAAAGAGGGGAATTCTTTGGCTAAGCGGTTATCAAGTGCCACTAGGTGTCATTGTTCATGTGCATGCATTTAGAACCTAGTGAGCTAACTTAACTCCTTCAAAGAAATTGTTTGTGAAAATGCTAACACACGTGCACTTGTTGGTTTACACGTTGTGGTGTTGGCACACTTTGAGAAGGAGGTGGAGTTTGAAGGGTAGAGAGAGGATGGGTTCCTCATTCGGCGCTTTTTGAGAAAATGAAGTGTATTTTTTCTATTGCGCCGGTGCGAAATTTGGAGAAGTCGCGGGAGTGTTTTCTCTCTAAGAAACACTCACCGGACGCTGAGTGTGGAGGCACCGGACGCTGGCCTCAGAGTCTGGTGTGCTTGACCCTGCTAGGGTTGAGCACCGGACGCACTCTGAGAGCGTCCGGTGGTTAGCGTCCGGTGTGAGGGCGTTTTGCAACCCTCTCTGCGCATGAGTCCGGTGAGCACCGGACGCTCAGGGTGCGTCCGGTGACCGTGCGAGTTTGCGGAGCTCTCTGCGCATGGGTCCGGTGTGCACCGGACGCGTCCGATGGTATCTTGCTCAGCGTCCGGTGCTCTGCAGGTTACCGTTAGATTCTGACACGTGGCTGACGTTGGAGCACCGGACGCAGGTGTTGAGCGTCCGATGCCCCTTTAAGAGCGTCCGGTGACCCCGAGTTAGACCCAGTGAGAGAGCCAATGGCTCTATTTGTTTGAGGGGTCTATAAATAGTTGTTGGGCGGCTTAGGGCTTACACTCTTGGCATTCTTGATTACTAGACATCCTTGTGAGCCTAAGCAAACACCTCCCACTCATCTCCTTCATAGATTAAACATCTTTGTGAGATTGGGAGTGATTCAAAGTGCATTTGCTTGAGTGATTGCATCTAGTGGCACTTGGGGATCGATTTAGCTGCGGTTTTCTTGTTACTCTTGGTGGTTGCCGCCACCTAGACGGCTTGGAGCAGCGGAGGAGGATTGGAACGAGTTGGTGATTGTTCGTGGCCATCTTCCGGTGATTGTGAAGGGTTTGTACCTTTCCCGGCGGAGAGCCAAAAGGTAACTCTAGTGGATTGCTCGTGTCATTGAGTTACCTCACTTGTGGGTAGGTTCTTGTGGTGTTCTAGTGAGGACGAGGTTCGTGCTACACCTCTTAGCCACCGAACCACCAAGTGTTGGTCGACACAACGGGGACGTAGCGTGCCTACAAGCACGTGAACCTCGGGAGAAAATTGTGTGTCTCCATTGTGATTGTTCATTGGATTTCTCTCGGTGATTGGACTTCATTTTGTTGATTGGTTCATCCCCTCTACGCGGCGGTATAAAGATCAAACCATCTCTTTTACATTCCCGCAAACTAGAGTAGCTTACTTACTTGTATAGAAACTTTAGGTAGCTCTCTAGTGTAAGTAGTGACATAGCTCTTGTGTACCTAGTGATCATATCAACTAGAATTATTGGATAGGTGGCTTGCAAACACCCCTTTAGAGCTAGAGCAAAAAGCTTCGCTTTATTATTTACTAACCTCTTGCTCTAGTGATTTTGTAGAATTTTTTAAATAGGCTATTCACCCCCCTCTAGCCATATTAGGACCTTTCACAAAGCCACCTAAAATGTTAGCAAATTTCATGGAGAGGCATGTTGGACATCAAGAAGGTAGTAAAAGTCCAATGTTGAAGAATAAGGCAAAAAGTGTAGTAGAGATGTATTTTTATCGATTTACATACTTTAGTCGGTTGTGATTCTCTCATAAATAGATAGGGGTTGTCAGTGAGGAAACTTATTCCATATACCATAATTTATACGTTTCCCATAATATCAAATGAATTTCCATTGAAAAAAAAACTCAAAATCTTCTCGACAGTCAAAATCGATTTGGGCCAGTTTTAACATGGCCACGCAAGGACAAAATCGGTCTAGATGGGTTTTAGATGTTGTCGGCCATGGCATCTCCAAATTGTCATGGGTCAACTTTCTATATGTTTTATAATTTTTTTATGAAACTAGAGGGGCTGAGGCCCCTACAAAGGATTCATTCATAAAAAAGGTAAGAGTAACAATACTAAATCAGAACTACAAGGTACAAAGAAGTAGAGGTCGAACATGCGAACACCGGCAAGCATGGGAAGGGGGACACAAAACAAAAAAAAAACCAAAAGAAAATAAAACTAAAGGGAAGGACTATAACATTTCTAAGCAGTGCATCCATTGATCGAAGGGGAGTGAGAGACTTGACTTCACACGTAGCCCAACTAATTTTACTTCTTTGAGAAATAGCACCCTGCAATCCTGTAGACTCATCTGCCCTGAAATTTTGTCCTTTTCAATTACATGTGATTTTTCAATCCAACTTTTAACTTTCCGTTAACGTTTTGATGCATGTCAACCGTCTCCTAAAACTGTTTTTCCAGTAGTGCCCCTTTCTAAATTAATGTGAATTCAATCATGGAGACAACTGAGCACACACGTCTGTCCGTCATCGGCTTTCATCCTCTTCCTGCGACCAAAAATAGAGAGACCTGTAGGTCGTGACCAAGTATGCGTGTATGTCGTATTTTTTGAAGATAAGGGATCGGAACAAAGTTCCAGCATGTGTATGTCGCATGAAGACGGTATTATTCGATATTGCAGTTACAGATCAGGCGGAGGTTTGGGTAATCAGTGGATTATTAATGCAAGCTTCTATACATGTATATATATTACTACCAGCATGGCAGCATATACTTCCTCCCGTTCCCCCCCCCCCCCCCCAAAAAAAAAACTTTTAGAAATCAAAATTTATCTTAAAACATGATGTTTTAGCTCACTTGACTAGAAATAGGAGGTAGTTTTTTATATTAAATTTTTATAAACCTTATGGAATATTTCGGCTCCTAAATAATTACAAATGAAAAAAGATTGAAGAAAGAAGTTTAGATCTCATGGAAAACTACATTTTTTAGGGGCATGTCTCCATTCGAGATAATTTGAATACTTCAAAATTTTAAATATCTTCTGATAATTCGAAAATAAATATTTGGCAACTGAAACTATTTCAAATAAAAAACTTGTCAGCTATAAAATTGTAGATTGTGTCTCCTAAAATCTGTTTTATAAAGCAGTGTAATGCAAGCACCAATGTGAGTCTGACAACGAGGTGCAGTGCCTGATGTTGTTGATCGCCCACCTACATGGCTATATAATATGCCCACCCATTGCAGAAGCCTTCTCAGACAACATACACAGCCGAGACCAAATTAGAAGAATGGTCACCAATATCCGCTTGTTCCATGCAAAGAAAATGCATACTACGTCGAGAGTACTGCCAGTTCCAATGACGTGGCTCGTTTTCACACTCCTGCTCTCATCAGTGGTTTACTTTTGTCCTTTTCCTTTCATTTTTTGTCCTTCGATTAACGATGGCACCTATCATGACGATGAATCGATGATTTACATTTCATCTACGAATACGCATGTGCCGCAGGCCGCAGCCGCAGAGACGGTGAAAGTGATCACCACCCCCGTCTTCGCTCAGATCCCTCGATTTCAGTCAAGCAAAGACTTCCAGGTGCTGGTGCGCGTCGAGGCGCCACCGGCGGCGCAGCAGCAGAGGCGCGTCCCAATCGACCTCGCCGTGGTGCTCGACGTGGGCACCGGCCCGGTGAGGCTGGACGCAGTGAAGAAGGCCGTCAAGTTTATCATCAGGCAGATCCACGACGACGACCGTGTCGCCGTCGTTGGGCCGTCGTCCAACAGTCGGCTAGTCACCGGGTTTCTGAGCACTCGTGATGCTCGACGGGATGCCGAAAACTCCGTCGACGAGCTCGAGCCTCGTGGCGAGTTCACATCTGGCGCCGGCGCCGGCTTGGAGGAGGCCATCAAGGTACGTGACCTGACTTGCATATGCTTCGTCTTTATCTTCAATTCAGACCAGCTATACTAGTAGATGATCTTAACAACTGAAATTTCAGATCCTAAGGGAGCTACCGGCGACGGAGAGCCGGAGCAGCCGCGCCCGCGCGCGCTTCATCATCTTGGTGACGGACGCGGCGACGACGGAGGCCAGCAACAGATTCAGCAAGCTGCCGCGCGAGGACCTGCCCCCGGTGCACACGTTGGGCCTCGGCGCGGCGTACGACCCCAGGGCGCTGCTCTACATCGCCAGCGAATCCCAGGGCACCTACTCCTTCGTCGACGACGACGACACGGACGGCATCACGGGCGCCATCGCCGTCTGCCTCAGCGGGCTCAAGGACGTGGTCGCCGTCGGCACGCGCGTCCGCGTCGAGGCGCCCCTCGGGATCACGATCGAGAGGATCGATTCGGGGGGATACATGACTAGCCCCGTCACCAGAGACGAGAAGGCGTCCGGCGAGGTCGCCGTCGGCGTCCTCTACGCCGGCGAGGTGAAGAGCTTCATCGTCCACCTCAGCGTGCCTGCTCTGCCTTCGACGACGACAGCGATGACCTCCCTCGACGGCGGCTGCGACAAGCAACAGCTGCTCACCACCAGCTTCATCGGACACTACACCACCAGCGACGAAGAAGATGCTGCGGGTGCGGCTCCAGCTTCTCCAAGTCCAACGGTGACCCAAGCAATCTTGTACGTGCAAAGGCCGCCGCCGGAAGCCATGGACGGCACGCTGCAGAGAGTCCCCGTCCCCGTGGTGATGAACCACATTGCACGGTTCGACTTGCTGGAAATGGTGACCACCTTCGTCAACAAGGAAATCGGGCGGCTTACTTCTTCCAACACGGTGGAAGTGGCGGCGAAGCTGCGCATCCAGTGGGAGCAGTTCGTGCAGGCGCGGCAGTTCTGGAGCGGCCTGGACCTGGGAGTCCTCGACGTCGAGGTCAACAGGATGGTGAGCATCCTAGAAGAACCAGCAGGAAGAGGACGAACCAGAAGCGGCTCGTCGTCGACGGCGTACATGCTGTCGTGGCTGTCGAGCTACCAGATGCAGCGGCCGACGGCCATGGGCTCTCCGGGCAGCGTCGCCGCCGCGTTCGTCACCGTGAACATGCAGCTCATGTTGCAGCAGGCGACGATCGTCACGACGGGTGCTCCACTATGCGTCGACGGCGGCTGCCCGGCGTGCGAGTGCAGGTGCGAGGAGGAGCGCTGCGTGCAGCCACTGCCGCCGCCGGTGCTCGTGCCGTCCGGGCGCGGCGACGACACCTTCCGCGTCAACCCCGTGTACCCGCAGGACGTATTGTTCAACGCCATTAACCAAGCAATGAAGCACATGTACCTGGTACGTGCCTTGATAATGATAGGCCTCGCTGCTGATCAGTGACGACTGGATGCGAGTCATAACTGATGAGGACGTACACAAATTAATGCATTCATGCAGGCGTTGGTCCAGGCGAGCAATCTCACGCGATGCGACGCTGCTGCCGGCCTCGAGGTTCTGCCGGCATGATCCGGCGAGCGACGACGATCGATTGACGGAGAATTTTATTAACTACTACCCTTCATAATGCCGACCCATCATCTAGCTAGGGTCCTACCGTATACCGTCCTGCTAGTACGGAAACAAAAACTACCGTTCATGGTGTGCTTGCGATTTTATTAACTACTCCGTTTATAAGTACTGTACAACCAAGCTTGTGAGTTGTGATTAATAAGCAATCGATCATATGCATTTGAGATATTTCGATAACTAGTATATGCGTTACTGTACAACCAAGCTTGTGAGTTGTGATTAATAAGCAATCGATCATATGCATTTGAGATATTTCGATAACTAGTATATGCGTTGACTCGTGCTCTCATTTGCTTTCTATTCCGCAACATTTTTCCATCGATTCTCGGGCCTTGTTTAGGTGGTAAAATTTTGGGATACTATAGCACTTTAGTTTGTATTTGATAAATATTATCTAATTATGAATTAATTAGGCTTGAAAGATTCGTCTCATGAATTACAGATAACTATATAATTAGTTTTTGTTTTTGTCTATATTTAATACTTCATGCATGTGCCGCAAGATTTGATGTGACGGAGAATCTAAAATTTTTGACAAAACTTTTTGAAAACCAAACAAAACCTCTACCAGACAGATAGTATATACTCCTACATGCACGCACGCTCACCCTGTACAATCACACATTTACATATGCACCGATGAGCATTTTCGATGGATTGGCCATGCCTCTAGCAATAACACATCTCTATCACTGTACCGTGTAGTCTTTTGTGGGTATATATATAGATGTAGATACCGTATAGTCCTTTGTGGGTACACATCTCTATCACTATACCGTGTAGTCTTTCTCCATCTGAATCTTTTTTTTTTGAGACGGAAAGAGGATCCCATTAACTCTTGTGCAAGCCTAATAAATCGGTGGTTTTCTTCAAAAAAATAAATCGGTGGCCACCAAATCAGAAGTAGAGCAGGAACATCAACAGGCCAAAGCAAGACACTGCCTGGTCCTAACTCCACACCTATATCTTAGCAAGTTTCTCTGCTGCTGCATTACATATATTCTTGGATTATACGAAACCCGCACGCACAAATTCAGTGATCATAAATAATTTTAGTTCCTGAAACCCCATCTGATGTCCAACGATGATGATCATGATAGCGCCATCTTCAGAATTATTGCATCCGTCCCCATTTCTATTCGCGTCATCCCTGCATCTTTGGCGAACGACAATACATGGAAAGCTCTTGTCATCTCTGCTTGGAGGGCATCCATGAACTCATTAATTTTCCTCACACCTGAACCAAGCACTTCGCCATGTTCATCCATGATGATGAGTCGTTTGAGCTTATCAACTGAATCTGCCAAAGTGTTTTTCTTTCACAATAAGGAGGTGTTTGGAAATGCCCCACAAACTCTGCTTCATAAATTCCATCGTGGAGCAGCTCCACAAAAAACTGGAGTTCGTGGATTACCTTTTTAGGTGCTCTCACAACTCCACCATTTTTTCTCGAACTGAGTGCGTGGAGCTGAAACCGTCTGGCTAAAAAACGTGGAGCGGAGCTGAAAAACGTGGAGCAGAGCAGTCCCAAACACCCTCTAAATTAGCCAACATTACTTTCTGTCATGGCTTATCAGCCAACTGTGTATCCCTTTCTCAGCTAGCTTTAAACGAGGACCTCCATTGGGATTGCATCACAGCTAAGATAACTCTGATATCCTCCATCAGAAGTTCTCTCCACACCTCACGAGCATACTAGCATTTCCAAAATAAATATCCTCTGTCCTCATCCAGTCTATGGCACATAGGGCATATGGATCACAATCCACTCCACGGCCTTGTATCTTGCGGCATAGATTATAGTTGCTACTATGTTTGTGCACAATAGCCGCTCATTCATTAGTTACGGTTGGCAATGGCATCACCATCACCATAACTATACCATGAAACGTTGTTGTCGCATTCTTAATTCAAAACCTTCTTTCGGTCCATCAGTTCACTCGTGACATGACAATTGTTGTCCTATTCAATTCAAAATGATGCATTAGGCTTCTCTGTAATGGACATTAAGGTGCTAGGAGGATGGGTTGTTGCCTTGTTGTGCTCCTTCGCTGCAATAATGATGGTGACCTCAACATCTTTCTCATGACACACGCACACAAATGACTTTTAAAAACGATAAAAATCTATCTTTAGTAGTAGTTTTTGAAGCCTCTACTATGTATGCCATCAATTGTAGATTTCTGTGATTTTTATAGGAGGGCACATTTTGCCTACTACTGGCCTAAATAACGCTCTTGTTGTCCCATCCTTAGTTTGAAACTATCTTTTTACCTACGACAAGCTGTGACACGTTATGACAAGGGCTCTATAGCTATGACAAGCTATGACAAGGGTCCTATATCTATAACAAATTGTGATAAGTTGTGACAAGGACCCAATAGCTATGACAAGGTAATGTCTTGAAAAGACTCAACTAAAGAGATCAACATGTACCACCCAGTAGCATCAATTCCATAATTTCATCACAACAAAGGAGTCACTGGATTGGGTTGGCCAATTTCTACTTGCAAGAATAAAACAAAGTGGCTCTAGTACTCAACACAGCATATATATGCTAAAATGGACGTCCCATGTAATTTGCACAAACGTGTATACAACCTGCTCGATCGGCGAAGCAATCCTGCGCTACATATAGATGCTGAAATGGCGACCCCAACAGTATTTCTCATAGAGATTAAGAACCCCATGCTAGATCATCTCCATCCTACAGTTTCAGCTGCTTTCCTAATGTTTCCTATTCCTACGTATATGCATCTCCATCTTTGATTCATTTCTCATTGGCTTCCACTCTACGGGGCTGTTGCTTGTTAAGAGAAGTAGTTGAACCATTATATATAGATATGTCTATGCCTCGGTGATACATGTGATCGTATTGGTAGGTGGTGTATTGACAAATGTGCTCACAGTATTATCTTACGATTGGACATTGAAGGATTTAAAGAAATTGAATGGTGATTTATGCATGGCCCAAATGGTTTACAGAATTACAGTCATAGCACATACACGCAATTTCGAACGAGAAATATGCCTACCCTTCTGAAAAAACTGCTTGTGTGTTTAAGGTGTTGGGCTATCAGTACTTGAGATGTGAGTGCCCAAAATTCTTGACGCCTGAAATTAGAGACTGATGATGGATATCAAATTCAGTTATTGTCTTCTTCACCTTTGCCCATTTTGGCTGTTTTAGCAGGCACACCTTTCACTGGTTTTTCAAGTTAAGATCCACCAAAGACCCATGTTGAACTTCATCTCCTCGTGCAGGTACAGAGAGAGCAAGCACAAGAGAGCTCCTGAAAAGAAAGAACATGAACCTCCAAAATTTCAACTGTGTGCTCTGTGTAGGGACAACTGAAGAATCCCTCCTCCACCTGTTCTTAGGTTGCCCTTTTGCTTTTCAATGCTGGAATCGGATGGGAATCCAAGTCGACCCTGCAGTTGGTCCCTTTCAGAATCTCCAAAACTTAAAAAATCAGCTACAGGTGCCTTTTTTTATGGAGATCATAATCCTAATGTGCTGGACAATATGGAACGCAAGAAATGATTGGATCTTCAGACAAGTTTCTCCAAATCTGCAACTATTCAAGTCGTGCTTCAGAGAAGAGCTTCATCTGCTGTCCTTAAGGATGAAGAGAAGAAACCTGACTCAGTTTAATCAATGGATCTCAAATCTTCTGTAGCTTGGCTGTTGTTGGTCCTAGGGGCCATTTTTTTCCAAACTTTCTTTGAATCCTGAGCTGATCCCTTAGCAGCAGCCCTTCCCTTTTTACTCGCTTTTTTTAACCTTATTTATGTACATCCTTTTTTTTCCTAATAAAGCACTGTAGGGGTGTACACCTCTCCAGTTTCATTCAAAAAAAAAAAACTCTCGCAGTGAACGGTGACTGTGGTGAATGGTGCAGTGGTGCAGCTCTATTGGCTCGCCATCTCCTCCATGATGGCTGAATTCAGACTTCAGAGACTGAGTGGACAAAACTGCAACAGCGATAAACGGACTCCATAGGAGTTCTCCAAAGATAGCTTTTTTTTAACGAACCTGTCAGGAAGGAGAGCTACCGATTATAATAAAAGGCGAAGTCCAAACTGAAAAGAAACGAAGCAAACCTAACAACCGAGGACAACGAAGCAGCAAAGATTGTTGTACTGGCCGTATTCAGCTGTGAACTCTAATAACCACTATGTTTTTTGAGAAGTACTAATAACCACTATGTTGATTGCCCTCACTGAAACTTTGTGTCGATTGATCATTGCCATCTCTGTGGCCCTAGACCAGGACGTTCAGGTTCAGAGAAGGTTCACATCCAGGTGTCTCTACCATAGCTTAGCTGCACGCCTGCTTGAAATTTGTGGAAGGAACGGTGCAGGCGTGTCTTTGAGAACTAGCGCTAGGAACTATGCAGCTAGCTGCAGTTATTACTTACTCCTACTATCAAGCAATACATTGCACCCAATACAACCCGAATCCTTGCCTGAAATTGAAGTATCAATGAAGGATTATCAAGTCCAGGCGCTGTGGGGTTGCTTGTCTTGACTCTTCAGGTCATGGGCAGCTGAAAATAGTGTTTGTACCTTCCCCGTTTTGCCTGGACACAGCATAATGCGCTGGTTTTCATGTTAAGACCCATCAAAGACTTATCTTCAACTCGATCTCCTCTTGCAGGTACAGAAATAGGAGTAGAGATAGATCGAGTAGATTGTCCCCAAGACGGTAGCGGTAGTATTGGAACCTGAAAGATGAAAACTGACGAGTTCTTGGTGGGAGAGGATCAGAGAAAAGGGTTAAAGCCATGAAAGATGATGACGCGATCGACTTGTTGGGCAGGCAGACCAATGGGCAACATGTCATATGCAGCGGCGTGCTGCGTGCAGCAGAGCCCACCAAAAACGGTCGGCGCTATTTTTTATGTATAAGTGCAGTAGGACACACGATGACTTAAATAAAACTATCTTCAGAACAAAGGTAAAAAAACAAATATTACAACCGTGAGTCTGCCTCACTACTTTATCTGTATCCTACCGTTTCTATGATGGTCTACTATTGTCATAGCTAATGTATTTTGGTCCCTGTATGGCTGTATTCGATTTGTCCTGGTCAGGATCCCAAGGTGATGACTTACACAGTGCTGTTCGAGGTGAAATAAATCAAGATGCAAGCGGCGAGGGTTACCCGCAAGCTCGCTTTGCCCGCCCCGCAAAAATCTCCTTTTGGAGAATGCAGACAGCCTGCTATGCTATTGCAGTTTGCTGCAGGCCAAACTGCTAAGCCTAGCGGACATTAGCAGAGCCTGCAAATACCAGGTATGACCCGCAAATCCTCTTCCTCGACGCTTCAATGTGGACGCCACGATGACCTCGCGTCTCGGTGGACGCGTCACACTTCCCCTACAGGCGCTCACGCAGCCTTCCCTCGACGCTCAGCTGTTCGTGTCGTACGCAATTAATCCACGTTTGGCGCGTCGAGATCAGTGTCGAGCTTACCCATGAAGCCACGAGCCAAGCTTAATTCCACATGTGTCGGTATCTTCTTCATCCTTGCAGGTCCTGCTAGGCCTAGCAGGTTTCACCGCAAGCCCAGTGGGTATTTTGCGGCTAGCACGCTTGAGTTAGTGGACGCCTGCAAAATCTGCAAATTGACGTTGCGGCCAGTGCGGCAATTTGCAGGGCGCCTGCAGAGCGGCCCGCTTGCGTGGTGAGAAATAAACATCACCTGTGTAAAACATTAGGCATATCATGTCTCGAAAAGAGACCAACAACTATCACCCAATGACACCAATTCCATACTTTCATTACATAGTCAGGGGCGAAGCCACGTTGAGTTTGGGTGTGCACCGGCACCAGGCAAGGAAAAAAATAATAAACTTATTTTGACCATATAAATCAGTTGAAAGAAGACATATTTCTACACTGCTGTTAACGTTGTGCACCACCATAAATTTAATACTAGCTTTGCCAATGATAGTCACTGAGAATAGGGTTGGCAAATTTCAACTTCCAAGAGTAAAACAAATTAAACTGGCTCTACTCAACACATGTATATGCTAAAATGGATCTCCCATGTAATTTGCACAAAGGCTTATTTAAGCTGCTTGCGCGGCAGAGTAGTGTCGTATATGTACACATACAGATGCCGAAATAGTGACCGAAAGAGATTGCTCATCCATCATGTCTCATCCAGGTATGCTGTAGAGATTAAGAACTCTATGACAGATCCTCTCTTCCAGTTGCTTTCCTAATGTTTCCTATTCCTACGTATATGCATCGCCATCTCTTACAAGACGAAATCTGCACCAACTGACCTGACTTAATCTTTATGATTCATTTCTCATTGGCTTCCACTCTATGGGGCTTAATGTTTCCTAGACCATCGCCATCTCTTGTAAGAGATGAAGTTGAGCACTAGATATAGATATGTGTCTATGCCTCGAGGCCACTTGTGATCGTAGTCATAGGTGGCTGTATTGACATGTATCATTATTGTGCTCACAGTAATATTATACGACTAGACATTGAAGAATTCAAAGCAATTGAATGGTCATTTATGGATGGCCCAAATGGTCTTACATAGTCATTGTACATACACGCAATTTCGAACAAGAAATATGCCTATCCCTTCTGAAAAAACTGCTTCTATGTTTAAGGGGTTGGGCAATCGGCACTTGGTGGTACAGTGTGAATGCCCAAATTCTTGACGCCTGAAATTAGAGACTGATGATGGATATCAAATTCAGTTATTTTGTTCCTCTTGTATGGATTTGGCAGTTTTCGCCTGTTTTAGCGGACACACCTTTCACTTGTTTTTCAAGTTATAAGATCCACCAAAGATCAATGATGAACTTGACCTCCTGGTGCAGGTACAGAGGCAGAGTAGAATGTCCCTAGGACAGACTAATCAGTAACCATAGAGTTGAAACTTGAAACTTCAAAAGTGAAGTTCTATAGTTTAGTCAGCAGTCATCCACGAGCGTTTTGGACTTTTCTTTCCATCAACCTCCACGAATAATTCTCGCAGTGAACGGGTGACTATGGCGGATGCCGGATGGTGCAGTTCTATTGGCTCGCCATCTCCTCCATGGACCATGCTGGCTGAATTCAGACTTCAGGGACTAGCGAGTGAGGGAAACTGCAACAGCGGTAAATGGACTTGACAGAGGAGTGCTCCAAAGATTTTTTTTTTCTTTTTTTTAACGAACAGCAGCCGATTGTATTAAAAACAATATGTCCAAACCACAATGCAACTAAGCAAACCTAATAATCGAAAACAAGTAAGCAACAAAGATCGTAGTACATATACGCAATTAAATGGCTCGCCATCTCCTCCATGTTTGCTGATGCTGCCGAGTTGTGAAGAGTGTGGAGGAAAGGGGAAACAGCGGCGAATGGAGTTCAGACTAGAGAGAGGAGTACATAACTACATATACGCAATTAAATGGTGATTTTTTTTTTTTATGAAACTGGAGGGGCCTTAGCCCCCTACAGAGCTTTATTGATGAGAAAAAACAGAGTACAGCAGTACACAATCAGTAAACCAACCACAAACTAAATTAAATGTTGATTTGTGCATGGCCCAAATGGTTTTACATTGTCATAGTACATATACGCAATTACGAAGGATGCGTCCTGTGCTAATAGTATTAGAGATACATATAGATGCTGAAATGACGACCTAAAGAGGATTGCTCATCCATGTCTCAGCAAGAATTCATGTACGGATTAAGAACCGCCTTGCAGATCGTCTCTACCTTGGAGTTTCAGTTGCTTTCCTAATGTTTCCTATTCCTCCGTATATGCATCGCCATCTTTGATTTATTTCTCATTGGCTTCCACTCTTTGGGACTTATTGCCTGATAAGAGAAGAAGTTGAAGCATGTAGGTGGCGTATTCACATATACTATTACTGTGCTCACAGTATTATTATCGTTCCATCAAAAACAGTATTATTATCGTACGGCTAAACTCGAAGCTCGTTAGCTCGTTCAGGTTGTGGCTGACTCGGCTCAACTCATTATTATAACCGAATTAAGATTTTAGCTCGTTAGCTATAACAAGCAAACTCGAACCATCTTACGAGCTGTTCGCGAGCCAAACGAACTACAATTTCAGAGAAAAAATCATCATAGCTTATATTAGTGTATTACTTCATGCCTTACACTTCATAAATAATTGATATATTAGCTTATATGAATATTTTGTTCGACTTAATACTATTGAATATATTGCTTTTATATTATTACTATTTTTAAACTTTAGACAAATACAAATATTATATTTTGTGTACGTTTTATATCTAGCGTGCGAGCTTAACAAGCTAACTCGAGCTTGTTACGAGCTGAGTCAGTTTTTTGACTTGTTAAGATAACGAGTCGAGCCGAACCGAGCTAACTCGGCTCGTTATCCATCCTTACGTACGGCTAGACATCGAAGGACTAAAAGGAATTGAATGGTGATTTATGCATGGCCTAAATAGTTGTACATACACGCAATACCGAACGAGAAATATGCCTACCCCTTCTGAAAAAGAACTGCTTGTGTGTTTAAGGGCCCAAATTCTTGACGCCTGAAGTTAGAGACTGGTGATGGATATCAAATTCAGTTATTGTGTTCCTCTTGTCTGGCTTTATCCGTTTCTCATGTTACGCCAGTCTTAATGCATAGTTTCATGACACAGTTACTAAAACTATAAACTAGGTAACCGAGCCATAAGAGTTTTATGGAGATGAAACTCATCTCTCATCTAATGAAACTCCTTTATTTAATGACTCTGTCAAGTCAACAATTTTGCTTATGTGGCACCTTATTTAATGTGCATGACACTCTCATGAAACATGCATTAAGACTGTGACCTTATAGTGGGCAGACCTTTCACTGGTTTTTCAAGTTAAGATCCACCAAAGACCCATCCTGAACTTCAGCTCCTCGTGCGGATACAGAATCAGAGCAGATTCTCGTCCCTAGCAGGCTAGCACAGGCCAATCAGTAACTTGGAGTTCTGCCGAAATCCAAAATATGTTCGGAACTAACAAGGCAAACTTCAAAATGACAAGTTCCGCAGCTTTGGAAAACGGGTGCCTTCACAGTTGAGAAGGGGGCTTCAACTCCATTGTGCTCCTCGTCTCGTGGCAGCTTTGGAAAGAGCACAATGGTCGAACCCCAACAATGTTTCTGCCTCACTTCGACAGGTGCGACTATAGGTGCTGGAAGAGTTTAACGAGTGGATCGTGCTGGCTTCGCAGCGGTTGCTGAATTCCTAGTCGTTCCTATTCAGCCGTAGAACCCTGTTTGTTCTACAATTTGCAGTGGCCCTGATGGGCGTTTGTTGATCTCGGCAGCCTGGGCAGCTCACCTAGGGGATTGAACTCTTGGTTTGTTTGTATGTTTTATTTCTTTTTAATGAAATACATGTGAAGACGTGTTCTAGAAAAAAAAATGTACTATACAGGTAGCTGCAGTTTTTTTTTTCCGAATCGGGGCATTTCCATTTCCATTAGATGACCAACGGAAATACAGAGAGAGAGGTAGCTGCAGTTATTATCACTAATCAAGCAAGACACTGCACCCAGTACACCCAAATTCATGCTGAAATTTGGACACAATCAAGTCCAGGCGCTGTGCGGCTAGTTGTCCAGAGGCCATGGATAGCTGGAAAGGGTGTCTGTACCTTCCCCGTTTTGCCTGGCTTATAATTAGCGGACACAACACGCTGGTTTTCGTGTTAAGACCCATCAAAGACTTTATCTTGAACTCCATCTCCTCGTGCAGGTACAGAAATAGGAGTAGAGGTAGATCGAGCAGATTGTCCCCAAGACGGTAGCCGTAGGATCAGAGGCATAAAGGTAAAAGCCAAGAAAGATGATGACACGTCGTGCTTGACCAACGGGCAGCATTTCATGTCATCATCTGCAGCGGCGTGCGGCAGAGCCCACCATGAACGTTTCGCGCTTTTTTCAGTGGTGGACTGGTGGTGGTGGCTGGTTCACCTTAACTGAGCCTCCATGACCATGATTGCTGCCGAGTTCAGAGAGACAAGTGAAGAGTGTGGAGGAAAGGGGGGAACAGCGGCGAATGGAGTTCAGACGTGAGAGAGGAGTGCTCCAAACTCCAAAGGTTAGTGTTGTTCGGTCGTGAACTCGAACCGGTCTGTCGATCGATCGATGCCGTTCGCACTTCGCAGATGCTCTATGTGCCGAATGGAATGACGACCCTTGTTGCCATTGCCATGTCTGTGGCATGGCAGTGGACCAGCAGCACGTCCAGGCGCTGAGTCTGCAATAATGCACTGCCTCCATAGGCCTTAAAGTATTAAATATAAACGAAAATAAAAACTAATTGCATAGTTTAATTGAAAAAGACGAATCTTTTGAGGAAAGTGTTTTGCTGCACCGCACTGCACGACTGGCTGGGAAGAGAGAGTGGTGAGGCGCCATGCCATGCGGATGCGGCAGCGCTGCAGCAGCCGACATTTGCGCAGCTCAGGGTCACAGGGGCGGGCGCTGGCTGGCGCCTGGATGGAGAGGAGGCGACTGGCGATGACGACTCGCGGCCGGCCGGGTACGCCTCACAACTCACAAGGCAAAGCATCGAGTGCTGTCCGCGACCATGATGACTGATGAGCGCCGCCGTACTACTAGGCCACGCCTGTAGCCCTGTAGGATGGACTACCGGGGTGCGTACACTACTGCTGCTAGTAACTACTGTCCCGGCACGGTAGCACGACGTGACGGCTGAGAATGAATGCTTTCCTCCGCCGTCGCCATCGCCAGGCACGCACGCCGAACCGGGGGTCCCATTCCGTTTCCATCGTGGTCGTCGTGGCTGGGCATGGGCTGGATGGAATATTGCAGTCAGTGGATGTCGCATTGCATGCACTTTTACGTAAGAAAACTCGCTTGATTTAGGCCTCGTTTAGATCCAAATTTATTTTTATTTTTGAATTTCGACATTATAGTATTTTCGTTTTTTATTTAACAAACATTGTCCAATCATGAAGTAACTAGATTTAAAATATTCGTCTCGCGATTTATAGACAAACTGTGCAATTAGTTTTTATTTTCATCTATATTTAATCCTCCATGCATATGCCGCAAGATTCGATAAATCTTGAAAAGTTTTTAGTTTTTGGGTGATAAACAAGCCCTTAAGGTTTAATAATACTGCCAGTAGTGCAGTACTTGTACAAACAAGGGTTTTGGAAACAATCAGGGCTTTCGAGGAGTCCCGTGAAACACATCATTACTGCCTGCATTACTGTAACGTTGAATGTACGGGCGCCTGACGATGAGAGATACTACAACGGACTATAGAACAGGGAGGGACGAACAGTCCGAGCAGAACATCCGTCCAAGAAGACGCCGAGCGACACGGGCGGGCGGGCAGGCACGGGCGGCCATCTACGACGAATGGATCTGCTGGTTGGAGGCGAGAACGCCAGAGCCCAGAGCAGCGCACAATAGTGCTGTTTCGGTCGGAGGCCAATAACAACAGTCAATAATGCGTGCCCGTGCCGTGCCCCGCCCAGTGCCCACACAAGACACGCACTGGCATGGGGTGGCCGGGTGGGGGAGAAGGAGGCTCTAACTGAAAGTGAAAGCCTACTACTACTAGTGCAGTCACTACCCAACAAACCCACCCCCCCCCCCCCAGAGAATCGTTGCATTGTGCTGCCCTCCGATCCCTGAATCATCAGTAACCCCTATACTCTACTGCTGTTGCATTGCATGGCATTGCATCGCACTGCACAAGTAAACTGATTCCGTGATTAGCGGCTATCAGCCTACCACTACGTGTCAGAGATTAGTACAAGGGGTAGTAGCTCACAGTCACAGGCTCACAGCACAGCCTTGTCTTTTTTGCTGTGCGGTAGAGTGAGTGTGTACTGTGGAGCATTGCTTGCACCGTCCTGCAATGCTGTTGTTAGTACCATCATTTGAGAGAGCATGGAGCAAACAGCAAAGCCAACCACTCTGTACAAAAGCCATCATGCTGCGACTGTACTGCACTAGTAAAAGCCAAGGCAGTAGCTACAATAGCCTTCTCCCCTTAAAGCCAAGTAACCCTGACAGTTTTACCCCCGTCCTACAGGCTACAGAAAAAATCTCAATTTCAAATTCAAACGAACCACGGTCAGATGGTAAACAGGTAAATCTTACTATTAATAATAAAAAGTTCCAAAATTCACCTCATAAGACATGCCATTGCCATCCTCCTCCTGCTCATCAGTCATCACCACCACCTTCTTTCTCCCCCCATCAAACGTGCCATTAATAATAACAACTCTATACAGAAACATCCCATGGATTTCCAGAGCAAGGAAATCCAATGCACTAGAGGCAGAGCAGAATCATCATCCTTTGCACAATGACAACGGATGGCAAAATTCCATTTCATTTCAAGCAGATGAAATGAAACCGGAACAGCAGCAAGAACAGCTAGTCGAATCTGCTACTGGTCGAGCGCGTTGGGGCCGGAGCAGTAGCTGAGCACGGGGTTCCAAACCCACTGCACGAGGAACCTCCGGCCACCGACGCCATTAACGTTATACGCCGCGCCGGAGCGCGCATCCGTGAGGAGCTGCCCGGTGTACGCGCCACCGCCGCCGGTGCCGTAGATCCCCTCGCAGAGGTCAGCGATCTCGGTCGGGAACGAGGGGTCACTCCCAGCGTACCACGCGTTGGCGAGCGGGTTGGACGCGAGCTCGGCCAGCTCGTGCGCGATGACGCTGACCATCCCGTCCACGCCGACGTCCCCGTTCGGCGGCGCCTCCGCCTTCCGCCCGGGGACATACGACGGGATCGCGAACGGGTACGCGCACACCTCGGGGCACCGCCGCGCCGAGTTCCCGACCCACGCGTAGGGCAGCGTGTAGCCGACCACCGACGGAAACGTGAAGTAGTGGAAGCCGCACACCTGCCCGCAGAAGTCCTCCACGGAGACGTCCGGGGAGGTGAGCACCAGGTACACGCCGCCGCTGGAGTCGACGGGGAGCGGGCGGGTGCGCGCCGTGACCGCGTCGCGGACCACGGACTGGATGTCCATCCGGGAGAGACGCGCGCCGCGGGACATGCGCGCGTCGCACTTCTCCGCGCCCAGGGTCACGGCCGCCGACACGTTGGCGGAGGTCTGGTCCGTGTAGAGCCGCACCGTGCGCCACCAGGCGGAGACCGACGGAGGAGGGATGCGGGCCGACGAGTCGGGCGGTGGCGCGAGGGAGCGGAGGAACGCGCGGATCGTGCGCTTCTGCGCGGCGGGCCAGGCGCCATACCAGATCGGGTGCACCGTGATGGCGGACGCCAGGACGGGACCCATGTGGTACTCTAGCTTCACGAACTCCGACGAGCCCTCGAACTTCTTTGAAGCGCCCAGCCCCGCCGTCGTCCCGTTGGCGCGCGGCGGCCACGGGCGCCACGCCGCAGCGAGCGGCGACGCGGTGAGTGCAGCCAAGACGAGGAGCACGCCCAGATGCTGCATTGCGGCGAGGCGCTTGGGGATGGGGGTAGTGGAGGTTTAAGGCTGCCTTCTTGGCTGGGGACGGAGCTTTATAGGGAGAAGAAGGGAAATGGAGGGGAACGGAGCTGAGCGACAGAGTGCGAGACTGTGGAGTGGAGAGGAAGCAGGCAGCAGGGCCAGGGAGAGGGAGAGCACTGTTTGTTCTTGGCCGGGGCGTCTCCTTTGGACTTGTTGGACCTCCCAACTTTTTTGTTTCTTTGTGCTGCCTTGTTTCAAGTGGAATATTGGAATGTGGGTTGTTTCGCCAAATTTTCGAAGTGTGCTCGTGTCAAGTTCTTTATATGAATATTTCGCTTCTCAATGCTGTCCACTACGATTTTTTTAAATATTTCACCGAGCTTCGAAGACAGTATTGTTGGGTACATCGCTCTAGAATTCCAAATTCGCCACGGCAACAAATGGATTTTGTATCACAAACTTTCTTATGGCCTTGTTTAGTTCAAAATTTTTTTACAAAATGACAACTGTAGAATTTTCGTTTGTATTTGATAAATATTGTTCAATTATAAATTAATTAGGATCAAAATATTTGTCTTATAAATTACAGATAAATTGTGTAATTAACTATTCATTTTATTTATATTTAATACTAATACTGCAATCATGTGCCGCAAAATTTGATATGATAGGAATTTGAAAAATTTTACAAAACTTTTTGGGACTAAACAAAACCTTCCTCATCACATGGATTCTATAAATGTATACATCGACTATTAAATATATACGAAAATAAAAAAATAATTATATAGTTCACCTGTAATTTATGAGACAAATCTTTTCAATATAATTAGTTTATGATTAGATAATATTTATTAAATATAAACGAAAAAACTATAATGTGCATTTTGTTAAAAATTTTAAAACTAAACAAGGCCCTATATACAGGGTGCAATGCGGCTGTTCGGAGCCCGACCACCACCTTTGTCCCCGATCTTCCCCCGCCACGGAAGCGGCCGCTCGCTCTCACTCGCGCTGTCCCGTGTCGACGGAGCCGTACGTGAGGCATCGTTATTGCCCGCTGTCAGCGGGGCCCGCTTGCCAGATTCCGCATGTCTCCCTCCGTCTCCGTCCGCTCGCTCATGGCTCCTCCCTGTTCGCCCCGCTCAATGGCCGCCAGCCAACGGCCGTACACGCGTCACTGTTGGTCCGCAGTCGAAGATATTTTCGCTGGGGCCCGCGGGACGCCGTAGCACGCAACGCAACCAGCGCGCCAGAGGCAACGCGGGTCTCGACGCTTTTGATCCGCGTCATCGGACGGCGGCAGAACAGCGCAGCGCGGCATCGCCGATGGCTGCTGTCCCGTCTCCCGTCCCGCACTCACGCTGCCGGGCCGTGCGAGCACGGGTCGCCGGCTGAGAGCTGGACCCCAGTTCCTCCCGGGACCCAGCTGTAAGCCAGAGGATGGGCCGCTGGAGCTGGAGCACCGCGCTGCGAAGAGGACAAGAGGCTGGCGGGGCCGAGGTGCCCGGCAAAAGCGAGGAAAAGCGTTCAAAGAGCGCAGGAAAAATCGGGGCGGGGGCCGACGCGACGCGAGGACGGACGGACGGGCGAGAGCCCCGACCCGAGCGCATTGATTGGAGAGACCACCCGGCGCCCCGCTGCATCTGCGTCGCACGTCGCTGCTGCACGCTGCGCTCTGCGGTCGCGGTGGAAATTCGTGGCTCGTGGGCAAGGCCCGGGCAACCCCGTGCGGCCATGCCATGCCGCTGCGAAATGTCGCGTGTTTACATTAACCTGCAGCAAGAACTGGCGAGTGTGTCTGAATTGGGTTCGAAGACCACGGTAACTTCATCAGAGAGCATAATAGGAGTATATATATGGGCAGGGCCGGATCTAAAGTGGGTCTGGGGGCTCCAGCTCAGTTTTTATTCACTATGCTTTCGGTCCTGGCTGGTCTCTTGCCTAATTTTTCTTAACGATTGTTTAGTTGTACCTAAATTACAAAAACTTTTCAAGATTGACTTTTGAAAAGATTGACAGGACATACATGAAACATTAAATATAAATAAAAAATAACTAATTGCATTGTTTATTTATAATTTATAAGATGAATTTTTAAACCTAGTTAATTTATAATTAGATAATAATTATAAAATACAAATACAAATGCTACGACGTCCCAATCTCAAAAAAAAAAATGGATCGAAACAAAGCCTTAATGGGCCACCATCTTGGCCCTTGGTTTCAGCTCTGGACCTAGAGAAGAACACAAGCGCTGGGCCGACCAATGGTGCTAGCCCAAACAAGTCAGGGCCTGTTGTACTTCCAGGTCAGAGCCCATTACACACACCTGTCCACAGTCGAAACTTGGAAACCTCTCATCAACGTGATAACGTGACAGATAAACTACTCCACCCCGTGCCGTATTAATAAACCGTGTAGGAGTCGGACGACGACCCTACCACGAGTACAACCGTGCCACGTGTCGTGCCGTGTGTGGGGAGAGTGCGCTGTGCGCGCGCTACTCTGACCTGACGACCTCCCGCGTTCCCGCGCCGTTTCCGTCCGTCCGTCCGTCAGGGCAGTTGATACAGCACGTAACCGTCCGCCGCGGTGGCCGTGGCCCCGCCACCGAGAACCGCCGTGTGGGGCTGGCCTGATTTGGAGCGGCAACCCCCGGCGTGGCAACGACGCAGCCGCCAGCCGGCGGAGGTAAGGGAAAGGTAACATGTGCGGCCAGGAGGAGGCTGGAGGCGGTTGTAACTTCCACGCGACTGCAGCAGCCAGCAGGCGTGCGGCACGAGTCGCGTAGCCTCTCGCGTTCGGCCCGCCGGCTTCCCCTCGGCCGCGCGCGAATCTTCTCGACCCGTCCAGCCAAGAAACCCAATCCAGTCCCATTCCGCCATGGCTGTCCTTCGCTAGCTTCTCTGTTCTCTCCCCCCGCCTGCCCGCCCGCGGGTATATAATCCCCCTCCTCCGGGCTTGCTTCCTTCAGCAACCATCCAATCCAACCACCACCTGACCTGAGCAAGCGCAAGCGACCAACGCACGCATCGATTTGAGCAAACTTGGGGACGACAGCAATCTCCCTTCAGTTCCGTTCCGTTCCGTTCCATGGACAAGGTGCTGGCGTTCTCGATCCTGAGCGCGTCGCCGGCCGACATCTCCGCGGGCGCCGGCTCCGGCGGGAGCTGGGCGCGGCTGTCGTGGCGGAGGTGCGCCGACGACCAGCAGGCCGCCGCCGCCGCCGTGGCGGGACGACAACGGGAGGAGCAGGAGGAAGACAAGGACAAGCGAGGCTCGTGCTCCCGCTCCCGGGGAGGAGGAAGAGCGGCTCCTGCGGCGGCGCCGCGGTTCGCGCCGGAGTTCGACGGCATCGACTGCTTCGAGACCATCGTGTCGCACTGATTTCAACCAATCATCACTACGGCTCGGGAGACGCACGCACACGCCCTTGATGAGTTGACCTCGTCGTCACCATTGATTATTTTTTCTTCAACATATTTTTATAGACTCTGATCTGACATCTGAGGATGCAGAATTGCTGATCGATCGATCCATCGATGGAGCGATCAGCGTGTGTGTGTGTGTGTGTTCATTGTCTCAACAATAGCGTAATTGAGACCGTGTGTTGTGTAGGCTAGTACTCACTTATCAAGAGGAACATTGTTATTCTCCTCTGCATTCTTATGTAACCACTAATCAATTTTGTGTGCACAGTTCATCGATCCCTCTCGCAACCGCACAAGCTTTGCCTCCAGTTCCAGGCACCGACAACTCAGGATACTTTGCCTTTGCGATCGCTGATAATATGATAATGTAATTCCGAATTCTTTCAGGTGGGGCTCTCACCCTCCGGTGACGTCTTCAAAAAAAAAATACCCTGAAAATTTGACAATACCATTTGTGTTTATCTAGAAAAGATGTAGTTTCATATGTCAAATTGATTCTTCATGTGGTTTAATGGAATGAATTTTGTAGAAAATACTTTCTTTCTTGTTGAGATAAGCGCAAATGCATGGTTAAATAGTTTACCGGAGCTTTTAATGAGTTGCAAAAAACATGAATATTTTATACGGTGTCTACATAGATAAATCAAATATCATATATGTGTATAGCTTATCGAACGCCTTCCGTTTGACTATTTTACACGCGTTGTTCAAAGTTAAATCAAGAAACTATGGACAACGGAAGATGAAGGGGATAGATATTTAGTATTCAGAGATAATAATCATGCGTAAATATTTCCCATGTATAATTTCCTTGTTATACTACGTATATTTGCTTAATTATATGTTTTCTTCTTTCGTTTGCGTTTGTTTTCTTTAGGAGTTGCCCAAGTTGATATTTTGGTAACTTCGTAGTATTGTGTGATAGCATCCTAAGGATTACATGCTACCTAGTTGTTACAGATACATACGGCAGGATATCAACGGTGGATGAGCCCAAGCCGAACTGTCCGTTCAGTTTCATGGCTGGTCGCGAGCCACGACAGCACATGCGTCAGTTTCATGGCTGGGGCTTGGGGGTACGCGCTGGAACAGGTTTGTTTATGACGTAAACGAGTTTGTTTAAGTACTACAGTACCCTAAATGGTATATTCGTCGTGCTCAAATAGATAATCCGATCCATCATGACCCATGTGAGGATGTGACCTCCAACCAGCACAGAACAAAATCTGATATCCTGTATGAACAGGAGGAACAGAGCAGTTTCTGTGCTGCGATCATGTTCATGGGAACCCCCAAATTCAAGTTCAGAGTTGTTACTTGCGAGTGAATTTCAAGTTCAGAGTCGCTCGTGTGTGGAATTCAAGTTCAAAGTTGCTCTTCCGAGGGAATTCGAGTTCAAAAGTTGCTGTCCCGAGGGAATTTAAGTTCAAAGTCGCTTTTCCGAGGGATTTTGTAACAAGCCACAACGGGAGACCTAATAGGCATCAATCAAATCTTTATAACATAAAAAATCAAACGAACGTATGATGATCCATTCAATAGGACGCGGTATACAGCAGCTCTGTACAGATTACTCGTCGCTTTAGTCAGCAAACATCCCAAAATTAATTAGAAGAGAGGAACGAACGAATTCAAGCGGGGAGGGGAACCATGTCACGCGGAGCCCCCCGGAATTCAGAAGGAGACGATGGACTCGAAGCAGTTGAGCCCGTCGAACTCCGGCGCGAACCGCGGCCGCGCCTCTCGCTCGCGCTCCGCCGCCGGGACCCGCGGCGAGCCCCGCTGCTGCTCGGCGGCCTTCTGATTTTGCGGTGCCGGGTCCACCTGAGGCGTCTGAGGCTTCCCGGCGGCGGAGGTCCGCCACGATAGCCGCGTGGAGAAGAACCCGGCCGCGGAGATGTCCGCCGGCGATGAGCTCAGGATGGAGAAGGCCAGGATCTTGTCCATGGTCACGGACGACAGCAGCAGCAGTCGGGGTTGTGGAGGTCCTTTTGCTTCTTGGGAACAGAACTGACCGGCTCCTTGGTGGTTTCTGACGCGCTCTTGCTTGCTTGCTGGGGTTGCTGGCTTGCTGCTGCTCTGCCTCGCGCTGGGGTTTTTAAAGGAGCCGTGTCCGCGTGGGAGAAGGGACGGACGGAGCCGTGGCGCGCGCGGCAGGGAAATTTCCCGGGCGGGAGCGGGGACGTGGTCCGAGCCCGACTCGCGCACGGCAAGCAAGTAGGCGACGCGAAGCCGGCAGGTGAGGTGAGGCGGCGCGCTGAGCCGCTGACCCCGATCGACGGACGCGAGCGACCAGCCTGCCTAGCTGACGCTAAAGGCTGAGCCGGTCAAGCCCGGTCGGACTACCACAGCGCAAAAAGAAATGGCGCGGCGGCGAGACGTGGCGGCTTTTGCGGTGGCCACGGGCAGGCGGGCGCGCGACACTTGGAGGGAGGGGTTTCAGGTGGCGCGATGTGCGTCTGTTCGGTTGGATTGGGGCAGGGCGGCGGCGTCGGCAGGCCACCGCCCCTGTGGTGCCGTGCCGTGCCGTGCCGTGCTGAAGGCAGCAGACAGGGGCCGAGCGCGGCTGGCCGGCGAGTTCCTCGTGGAGTTGCCCCCGGGCCGCGCGGGGCGGGGCCCTGCCGCCCTGGTGGACCGCTGAGTCGGTTCGGTTCGCCGTGGGTCGGCAGGGGGCGGTACTCGGTGCGACGTGGATGTTTGCCATCTTTTTCGGTGTCCGGCACGAAGGCGATGGATCAATCAATGGTCTGTTCGCGGTAGTCCAACCTTGGAGGGGAAAAAACAATTAACGAGACTGTTCTGCGGATAAGGTTTCCGGCACCGGTCCGGCGAGCTACGCTAGGCGTAGTAGCTCAGAAGGTACAAAAGCTGGCTTGGACGAAAAGTCACAGCCGGGACGGTGAACATTCCGGTCGTCGGTCGTCGAACTGCCACAGCAGCCGGGTACGTAGGCACGGTCAAAGCGACGATCCACGCATGTGGTTCGGTCTTTTTGGCTCCTGTGTTGACTTGGACGGCGCCGGGCGGATCGGATGCGCTCATCACTCAGCCCAGCCGCATCGCCTTGACTGGACGCCCCAACCGGGTCAAGGTGGAGGATGACTCGCCCCAGCACTCACCCCAGTAGTGTTTATCGATCCGCTCGGTGCACGCCAGGCAGGTGACTACTGTCACCAGCATATGGAGGATGTCCGCTCGGACATGGACGTGCGGCGTGGGCTACACTGCTGTGTAGATTATTGCTCTGCAGTGTCGTGTCAGCCTCGAGAAGGATTGCGAACGTGCCTTGCCTGCCTCTCTGTCTCTGTTGAGTGTTGAGCACCCGAGCCCATCCCTCCTCCTTGCTAGTATAGACTGCTAGTAGTTGCTACCGTGTCTCCTCGTGCGCTAAAATGTACTCAGGAACTTGTTTAGTTCGTAAAAATTTTGGTTTTTAGCTACTGTAATATTTTTATTTTTATTTGACAAACATTATCCAATTACAAAGTAATTAGACTCAAAAGATTCATGTTACAAATTACAGATAAACTGTGCAATTAGTTTTTATTTTCGTCTATATTTAATACTCCATTCATACGATCTATTTCTGGTACTCGTATCTACTTTAAGTCTGCAGTGCCATTGTGCATGTCATAAAGTCAACACACAAATCTCAAGTCGCCTTGTTTAGTTCATAAAAAAACTAAAAAATTTTCAAGATTTCACGGTACATCAAATCTTGCGGCACATGCATAGAGTATTAAATATAAATAAAAATAAAAATTAATTACACAGTTTATCTGTAAATCACGAGACGAATCTTTTAAGCCTGATTATTTTATAATTAAACAATATTTGTCAAATAAAAACGAAATTATTACTGTGTCAGAATTCAAAAAAAAAGTTCTAAACAAGGCCATATTCAGAGTTTCAGACTAATATACTATGTACTCAATTCATCCCAAGTTATAAATCGTTTGACTTTTTTAACACCAAATTTGACCAATCATCTTGTTCAAAAATTTATGTAAAATATCGTTTTTTTTGTTGTGGCTTAGTTTATTAATTAAAATTCTTCAAAATAACTTAAATTTGACTATTTTTTAATAAGACAGGTGATCAAATTTGGAGTTAACAAAGTTAAACATCTTATAATTTGGGATGGAGGAAGTAGTAATCTAGGCCTTGTTTAGTTCAAATTTTTTTTGTAAAATTGACAAATATTGTCCAGTCATGGACTAAACAGGCTCAAAAGATTCGTTTCACAAATTACAGTTGAACTATGTAATTAGTTTTTATTTTTGTCTATGTTTAATATTCTACGCATATGTCTAAAGATTTAATGTGACGGAGAATTTGAAAGATTTTATAAATTTTCTATAAACTAAATAAGGCCCTGACTATAAGCGCCGGAAATTGTACCAGAAGAATTCGGCATGCTAGTTGCTAGGCATGGCAAACATGAGGGGACGCACATGGCGATGCCGTGTTCTTATCCAGACGCCGACGCGGCGTGCAGTGAGAGTGAGACGGCAGGCCCGGTCCGGGTCGTCTCGTACCGGCAATTCTGGCTGCCTCCTCGCGAAGTTGGAATCGCACGTCGTCGCCGGCACAAGAGGCCTGGTCAGTGGTCAGATTTCGGCATGCATGCAGCAGGTTTCAGGGACTAGAGTGCCGGCCTTGTTCGTGAAAATAGAAGTTTTATAGGACGGTAACATATTTGTAAATATAACAATTAGGCCTTGTTTAGTTCGTAATTTTTTTAAAATTTTTCCGTCATATCGAATTTTTGGTCACATATATAGAGCATTAAATATAAACGAAAATAAATACTAATTGCATAGTTTACTAGTAATTTGTGAGATTAATCTTTTAAGTTCAATTACTACATGATTGCATAATGTTTGTTAAATAAAAACGAAAATGCTACGCGGCGATGAATTTCTGGCGAAAGCGTTCCGACGAACGTGACAGCATACGTCCGAACTTTCAGTTGGGCCGTGTTTAGTTCACCCTGAAATTCAAAAAAAAATTAAGATTCCCTCTCACGTCCAGTGCGACGACTGCGACACGGGGACGAATTTCTGGCAAACAGCGTTCCGACGAACGTGACAGCATGCGTCCGAACTAGGTGGGCCTTGTTTAGTTCATCCCGAAATCTAAAAAGTTTTCAAGATTTCCTGTCACATCGAATCTTGCGGCACATGCATGAAACATTAAATATAGACGAAAATAAAAACTAATTACACAGTTTGTCTGTAAATCGCGAGACGAATCTTTTGATCTTTGTTAGTTCATGATTGAACAATATTTGTCAAATAAAAACAAAAATACTACAGTAGCGAACTCCGAAATTTTTTCGCAATTCAACGTACGCAAACTTTAAAACTTGTCTATAGCAGCCACACAAATCTACGTACACTCATTGATGGTAGCCCACGAGACCCTACGACATGTCTATGCCTAGTTTGATTGTTTCGTTAAAGTTTAACTTCTGCCATATTAAATATTTATACACATATATAGAGTACTAAATATAAGTTATTTATAAAACTAAAAATATAGCTAGAGAGTAATTTATGATACGAATTTTTTAACTCTAATTAATCTATAATTAAACATTAATTGACAAATAAGATCAAAATACTACAATATTTGTTAAATTTTAACATTTTCAACCAAACACCCCCTTATTACTCCTATGACAATAGTACTGCAGATGAAACTAATTAGGGATTAGGCGGGTTTCCGAATCTAAGACGGTTGGACTTCGATCAATGGCTGGGCATGACGACGGTCTCGAGGCAGTTGAGCCCGTCCAACGCCGGCGCGAACTCGGCCTGCCGCCCCCGCGACAAGCTCGTGGAGACGTGGCGCGCTGCGGCTTCCCCGACTGCCAGCCTCGACGACACGTCGCCGCCGGCCCGGGCGTCCGCTGCGAGCTTCGCGCCGCTGCTCGCCGCCGTAGGCGAAGTCCACGGGCGCTTCGCAGAAGACCATCGACGTCACGAGCCTGTCCATCGCCGTCGACCTCGATGTCGCTGCTCTGATTGGTCGCGTCGGCTGAGGTGAGCTCGGTCTGTGCGTGTCTACGTAATGCTTTGGTGCCTTCGTGTTGCCCCTGTGCAAGGTCTTGTAGGGGTCAGCACGGACGCCCGGGAGCCGCGCGTGCCGGGGACGGAGTCGGAGTCCCAGAGGCACGCGTGCGTGGTGGAGGTGGAGACGCGGAAAGCGCCTGGACGCCCGGTGAATCTGCGGCCTGGCTCACGTGTCAGTGTCACGCACGCGGAAGCCGGTGCCGCGAGATGCTCGACGTGACGTGACAGTACGCGACATGTTGTTGTTCATCGATCCGCGCGCTTATTTTCCATACTGGAGGCCCACTGCCCTACCGTGGGCAAAGCAGCTGCCCTGCTTCATGGGCCGGGCCTTCAATCGGCTGTACAAACAGTCCGACCCTAGTACAGTAGAGATAGACTTATCATCGAAGTTCAAGTTTTTTTCTCGAACACTAAATTCAGGCCAAATGGTCTACCTCAACTCTTAAAACTAATTAGTCGCAAAAAAAATTAAAAATTAATTATCTCTCTATCACGGTTAGAATTTGTTACAAAGATGGTTTTCGTATTTGTAATTAAATTTTGCAATATATATTTGCTAAGTTTTTTTTGAACCATGAATGGAATATCTATAAGAATATAAAAATTCCAAGAAAAGTTCTAGATATATGTATTTGGATATTATAAAACAAAACAAAATACTTAAAAGCTCATGATAATATATTTGTAGCTTGAAAAATTGGATTTAGCTCTAGAAAAAAAAAATCTTTATGCAATGATATGAAAAATTATCAAGACATTCTAATAAATGCCAAAACGTGTTTTAAGAATTTTTCCCAAATAAACTGAGTTGCAACGAGCATGAATGTACTTAACGTTAATATATGTTGCATTCACGTTAGTTGAATTTTCTATGTGGATAGCTTCTAAAACACATTTATATTTTTCTTAAAGCGAAACCTATTCTCTAGAAGAATAGATATATTTTGATGATAAACACTGCTTTTGTGTTTCTCATGTCATGATATATCTCCAAGATTTTATTGAGACTTTTTATAAGCCTATTCGATGGTATAAACCTAAGTTAATATAGAAAAAAAAAAGTTTAATTTAATTTAAAAATGACCAAAACCACCTAAGATCCACTTCTAGATGGAGTAGAACCACTTAACCGGAGTGGTTTAAACGGTGTTGGGAGTTGAGGGAGATAATTCAGGCCTTGTTTAGTTTGCTAAAAATTTTGCAAAATTTTTCAGATTCTCCGTCACATCGAATCTTTAGACGTATGCATGAAGTATTAAATGTAGATGAAAATAAAAACTAATTGCACAGTTTGGTCGGAATTGACGAGACGAATCTTTTGAGCCTAGTTAGTCTATAATTAGACAATATTTGTCAAATACAAACGAAAGTGTTACTATTCATATTTTGCAAAATTTTTTGGAACTAAACAAGGCAGTGAAGGCGAAGAGGACCTTTTCTTTTTTCAAGAACTGGAACCACCGAGTGCTTTTTTTTTTGAACCACCGACTGCTTGAGAAGGAAGATGTACTCCGTAGTACTTGTCCATATTGTTTTCTTTTAAAGAAGATTACCTCTGCTTTCGAGAACGCAATTAGACTTGTCCATATTGTAACTGTGGACATCTTCACACACAGCGTAACCGCGGCCATCTAGACATGAAACATCGTTGTAAAAAGATACCAATAGTGCATCTCCTAACTTTTTACCGTTATTAGAAAAATTAGAGAGAGTCGCTCAACCTTTTTGTTGCGATTTGCTTTTTGTATACTAAAAAAAACATCATCCCATTTTTTTTCACAACTTCACCAGTCAAAAACACATGCGAAGTCCTAACATCTTGTCCAAACAAAGAACTCGCCAAGAACTTGGATCACGGCGCGCCGTGCAGCGTGCATACTGCATGTCAGTACGGAGCGACGACGGCGTCGAAGCAGAACCTCTCGTCGAAGTCCAACGCCGGGCAGGACCGCGTCGCGTTCGTGCTGGCGCCACTGTTCGCCTCCTTCTCGCCCGTCCTCTCGGCGGCGCGCTTCCCACCACCACTCCCCGCCGACGCCGATCTTGTGCCGCCCGCCGCCGCACCACCACCCCGGCTGTTGCCCTCCGCCTTGGCGCGCCCCGCGTCGCGGGCGAAGCTCTCCAGCGCGCCGGCGCTCATGCCGGGGCCGAAGACGTTGCAGGGCCCCGCGCCGACGAGGGACATGGCCAGGATCCTGTCCATGCCGCCGTCCTCTGCCCAGTTGCCCACTGCCTAGGCGACGGCGGCCGGCCGACGGGACGAAACGGTTTCTGTATAGGAGAGCACGTACGTACGTATGGGACGACGACCGGGGAAAGTTGCGATGCACACAACTGCTGCCGCCATATTTATATTTATTTATAGAGGCGTCGTGACCAAATCGGAGTCGGGTCATGTTCCGCCGGCGCCGCCGCCGCCGCCAACCGTGAGGACGTGCCCGTTTCGGATTCGCATTGACTCCAACGAAGGGATCACAGCCGTCCAGACTGTTTTGCTTCGCTATACAGACATGTTAGATTTTTTGCAAAGTCAACTAATTTTTTTTGTGTGACTTTGGCATTGTTTCGAAATTTTTTTAGTTTTCTATACTGTAGCACTTTTATTTTTATTTAGCAATTATTGTCTAATCATAGATCAAAAAATTCATCGCGATTTACAGATAAATTGTGCAATTAGTTTTTACTATTTTCGTCTATATTTAGTGATTCATGTATGTGCTGCAAGATTCGATGTGACGGAGAATATTGAAATTTTTTTAGTTTGTGAGGTAAACTAAACAAAGCCTTTATATGATTGTCTGCTACTTTGTCTAGATCGATGTGATAGATGTATACGTGGTCCCATGTTAAAAAGTCATATGCTAAAATTAAAAATCTCATGTTCACACCTTAAAATTTTAACAAAATCGATAGAAAATTTTGGATTTTGAATTAATGTCTAATGGATTTTGGATTTTGTTAGATCAAGTGATTATGGACATCCAAATCTAAATAGGTCCTATCCAAGTGCATCCAAAACAAGTAAAGTTCGATTGAACTTAATACATTACCACCTCTAAAAGGTGGTGGCCGGTCAGCGGCAGCATATCGAGTACATGCAAGAGGGATTAATTACCGAGGGAAAACAGAAATAGTTATTATTCTCTTTATTTTAAATTACAAGTTCTTTTGATTTTTCTACATACATAAATTTTGCTATACATTTAGATGTACATTATTATCTAGATATATAGTTTTTACTATTGTCGGCGTCTAGACTCGTCGTCTAGACACTAACGAGTATAAGTCTGCGTGTCTGACACTAACGAGTATAAGTCTACGTGTCTTCATAAACCCGGATGGTGATGCAAGTGGAACACAGAGAATTTATACTGGTTCGGGCTAAGGATGCCCTACGTCCAGTGTGAGATCAGGAGTCTGTATTGCCTTGCACCCAAGAGTGCTCGTAGTAGGGGTATACAAGCAGGTTGCGAGAGAGGGCTAAGTCCCAGGTCTCGACTTTGTGTGGTGGACATAGCGCTACTTGCTACTCTGGTGTGTGCGTGAACTTGCTTGGAGTTCTAGTGTTGTGTGTGTGTGTCTTGAGTCTTGGATCTTGCTTGTGTGCCCTGGCTCCCCTTTTATAGTTTCAAGGGGACACAGGGTTTTTACATGTGTGACCGGTGATCTCCTTCTTGAATGGTGAAGCCACAGTCCCGACCCTATAGAGGCTTGCCCATCCCGTCCTTGAGACATGGCTGACAGTATGGTTGCTCCTGTGGAGGGTCGCCGAGCCCTGTTGAGGTCGTGGGGGTCGGATCGGTGACACTGCTGTAGGTCCTGTAATTGTAGGAGAAGACAGCCAATAGTGACACTGGTTAACCTTTCCCATACCCATTTTACTGTGAGGCGGTACACCACAGTGAAAGAGGTAAGGCTGTATAGTGAAAGAGGTAAGGCTACAGTAGCCGGGGTGGTTGGAATAGTCGCTGCCATGCCCTGGCGCGATATGGGGATCACAACGTCCGTCATGTCGAGGGTACAATTATCGTGCGTCGGAAGCCTGGCTCCAACGTGGGGGCTCGGGTGAGGCGGAACTTGCGCCCGAGGCCAAGAGGTCGGGCGAGTCGGAGCTTACGCTCGAGGCCAAGGGGTCGGGCGAGCCAGGGCTTACGCCCGAGGCCAAGGGGTAAGGGCGAGCCGGAGCCCGCGCCCGAGCCCTGGTGATCACGGGTGGTTTGTTTTGTCTCCTTTTTTGCGATTTTTATTCCTCTGATTTGGGTATCTCTTTTTATGGTACCTAACAACTATACATCTAATAATGTCAGAAACGTGTAATTTGAAATAGAGGGTGTACTAAATACTATTAACTATATAAATTTATTCTTAATTTGCTTGTGTCAATTCAACTATCCGCAAACTACCTTAAAGTAACATTGGTGCCTTCCAACAATATAGCAAAATCTCTAAAAAGAATTCCACAGAATTGGCCCAACTAATTATAACCAATTCTATACAACTTATTCTAAAATATAAACAGTTCTATTCTATTTCACCCCTACGAACACATATAGGCAAACCCTATCCCTATTTTATTGTTCTAAAATATAACCATTTCTATATTCTATTTCACCCCTACGAACATATGTAGGCAAACCCTATTCAAGGGGGCGTCTCGTTGTCGATGAAGACGTCGCCTACTAGGCTATCACTGAAAGCATAGCGTCGTTAAATCCTGAAATAAATCTAGGAAAATGTGAGTACACATGCCAAGTTGAGAACTTGAACCCCGTTAGACAGGTTCCGCCACAAACAGTTGATCAGTTTGCTATTTGTTCTAAACTTAATGCAATTAATTATAACCAATTCAATTCTATCATTCTAAAATTAACACAATTATTTAACTAGTTTATCTTCCATATATGTAAGCTTAGAATCGAGGTCAAACCTAACTCTTTTCTACAATCCATATCTTTATATTTATCTACAAATCAATGCAATTAGTGGTTATTATTAATATGCTTTAAACTTCTATGGCCCAGTTTTAGAACTAATCTGTTGGAACTCTATATTAGCCCTCCATCCGCTGTATAAATGTCTGTCATTCCTTTTGTTCTCCATCACAAATAATCACAAGCTAATTATTTGTCAACCACAGTTCCAGAGTAACACATCTAGATAGCTAGGATAAGATGAGGAGGGCTAATATGGTTCTGCTCCTGGCACTGGCAGTTGGCTTCCTCATGCTGGCTTCCGGTACCCACTAATTTCTTGTTCTCCGTCTTATAGTTCATTGTTTCAGCAGCTCTGAATATATAGCTGACTGAATGTTTATTCTCTGTTCTTTCCATTGGTGTTGTTTACAGATGCTGTAGCCGTCAAGAAAAGGTGTACGTCTAAAAAGATCCCGACACTGGGTGCATGTGATCCCAAAACTTGCGATCAAAACGCTAAAAAGGATTCCGTCGCCGATGGATTTCGATGCCCATATGCGGCTTGCATCATACAGGGCCGTTGTGTTGCTGGAAGTTGCCAGCGCATCATTTGCGAAAAATAGATACTGACCGGCTATATATGGTGGTTAGGAGGATGCCATGCATGATGTATACTGACATAAATTAAATAAAGTTTCATATTGAATCTTTTTTTCGAAAGATCCGTTACCGGCTTTCATCGAATTAGATAAGAGCAATTACAACATGAATTAGCGGCACAAGACGCGCCACTACCACAATTTGCCCAGGACCTAAACTGAGGTCCCAAGCCACCCCTACCATCTAAAAGTGATTTACATTAGTAATAGAAGACAACTATTAAAAGAAGCTAGTAAAGGGAGATTCCTAAGGGGGACTCGTCGTTATCGACTGGGGGTTGGTGAGCTGCTCCAGTCCTGTGTTTCCTGCTGTTATGCAGTTACGCACTGCATCACGAATGGAATGCACAATCTGCTGAATTGTCTTTGCTGCTTTCTGGAAAACCCTATTGTTTCTTTCGAGCCACAGCTCCCAGATCACAAGGGCGATGACTGATCCGACTCCAGGACGAACAGATTAGGGGGCGTCAGCTATCAGCGCAACAAACCAGTCTTGTAGATGTTCAGTTTGTGTCCAGTTTTCAGGAAGCAAGGATGACGCCTGAATCCAAGTCCCCACCTGTTTCCAGATTTCCTTGGTCACTGGGCACTCACAGAAGAGATGGTGTGCAGTTTCCAAGTTCCTCAGGCATAGTTGGCAGAAATATTCGTTTGGCCATCCCCTTGCTTGCAGTCGGGCTGCTGTCCAGACACGGTTTTGTAGCAGTAGCCATAAGAAGAATTTGCATTTCGGAGGGGCTTTGATCTTCCATAGCTGCGTTGCATGCTCGCATTTAGTTCTTGCAATGAAGTGTGCTGCATAAGCCGAGCCAGCCGAGTAGGCACCATCTGATGTTAGCACCCAACTGATGGTGTCTTGCCGAGAATTATCTAGCACTATGTCTTCCAGCAACTCCCAAAGTTCCAAGTATTCAGCAATGATCGGTTGGCTTAGGTTGTGGTCAGTATCACTGATCCATTTGTTGTCAGTCAGCGCTTGCGCCACCGACCTATTTTTCCTTTTGCTATGCCTGTGCAGTAGCGGGAAACGTGAAGCTAGAGCCTCACCATTAAGCCACCTTGAATTCCAGAAGGACGCTTTCTTACCATTACCAAGCTCGACGACTGTGGCAGCATTGAAGAGTGCTTTATCTTCCTCAGTCACCGGTATCTGTAGGCCTTCCCAGGGTCTTGGTCTGTCGTCCCAACTAAACCAAAGCCATCTGAGCCTAAGAGACTGGCTGAAATAATCAAGGTCTTTGATGCCCAGACCACCGTAAGGCTGTGGTGTACAGACTGTTGCCCATGCCACCTTACATTTACCTCCAGTGAGTTCACCATCTCCAGCCCATAAGAATTTTCTCCTCATCTTATCAATCTCTTTTAAGAATTGTTTTGGCGCCTTGATGACAGTTAGGAGATACACTGGCAGCGAGCTGAGCACGGATTTCACCAGCTCGCGTCGACCCGCAACATTGACGAGCTTACCTTGCCATCCAGCTAGCTTGCTCTTTGCTCTATCTTGTATGTACTGCAGGTGTACCATTCTCGTCCTCCCAATAGTGAGAGGCAGTCCCAGGTATTGGATAGGGAAAGAAACTCTATTTCCTACGAGGTCACCAAGTATTTCATCCATGTCGAGATCAGCACATCTGACAGTGGCCACTGAGCTTTTTGCCATATTTATGTTCAGTCCAGTGGCCTCTCCAAATGCCTTCATTGTCCTCATGATGCAAGCAATGTCTTCCTTGACTGGGTTGGTGAAAATCATTACATCATCAGCATATAGCGAGAGACGTAGCCTGGCTTGTCGACCTTTGAGCGGCGTTAGGTGCCCTTCTTCAGTGGCAATGTCAAAGATCCTGCTCAGTACATCCATTGCCAAAATGAATAAATAAGGCGACAGAGGATCGCCCTGTCTTAAGCCCCGTGCATGCATCAGTTTTGGCCCTGCGCTCCCATTTAGCATAACCCTTGATGATGAGAATCTAAGCAACGCTGTTAACCAGTTTGTCCACCTTGTGCTGAAGTCTCTATGGCTTAGCATTTGTAATAGATACTCCCAGGATACAGTATCGAACGCTTTGCTGATGTCTAGCTTGATCAGGCAGATCGGTGTTCTAGTTCTGTGGTAGTGTCTGACTAGCCCCCTGACATACACAAAGTTGTCTTGGATGCACCTGCCCTTGATAAACGCACTTTGTGAATCAGCTATCAGTTTGTCTATGTAGCTGGACAGCCGTGTAGCTAGGACCTTGGTGACAAGCTTGGCAAAAGAGTGAATCAAACTAATTGGCCGAAAGTCCTTTGTTTCAGTAGCAACTTCAACCTTCGGTATCAAGACCACCTGTGCCCCGTTTAGCTGCTCTAAGGATGCAAACTGCTGTATGTGAATGCTGTGGAAGGCACTCATAATGTCAGGTTTGATAATAGGCCAGCAATGCTTGTAAAAGTCGCTTGTGAAACCATCAGGCCCTGGCGCCTTGCCAGTTAGAAGGCTGTTGATAGCTAGCTCAATTTCACTAACATTGAAGGGTCGGTCAAGCTCTAGACCCGGTAATTCCTGTAGCCTGGGCAGATCAAGACGGTCCCAATTGAAGGCTCTGGAGCGTGGCACTTTTTTGCCCATTAGGTTGGAGAAGTGTTCATGAATGATTTGCTCCTTCTCATTGTGCTTCCAGGTTAACGTACCATCTTGTCTTTTCAAAGCATAAATATATTTCCTTCTCCTTCTTGCACTCATCTTCAGGTGGAAGAATCTCGTGCAAGCGTCACCTGATTTGAGCCAGGTTATTCTTGATGCCTGCCTTCGCCTGGATCTTTCTACAGCAGCAAGTCCAAGGGCCCTCAGCTTAAGCTCTTTTCTCAGCAGCAGCTCATTGTAAGACAGCTGTCTGTTTTCTTGGGCAGTGTCCAAGCGCAGAATAACTTCCTTTGCAATATGGAGCTGTAGTCTGATATTGCTAAATAGTGGCTTGCTCCATGCTCTCAGGGCCTTGGCAGTAAGAAACAATTTTTGTTGGAGCACCGATAGAGCATTGCCTCTTTGTTCCTTTTCCCAAGCTTGTTGTACCACCTGACTGAACCCTTGAACGTGCAGCCAATGATTCTCAAACTTGAAAGAAGATTTCCGCGGCACCTTATCAATTCTGTTGAGGATGATCGGGCAGTGATCTGAAACTCCAGTTGACATGGCGTTCAGGCCATAATTTGGGAAGCTCTCCTCCCACTCAGAGTTGCAGAAAGCTCTATCCAGGCGTACCAGGGTTGGGTTGTCTCTCTCATTTGACCAAGTGAATTTTCTGTTGTGAAGGCATATTTCTAGCAATTCACAGTCATCAATTGCAGCTCTGAATTTTCCCATGAGTCGACGATTGAGGTTAAGGTTGTTCTTATCACTAGCTTGGTAGATTAGATTGAAGTCCCCTGCAATCAGCCATGGTACTCCATTCGCTGGTTTTAACAGTTCCTCCTATCGTCTGCAGGGCCATAACAGGTGGTGATCCTGAATGATGTGTTAGACATCAGCACCGTTACTGTTGCAGAAATGGTAAAAATTCTGTGATCTAACTCAGTGACCAAGACAACATCTTTATCCCAGCCCAAGAGGACACCACCCCTAGTTCCCTCAGCATCTAGTGAGTAATAAGAGGATAGTCTATGGCCGATGGACTCCAGGATGATGGCCGGGGTCATTGTGTCAATTTTAGTCTCCTGCAGACAGACGATTGCAGGCCTCGCACAAGTGGTTGTTTCCCTTACTAACTCCCTGCGCGCCGCGTCATTCAGCCCCCGCACATTCCAACTCAAGATGGTTAAATCAGCACTACTCATTATGACACCCAAGCAACACCATTTCATTAACTAGGACGAACATGACCCATACAACAGTGACAGCTGAGGCATCCAGCCTGCTGTGGTTTCTTGACACGACACCAACGTCCACACTACCGGTACAGACCCACAACAAACACAGGCTCATACATCTGCCTGTCCATTTCCATCCACAGCAAACCAACTACGGTCTTAGGCTAAAACTTGTACCTGGCAACATGAACTCACTACTACTACAGCTCCAACTCACCGAGGACCTTGCTACAGCACCGGCTAAACATGGCCCCTGATCAACGACACAGAGGTGTTGCTTAAACATATAGAACATGAGGAGCTCTCGCCTGCATCAGCACAGTCACTGTATCAGCTGAACCTCATCTGTTCCTCCCTCCGCCACCATGACCTGTGCAGCCGCTGCAATCGCCGGGCCACTGTCCAGCGATACAGTGACTGTGCTTCATATTGAATCACCAATTTATATATATATGAAGTTCATTATAGACTTTTGCGAATAATATCATGTGAAACACAGCTCATAGGGCAGCAGGCCATAAAAGCTCCAGTGCTCCCGTACCTGGCAGTGGCACCAAGTCTTCGAAGAAATCACAATTTTGGCTTCCAAGAAATCACACAGATGATAGACTAGTATATTACCCGTGCTAACGCTACGGTGACATTAGAAAAAAATTATAAAACTAAAAAAAATCATAAAACTAAAAAACAAACCTACCCCACTAACAAAAAAGTCTATATGAAAATTACAGTATTTCATTTGGGAACATATATTTGATTTTAACAAATGCTATGTAGAAAAGTTGAGAAACACAACTGATCTACAAATGCCCATCATTTGTCTTGTAACTTTGGTAACAATTGTAGTTAGTGTAGATGTATACCTGCCTTATTGGACAAACAAGCAAGAAAAACAAAATTGTAGAGATCGATTAAAGGAATAATAAAACAAAAAATGCCTAACAAAATCAGGCACCAGTCTATCACGCAATGCCAAGAAGACAAGTAAACACTAAATTATACATAAGGCTAAAGAGAAATTAAAATACTCCTGTTCAGAAGTTTCAGATGATCTAGATCATTGTTCCCCCTCAAAAGATTCCTGCTGAAAAGAACATAATGAGAAGTTCAAAAGGGAAAAAAAAGAAAAATAAAGAAACGGTTCCAGATTTGACTTGTTAAGGCATAACCAAACCTCCACAGCCTCTGACCCACCATGGTGATTGATGCATTGTTTCATGGAAGCTACATTATCATCTAACTCCTGCAAAGAACCAAACTAAGAGTTGAAACTCATGAATCACTTATTAAATGATGACGCTAAGGATGGAAAGATAGTGTATCTTGGTCCAACCTTTAGAGCTTCCAAACCACCACAATGGGCAACTCGCTGCTTCTTGACACAGTCATTGTCACAAGGAATCAAGAATGACTGGGTCGCACTCCGCTTCTGTTTCATCCCCCACTGCTCGCTGTAATCACAGTCACCCGTCAAAAGCAGGATAGCACTCGAGCAACAAGATTACTCTAGTGGCTAGCAGCAACTTTCCAGAAAGACGCGGCCGGGCAGTGCCGCTGGTGCCCAGCTAGCAGTTGAGTACGTCGTTAGCCGGGCGAGCCATGGAGAAGAAGACGGTGGTGCTGTATCCGGGCGTCGGCGTCGGCCACCTCGCGCCGATGCTCGAGCTGGCCAAGGCGTTCCTCCGCCACGGTGGAGACCAGGTCGACGTCGCCATCGCGGTCTTCGAGCCGCCCGTCTACGCCAACGGCTTCGCCTCCACGGTCGCGCGCGCCAAGGCCTCCAACGCCTCCGTCGCCTTGCACGTGCTTCCCCCGCCACCGCCGCCGCCGGCGGCCTCCGACGACGCCGAGCCTGATGTCCCCTTGGCCCGGATGCTCCGCTTCCTCCGCGCCACGAATGCGCCGCTCCGCGACTTCCTTCGCGCGCTGTCGTCGTCGTCGTCGTCGTCGTCGCTGCGTCCAGGCGATCGTCCTCGACATGTTCTGCGCCGACGCGCTCGACGTCGCCGCCGAGCTTGGCCTGCCCGCCTACTTCTTCTTCCCCTCGGGCACCGCCGGCCTCGCCTGCTTCCTCGGCCTCCCCGCCATGCGCGCCAGAGTGGGCACCAGCTTCGCGGCGCTCGGGAACTCCGCCGTCCTGTCGTTCCCGGGCGCTCCTCCGTTCACGGTTGCGGACCTGGCGCAGGGGCTGGCGGACGACGGCGAGGCGTGCAAGGGCATCATCGGCGTGGCTGCCCGGATGCCGGAAGCCCGCGGCATCCTCATCAACTCCTTCGAGTCGCTGGAGCCGCGCGCGATGTGGGCGCTCAGGGACGGGCTGTGCGTGCCGGACCGCCCCACGCCGCCGGTCTACTGCGTCGGGCCAAGAATGGGACAAGAAGTCCGCCGTGCTCCTCTTGAGATCAAAGTCTGCCCCGTCACCTACCACCGCCACCACCGGAGCCGAGGAACCGACATCGACATCCATTGCGGCCGAGAGGCTCCGCCTGGCGCCCGGGTCCCCGCCGCTGGGCGACCTCACGGGGAGCACCGATGCCGCCGCCGCGGCACGGGTGGAAAGCGAACGGGCGAGGTAGCCCTCTAGGGACCCCTTGGCGCCGCCGGGGCTCTCATGCTGCGTCTCGGGTCGCGGCGACTCGTCCTTGCGCGACGAGGGCCTCCGCTTCTTGGCCGGGAAGAACTACGGTGAGCCGGATCGCGGGGAGAATTAGCGCTTGAGGCCAGCCCGACGCGGTCCTCCAAAGAGTAGAGATGTGATGTAAGGTCGTGATCATACTTCTAATCTGGGCCGTCTAATCTGTATGACATATGTTGTGAGTCGTTGATCTTGTTGGTGGGATTTGTCTGGAGAAGATTTCAATTATAGTAGAGATGACACCCAAGCAACATCATTTCATTAACTAGGACGAACATGACCCATACAACAGTGACAGCTGAGGCATCCAGCCTGCTGTGGTTTCTTGACACGACACCAACGTCCACACTACCGGTACAGACCCACAACAAACACAGGCTCATACATCTGCCTGTCCATTTCCATCCACAGCAAACCAACTACGGTCTTAGGCTAAAACTTCTACCTGGCAACATGAACTCACTACTACTACAGCTCCAACTCACCGAGGACCTTGCTACAGCACCGGCTAAACATGGCCCCTGATCAACGACACAGAGGTGTTGCTTAAACATATAGAACATGAGGAGCTCTCGCCTGCATCAGCACAGTCACTGTATCAGCTGAACCTCATCTGTTCCTCCCTCCGCCACCATGACCTGTGCAGCCGCTGCAATCGCCGGGCCACTGTCCAGCGATACAGTGACTGTGCTTCATATTGAATCACCAATTTATATATATATGAAGTTCATTATAGACTTTTGCGAATAATATCATGTGAAACACAGCTCATAGGGCAGCAGGCCATAAAAGCTCCAGTGCTCCCGTACCTGGCAGTGGCACCAAGTCTTCGAAGAAATCACAATTTTGGCTTCCAAGAAATCACACAGATGATAGACTAGTATATTACCCGTGCTAACGCTACGGTGACATTAGAAAAAAATTATAAAACTAAAAAAAATCATAAAACTAAAAAACAAACCTACCCCACTAACAAAAAAGTCTATATGAAAATTACAGTATTTCATTTGGGAACATATATTTGATTTTAACAAATGCTATGTAGAAAAGTTGAGAAACACAACTGATCTACAAATGCCCATCATTTGTCTTGTAACTTTGGTAACAATTGTAGTTAGTGTAGATGTATACCTGCCTTATTGGACAAACAAGCAAGAAAAACAAAATTGTAGAGATCGATTAAAGGAATAATAAAACAAAAAATGCCTAACAAAATCAGGCACCAGTCTATCACGCAATGCCAAGAAGACAAGTAAACACTAAATTATACATAAGGCTAAAGAGAAATTAAAATACTCCTGTTCAGAAGTTTCAGATGATCTAGATCATTGTTCCCCCTCAAAAGATTCCTGCTGAAAAGAACATAATGAGAAGTTCAAAAGGGAAAAAAAAGAAAAATAAAGAAACGGTTCCAGATTTGACTTGTTAAGGCATAACCAAACCTCCACAGCCTCTGACCCACCATGGTGATTGATGCATTGTTTCATGGAAGCTACATTATCATCTAACTCCTGCAAAGAACCAAACTAAGAGTTGAAACTCATGAATCACTTATTAAATGATGACGCTAAGGATGGAAAGATAGTGTATCTTGGTCCAACCTTTAGAGCTTCCAAACCACCACAATGGGCAACTCGCTGCTTCTTGACACAGTCATTGTCACAAGGAATCAAGAATGACTGGGTCGCACTCCGCTTCTGTTTCATCCCCCACTGCTCGCTGTAATCACAGTCACCCGTCAAAAGCAGGATAGCACTCGAGCAACAAGATTACTCTAGTGGCTAGCAGCAACTTTCCAGAAAGACGCGGCCGGGCAGTGCCGCTGGTGCCCAGCTAGCAGTTGAGTACGTCGTTAGCCGGGCGAGCCATGGAGAAGAAGACGGTGGTGCTGTATCCGGGCGTCGGCGTCGGCCACCTCGCGCCGATGCTCGAGCTGGCCAAGGCGTTCCTCCGCCACGGTGGAGACCAGGTCGACGTCGCCATCGCGGTCTTCGAGCCGCCCGTCTACGCCAACGGCTTCGCCTCCACGGTCGCGCGCGCCAAGGCCTCCAACGCCTCCGTCGCCTTGCACGTGCTTCCCCCGCCACCGCCGCCGCCGGCGGCCTCCGACGACGCCGAGCCTGATGTCCCCTTGGCCCGGATGCTCCGCTTCCTCCGCGCCACGAATGCGCCGCTCCGCGACTTCCTTCGCGCGCTGTCGTCGTCGTCGTCGTCGTCGTCGCTGCGTCCAGGCGATCGTCCTCGACATGTTCTGCGCCGACGCGCTCGACGTCGCCGCCGAGCTTGGCCTGCCCGCCTACTTCTTCTTCCCCTCGGGCACCGCCGGCCTCGCCTGCTTCCTCGGCCTCCCCGCCATGCGCGCCAGAGTGGGCACCAGCTTCGCGGCGCTCGGGAACTCCGCCGTCCTGTCGTTCCCGGGCGCTCCTCCGTTCACGGTTGCGGACCTGGCGCAGGGGCTGGCGGACGACGGCGAGGCGTGCAAGGGCATCATCGGCGTGGCTGCCCGGATGCCGGAAGCCCGCGGCATCCTCATCAACTCCTTCGAGTCGCTGGAGCCGCGCGCGATGTGGGCGCTCAGGGACGGGCTGTGCGTGCCGGACCGCCCCACGCCGCCGGTCTACTGCGTCGGGCCAAGAATGGGACAAGAAGTCCGCCGTGCTCCTCTTGAGATCAAAGTCTGCCCCGTCACCTACCACCGCCACCACCGGAGCCGAGGAACCGACATCGACATCCATTGCGGCCGAGAGGCTCCGCCTGGCGCCCGGGTCCCCGCCGCTGGGCGACCTCACGGGGAGCACCGATGCCGCCGCCGCGGCACGGGTGGAAAGCGAACGGGCGAGGTAGCCCTCTAGGGACCCCTTGGCGCCGCCGGGGCTCTCATGCTGCGTCTCGGGTCGCGGCGACTCGTCCTTGCGCGACGAGGGCCTCCGCTTCTTGGCCGGGAAGAACTACGGTGAGCCGGATCGCGGGGAGAATTAGCGCTTGAGGCCAGCCCGACGCGGTCCTCCAAAGAGTAGAGATGTGATGTAAGGTCGTGATCATACTTCTAATCTGGGCCGTCTAATCTGTATGACATATGTTGTGAGTCGTTGATCTTGTTGGTGGGATTTGTCTGGAGAAGATTTCAATTATAGTAGAGATGACACCCAAGCAACATCATTTCATTAACTAGGACGAACATGACCCATACAACAGTGACAGCTGAGGCATCCAGCCTGCTGTGGTTTCTTGACACGACACCAACGTCCACACTACCGGTACAGACCCACAACAAACACAGGCTCATACATCTGCCTGTCCATTTCCATCCACAGCAAACCAACTACGGTCTTAGGCTAAAACTTCTACCTGGCAACATGAACTCACTACTACTACAGCTCCAACTCACCGAGGACCTTGCTACAGCACCGGCTAAACATGGCCCCTGATCAACGACACAGAGGTGTTGCTTAAACATATAGAACATGAGGAGCTCTCGCCTGCATCAGCACAGTCACTGTATCAGCTGAACCTCATCTGTTCCTCCCTCCGCCACCATGACCTGTGCAGCCGCTGCAATCGCCGGGCCACTGTCCAGCGATACAGTGACTGTGCTTCATATTGAATCACCAATTTATATATATATGAAGTTCATTATAGACTTTTGCGAATAATATCATGTGAAACACAGCTCATAGGGCAGCAGGCCATAAAAGCTCCAGTGCTCCCGTACCTGGCAGTGGCACCAAGTCTTCCAAGAAATCACAATTTTGGCTTCCAAGAAATCACACAGATGATAGACTAGCTAGTACCACCGGTATTATTGAGCAATCACACCGGTATATGATATCTCTACGAACAATTAGCACACAGAACAATAACTCCACTACTAGTCCATTTATCTACTCGCAATATATTACTGATCGGTACTTAATTACACAGTAAGATATTACATACTATATGGGTTGCACGTCCCAGACCCTAAAACTTAAAACCTCATATTCAAACCTTTGATTTTTTTTGCAAAATCAGCTAATTTTTTAGATGACTTGATATGATTGCCACTAATTTATGTAGACTAGTGTGACTAATGTATATGTGAGATCCATGTAAAAAACGGACCTTAAAATTAAAACCTCACACTACACCTTAAAAATTTAGTGAAACTTGGCTACTTTCTGTACACCAATTTGAATAGATGCATACATGGGTAAAAGCTGAACCTAAAATTAAAAACCTAGCATCCACATATTAAATTTTAGCAAAGTCGACTGTTTCTTTAAGACGACTTTATATATATGATATCTGCTACTTTGTCTAGATCGATGTGACTAGATGTTATACATGGACCCATGTTAAAAGTCGGACGCTAATTTGTTTTAAAAAAAATCTCATATTTACACCTTAAAATTTTAGCAAAATCGATCGAAAGTTTTGGATTTTGAATTAATGCCTAATGGATTTTTGAATTTGTTAGATCAAATGATTAGGACATTCAAATCCAAATAGGTCCCATCTAAGTGCATCTAAAACAAGTAAAATTTGATTGTACTTAATCCACTACCACCTCTACAAGGCAGTGGCGGGTCAGCGGTAGTGTTCCAGGATATACAGGAGCGATTAATTACTAAGAAAAAATAGGAATAATAACTATTCTCTCTATTTCAAATTGCAAGGAATTTTGGTTTTTCTGGGAACGTAGATTTTACTATGCATTTAGATGTATATTATGTCTAGGTACATATTTTTTGCTGTCTCTAAAAATGGAAGATTTATAATTGGAAATGGAGGTTGTACTACAATACTCTTAACTGTATAAATTTCATTTGTGTCAAATCAACTGTCAGCAAAAGCTACTTGAAAGTAGTACTGGTACCTTCCAACACTATAACAAACCTCCAAAAAATTTCCCCACAAAATTAAAGCAATTTGAATATAACCAACTATTCTATTTTCTGAAACTAACGCAATTAATTATAACCAATTCTATTCTATTATTATAAAATTATGTAATTAATTATTTACTAGTTCATCTTCCCATATATGTAAGCTTATAATCAAGGTGAAACTAACTCTTCTACAATCCATATCTTTATATTTATCTAAAAAAATCAATGCAACTAATGATTACTATTAATATGGTTTGGACTTCAGGTCTAGTTTTAGAACTAATCTATTGGGCACTTTTGAGTTACGACACATTATATAGTATAAATGCTTGTCATTCCGTTGTTCTCCATCACAAATAATCACAAGTTAATTGTTACTCAACCACAGTTCCAAAGTAACACATCTAGCTCTAGAACAAGATGAGGAGGGCTAATATAGCGCTCCTGGCAGTTGGCTTCCTCATGATCATCCTTGCTTCCGGTACCCACTACTAATTTCTAGTTCTCCTATGTACAGTTCGTTGTTTCAGCAACTCGAATATATATAGCAGATCACTGAATGTTATTCTCTATTTATTCTTTCAACTGATTTTCTTCACATAGATGCTGTAGCCCTGAAGAAAAATTGCCAGGAAGACGCTAAAAAGGATTTCGATGCCCAAATGCGGCTTGCATCGTGCAGGGCCGTTGTGTTGCTGGAGGTTGCCAGCGTATCGTGTGCAAATAGATACTGATCGGGCTATGGTGGTAGGAGGATGCCATGCATGATTATGTGCTGACATACAAAAATTAAATACAGTTTCCGTATTAAGTCAGCTAATAATATATATATGGAGTTTGTTTATATGCTTCTGCAAATATTTATGATGTATATAGCATCTATATCTGGAACAAACAATAAACCAGGTCCATTAGCGCCGGCAGAATCGGAGTTGGAGGCCTTTGACAAGATCTTCATTGGCAATCTGACTGCGTTCAACGTCGAAGCACTGGACATACTCTTCCTAGACGGTGGAAAGAGCTCGTCTAAGCAACCGCAAAGGCACCGGTTTGGTTGTTTTTCATTTATATAATATCGAAATTAAAGGTCTTTTTGCTAGAATGGTCCACCCACGGCTGTTTTAGGTTGATTTCCTTCGACGTTCGATAGAAGCGTGTTGTCTGTATGTTTAAACTCTTCTGCTTATAATATAATAATACGTAAATCTTTTGCATATTTGAGAGGAAAAAAAAGCACACAGAACAGCCAGGCACTGTATTGACTTCGCAAATATAAGTCCATTTATTCACTAGCAATATAATATTGCCGATCGGTACTTAATTACACACACAAGCAACTAGTTCATGTACTTATTATTAGGTTGTGCCACTGGCCACCACTACATTACACTACCACAAGCAGCTATATAGTTCTTCATATATAACTCATAGACGACACATATATTATACGAAGATGCATGTTCACTTGATTCATCATCTTTGTTCTACACGCGATATCAGGGGTCCTCGCCTCCTTCAGGGTGCGGCCACGTTCTCCTTGGCGAGCGGCGCGATCTCCTCGCCTTCGATCCCCGGCTCGCCGCCGGCGACACCCAGGCTGAGCAGCACGTTCTCCCAGTTCTTGGCAGGGCCCTGAATTATTTTGCAAATAAACCACCACCACAATCAGCAATAGGAGCGAGACAAGTGTTCTGCTCTGCTCTGACGGCGTGCTGTACGTCGTACCTTCCAGGACAGATCCTGGATCATGCAGTTCTTGACCATCTCCTCGTACGCCGGCGTGCCGACCACCTTGATGGCACGCTTCAAGGTGGTCGCCACCTTCTTCACATCGGCCGGCTCCACGACGTTGCACTGGGGAGAGGAAGAGAGGACGAAACAAGAATTGCTTTGCTGATTCAGATCTATACATGTAGAAAAACATCCATGGCAGGGCAGGGTATGCAAGAGGTCCAGCTTACGTCGACGCTGAGGCGGCCCATGTGGAATCCTGTCTTGCCTTCGATGATGGTGTCGACGAGTCCGCCGGTGGACGCGCAGGCGCAGGGCTGCAAGAATCGCCACACATCCATCAATCACATCGGAATCATTCAGAGGGATTTTGCTGCAGTGCTCGTATCGTATCGTATCGTATCGTATCGTACCGTTCCGTATCGCATCCCCTGGAGCTGGATGAGGCCGCAGGGCTCGAAGCGGCTGGTGACGGCCAGCAGGTCGGCGCCGGCCATGATGTGGTGTGCCAGCGCCGCGTTGAACTTGACCACGGCGCGCACCTTGTCGGGGTACTTCTCCTCGGCGCTCATCAGCATGCGCTCGAACTTCTTCTTGCCAGTGCCCTGCATGCATCGCATTCGCATCGATCAGTCAGGTATGATGCCCGTAACACTAGCTATGCATGTAGCAGCCAGCGTACCAGCAGAACGATCTGTATGTCCTCCTCCATGAGCAGCGGGATGGCGGCCGCCATGACGTCGGGGCCCTTCTGCTCCTCCAGCCTGCCGATGAACGCCACCAGCGGGATCTTCCGGTCCACCGGGAGCCCGACCTCGGCCTGCAGCGCCTCCTTGTTCAGTGCCTTTGCCTCGACAGCCTGAAATGGACATTGTTGCACTCAGAACCAGCGCCTGAAAGATTTACATGAGCAGAGTAGCAACAAATTGGCAAAGCTCACCGTTGACACGTCGTATTTGACGGCGATGTACTTGTCCTTGCTGGGATCCCACTCGCTGACGTCCATGCCGTTGACGATCCCGGTGATGCCGGTGAGGCGCATGATGTTGTCGAGCTCGCAGCCCCTGGCGATGCCGGAGATGAGCTCCTCCGCGTAGTAGGGGCTCACGGTGAGGACCCTGTCGGCTTCAAGGATCCCGGCCTTCATCCAGTTGATCTTCCGGCCTTCCACGGGCTTCTCGTAGCTGCAATCAAACCAGGTTGGGTTACGATTCATGTCACCTTATGTTAACCCAATACCATTGATGAAAAAATAGTTGATAGATTGCAGTTTGCCCATTCATTGCATACCCGTCGATGAAATCGAAGGATGACTTGAATCTCTCAGGGAGGTTCAGCTCCGGGAAGTCCGAGAAGGCGAACCTGCCCTGGTAGGAGATGTTGTGGATGCAGAAAGCCGTCTAGTATGTGAAAGTGGCAACCAGTCAGTTTCAGAAGAAGAAACGAAGACAACATTGTTCAAAAAGGCAGATGAGGAAACTAACCTTTGCGTCCTTGTAGATGCCATTGGACTGGTAGTTGCTCTTGAGGTAGCATGACAGAGGGCCGGTATGCCAGTCATTGCAGACGAACACGACATCCTCCCCTGTATGGATGCAGTAGCAGTAGTCAATGTAAAATGACAGTAATCTGATGGACCATTTCCTGTGCTGATGCTCAAGTTAAACAGATAGGAAGACTGACTGAACTCTTACCATATGGTCCAGAGAAGTATGGGTTGTTGTTGAGGCTTAGGATCCTAGGAGCTTCAAGTGCCGCCTGCAGACAACATGCATTTCTCGAGACTAAGCCAAGGATCCAACACAGTGTCACTGGCAGTACATACTACTGCATTCAGATGAGATGATCTGAATTCTGAAGTACATTAGAAAGGCATCCTGACCTGGCACAGCAGGCTGAAACGCAGCTGGTTGTCCTTGTAGTCCGTTCCAGCGTCAGGCCCGTAGATCTTCTCCTCCGTCTTTCCCCAAACCTGAAACCAGCGACCAGACGAAGAAAAGCTCACTGAAACTGCTACCAATGGGTGCCTATTATCATGTTCAGCTGCAGACTGAAATCACTGAATGGAATCTCACCCTCTCAAGGAACAGCGGGTGGTCAATGAACACACGGTCGACTCCGCGCTTGTAGCAGTGGAAAAACCTCACCGTCTCGTACCCGTCTCCCATCTTGATCTGCATGCATGCATCAGAGCAGAGAAAGAAGCAGGTTCAGACAACCTTGCGATCGAGACCCATGCACGGAAACTGGATCTGATGGCGTGTGATCGATCTCAGTGTCAGTACCTCGGACACGACGCTGGTGTCCCAGGCGTCCTTGTACTGGTCGTAGCGGGGAGAGACGACCATGACACGGTGCCCATTCGCCTGCATGCATCACCCCAACACACGTCACATACATACACCAAGAACATTGAATCCAGGCCACGAGAAGACGACGATCGAACGCATCAATGCTTACGGCCATGGCCGGCGGCAGGCCGCCGAGGACGTCGCCGAGGCCGCCGGTCTTGCTCCAGGGCGCCATCTCGGCGCCAACGAAGACGACGTTCATGCCGGCGGTGGCGCAGACGACGAGGGACGGGAACCTTCCTCCGCGGCCCCCGCGGCGCGCCGCCGGCTGCTGCCTCGGAGCCGGACACGCGCTGGTCCGCATGCTGAGCGCGTCCCCTGCTGCCGCCGATGCCCGGGCCGCCGCCCTCAGGCCCTGCACGCCGCCGCGGCGGAACATGGACGCGTCCGGGACGCCTAGGCCGGCGTGCGTGGCGACGAGCTGCGACGTGGCTAGAGTCGACATGCTGATGCCTGCAGTTGGAAAGAGGTTAATGCACTGGGTTGTACTTATCCTTGTACTGGGTTTGGGTGGAATTGAACCGGGGGATTTCAAAATGAATCTCACTGCATATAAAAGGACAAAAAATAAAATACTGTACATACGACAAGCCAAGGAAAAATATTGTGTATTTCAGTTTCACTGCATTAGAAAGAAAATATGCATATGTACATATACCGAACAAAAATTATAGATTAATGATTAATCCCAGGGACGGATTTACAGTTATCACTGGAGTTCAGATTCAGAATCTTGAAGTTCAGACACAAGTATATATATGTACAAATATACAATAATAGCGGAAGATCCTATCCAATATTTCCAGGTCGGCCAGTTCATCAGGTGTGTGGCAACATCACGAGGGATATGAATTCTAACCCTTTTCCATGACACGAAATCTAACATGGCCCGACAGAAACATACTATACTATAGAAACAAATTAATCAAACAGAATACGAAACCACACGCAGACGACTCCTCCTACTGGATCGAAGAAACAGTGGATCTGAACCAAAGAAACGCATGCATGCACATCCTGTCAACTAATCAAGGATCTGGTGGGTACAGTACGGCATCGATCGGACACACATGGCAGGATCATGTCGGGACGAAACTGTGGTGCAGAAGAACAACACGCGCGGCAGGACTGGAACGGAACCTGATGGATGAGATGAGAGCAGCCGGCGGGGCGCGGCCGGTGCAGTAGCTGATCGATGGAGGAGCTAGCAAGTACTGTGAGGCGCCCGTTCAAAGCAGTATCGATCCCGGCGATGCGATCGAGCGGCCGGCCGGCGTGGTGCGCGCGTCCGTCCGTCGGACTCCGATCCGTGTCACTGGCTGGCAGTGGTTTATTTCTTGGATCTCTTCCTGGTGGCGGCGGTGGTGGTGTGCGATGGGTGGATGGATGGATGTGGCGGGGGGAGCTCCGTCCGGGGTCTTGGTATTTCTAGCGCCGGTTGCGTGACCCGCGCGCGCTGCTCTCGGCCCTCGCCACGCTCTCCTCCGCCCGCGTCGTGCCACCACCCCCCCACAATACCCGTTCCCCGCCCGTGCCTGCATGCCTTGACCACCGAGTGACCCGCACGCCAGCAGCCGCGTCCAAAGCCCGGCGCACCGCACCGAACGCTCGCTCTCGTGCGTGCGCTAGCGCTGTCTTGTCTGTCTCCACGCACGCATGCCTCGATCGCCTGGTGCCGCGGGCGTTTAATTTTGGATGCATCGCTCGACGCCCACCGGTTCAGTTCGGCGCCTAGCTTCTTCTTCGATCGCCTTATTGATGCGTTTGCTTCATTGCTTGTTGCATGGGTTGCCCGGGCGGGCGGGCGGGCGGCCGGCGGCTCCTCTCTCGGGGTTTGTTGCATTGTGTTCTCCGTGCACGGCTCAGCTCGCTCCATCGGATGGGCACTCCACGTTTCACTACTCAAGGTCTAGGCAACGTGAACTGCTTGCAAGACGACGACACGGCCGAAAAGCTAACCCTTGGGTGCCGCGCGCCCAGTTTGTTGGTGCTCAACACCACATGCATGCGATTGCTTGCAACCAGGCGATCGAGATGGTGTATCTAATAATATCTATATACATACATAGGCGACCGCGCGCACGAGATGAAGAATTCGCGTTTCTACAGCACGAGAAGCTACATAGTGTTAACGTCAAAAAAAAGAGAAGAAGCTACATAGTGTATATGTATACGCTCAAGTTGTTTCTTCGCCGTGCACAAAGGGAGGCGAAATAATTAAGGTTTTATTAGACGATCTAGAAAAAGGAACATGGTTTGTTTTTTTCTCTCGATCACGCAAAAGGTTTGCAAATCTATGTATTAAGATAGAAAAGAGTTTGTTTACACGATCGTTGGTTGTACAAGATTTGCAACTCAGTTCATGCCTGCCCACTGAACAATGACGCTAATGTACTGCTTAAGGAACATGGTTCATTGGAAATGCTTTCCATTATTTGTCGAGGCTACCTACAACTACAAGTAATCTCTGTCAAATGTGTAGGCCAGATAGTTTACGATGTACTCTGTAGCGTTTAGTTCACGACTTCACCTAAAACATATTCGATGTTTGTTTCCATGCTAAGACTTTTAATTGAGTCTCATAGTCACATTTAACACACATACTCACTCAATCCTAAAGTAAACTTTTTAAGGTTTAAAATCTATAGGAAAAGAGAGCACATGCTTCATTTGCCAACTTCTTTAATACATCTAAATTTTTTTATCAACTTATAGGACGAAGGAAGTAGCGCCCGATACAAAACCGATATAACTCCAATCTCCAATCCTAGTTCATGTGACCCTATTCCTGTTGTGTTTTTACTTTACCATTTCAGCAACCAACCAATTTGTTATTTTTGAAGCTGGACGCATGAAAGACCTGGATCACCTGGACGAGTTGTTAGTCCAACTAAAGTTTAGGAGGCTAAAGTTTAGACAACTTAAATTTATTCCCATGATGTTTAGATAAATTGGCTACAAAGAGAGACTAAGCGTCTCCAACAGTTTGGCATTTTTTCTTTACCATTTGTTGGAGTTTGCCAACTCTGAAAAGCAAATGGAAAGAAGAAAAACAAGACATCTCCAAAAGTTTTGCAAATCTGACTTGCCATTTACCAAAATGTGGACCCAACTGTCGAAAGTTTTCAACATGCGCGCGGTCTCGGTCCGTTCGCGGGCTTTCTTTGCGTGTTCAGGAAGTCCGCGGCCACTCACGTTGAGGAGGTCCGTCGCCAATTGCTTCGTCCCGTGGCTCGGTAGCTGCTCCCTGGAGATCGGCAAGTCCACGGTCGGTCGGTCGCTTGAAGAAGTGTCTGAAGATCAGTAAACAGTGCAAGTTCTCCTAGAGATCGGCAAGTAGTCCACGATCGTCGCTGGCCGGTGGCCGCTGAGCCACGATCGCTGATCCATCTTGCTGCTGCCGTGATCGGTGTTTTCCGATCGCGCGTGGGAGTCGCGGTCGCGTGCAGGAGTCGTGGCAGATCGGTGTTTGTCAAGTCGCGGACGGACTTGCATAAATGCCAAGCCTCTCCTGGAATTTGCCAAGTTTCTAAAAATGCAAAACCAATATGCAAAACTTTTGGAGAGGTGTTTTTGTGAATTTTGACAAAATTCGAGAATGCAAAAGTAATATGCAAAACTGTTGGAGATGCTCAACTAGTTGGACTGGACTAAAGTTTAGTTAGCCTATTTTTAGCAAGTAAGAAATATGAAGGATCAACAAGGCAATCGCATGACAGTTGTTTGAAAATCATACCATTGAATCAGAGTGACAACTTTTCTCAGAAAGGCTTCTTTATCACGGCTCGCTTCACGGTTCCACCTTTTATTCTCTGATGGCTCATTTTCCTTCTTCTTGCTCCCCTCGTTCTTCTCTTCTCTCTGTCCCTCCTCTCCTCTCTATGGACATGTACGTGGGCAATGTGTCCTCTCCCCACCCAACACACATCTAACACACATGTTGGATCAACCCTATTAGGTTTATCCTAATCATAGTCATTGGTGTATACTGTGAAATTAGTATATATCTATTTTCTTAAAAAGTATTTCTACTACCGGTAAGCTAAACGACAACTAAATGAGTAACTATTTCTTTCAGAAGCCATTGTATTCGCGTAGTATAGTTTTCATAGTACCTTGGATGTTGATTTCTTCTTTTTTTTTTTTTGCTTTTCTAAATAGGTAGAAATAAAGAGATGTTTCTTCCTGTATCAAGAAAGGCAAATAAGGGATATTTTTTATAATCATTTGAACATTTTTTTGCAGCTCACAACAGCGACATATCATGACTAAATTAAACCAAACGCATTTATAATAGCTTGCAAATGTCATCAAGTTTTTTTTAGGAAACAGGAGAGGCTCGTGGGGCCTCTACTGAAAAAATGTCACCACACGGGATCTTGTGTACCCTTGTTTTGTTCCAAAAATGTACAGAGATGATGTTTGGTCAGAGGAATCAAACTATTTTAGATGAGATGGTGCATCATATGTCGATTCCTTAAATTTGGTAGAACTGTTTTATTTCCTCATACTAGTACTAGTTATATTAGCTTGTGAGAAACGATGTGATAATGTACGAACCCATTTAATTTCAGAAATCAGACTAAAAAAAAGCGAAGAGTGAGAAGAGGATGATGGGCGAACGAGTTCCTCAAACCAAAAATCCTGTTATTGGGCCGCCTATCACAGCACACGTGAAATGGAACTGGTCCAACTCCAAACCCAGTTGGCGTGCCCTGTCTGGCCGGGCCGAAAGTTTATCTCGACCTACCAAAACAATGTATCTTGAGACATCAGTAGAAGCATGCATATATCCCGTTACAGCTCGTGTGATTTTCATCTGTGTCATCCATACATCAGTTATATACAAACAACATATATACAATCAAACTGCATGGCAAGGATGAGAAAATCGTTATACCGTCACTCTATCAGTGTCCTAGAGTCACTATTTGGTTCCTGCCCTTTGAGTTCCAAACTTGCAGATCTTTCGAAAAAAAAGTTCCAAACTTGCAATTACATTTAGAACATGCATGTTCGGACGGACGCTGTTCCCGTTTCTCGTTCAAAAAACAAAGTGCTCGCGCTCGGGACCTGGAAGGAGCTCATGTTCCAAGTTCTTGCTGACTGGAAGGAGCAAGTTTAATAATACAGCCCACTTGCTGACGGTAAGGTTTCTTACAGCCTTCTCCCAGCCTACTCATACAATAGTTAGCTATTCACTATTAATACATGACTCACTTATCTCTCTCACAAAGTTTCTTGGTTATTGTGTCTAAGCTGGTTGTAAGCTTACAGCCTGCTTCTCCTCTCTTCTCTCCTCCATATCAGCATTTAGCCAGCTTACAGCCCACCATAATACTTGCTCTTAAGGCACGTACTGCGCTGCATGTCTGCATCTGCATTCCTCGAGGTTTTTTTGCAGTCCACGGGACCCTGCCGGGAAAACGACCGAACAGTGATATATTCGTTGTGGAAACTCACCGTCACTTTAAAGCAGCCATGCACATGCACTGTTAGGATATGCTTTACCTTCTTTCCGAGCCATCCGTCGCCCTGCTTTTCCTCTTTTTTTTTTTTTAATCTTCCTCTTGGCCTCTCCCAATCCGCGCCTCGTATCTGATGGTAACGGTATGGGCAGCAGCTAGCTCTAGCTGCGAAAAGAATGGACGAGGAGGCCGATGGAGCAAGACAGCCAAAAAAAGGCAGAGTGAAGGATCGGATAGGTCAAGTGCGTGCCGGCTCAATTTGGGATCGTCAAGTCGGCGCTGATATTTCGTGCTGCGCCGACGATCGTCAAGTCGGCAATGGGCCAGCAATGGCGGTGGTGCTGTGATGCTGTCGATGAACAGCTGAATGAACTGAACATGGGGGTGGCGTTCTTGGTTCAGATTCCAGACGCGTCGTAACTGAATTTCTGTGCTGCAGATTGTTACTCTGCAAAAGTCTGTACCCAGAGGAGATTGACCCTGATGGCCTAATTTTGCCATGCCATGACCCCATGCATGATTATGAATCTCTTCCCTTGTTATATTCATCTCATCTCACAAATGGTGGAGTACTATGAAAGAACGAACGAATGATATAGTACTGCAACGAACAAGTCATCCACTTTTTCGCTTGTTTTCTTTTTCTTTCTTTCTGTAACCAGCAAACAATCTCAACACAATCATTGGTCCGTGTCTTTGCAGAGGTTGTCGAATAACCGGCGGAAGAAAAGAACATATACTAAAGGCAAACATTGTCAATTTTCTGCTCCGATCCATCTGAATTCTGAACCCAGAATCTAGCTAAGCTATCCCACACCTGTTGCTTTCATTCCTCAAAACGGCCACTCAACGACGTTCTTGCAAGCAAAGCAGCAGCGAGAGAGTCTACGGCCGCGATCTGACCTCCACCGGCCTACGGTACCAACGGCGGACACGACGCCTCCGCACCGCAAAGCAAGTGAATTGAAAACACACAGCTCATGGAATACTAAAGCTGCCATTTCGGCGAGCACATGCACGCTTTTATATGCCTGCCGTCCCCAAAGATGCCAAGGAAACCCTCTTCCTGCTCCAGTGCTCCCACTCCCACTCCACTCCCGATCGTCCCTGCAATGGCGCTCCACCTCATGCTCGCCGCCGCGGCCGCATTCGCCGTCCTCGCACCGCCAGCAGCGAGTAGCGGCCCCACCCCCGCACCGCCGGCGCTAGGGATCAACTACGGGCAGGTGGCTGACAACCTGCCGCCGCCACAGGCGGCCCTACTCCTCCTCCGCGCGCTGAACGCCACGCGAGTGAAACTCTACGACGCGGACGCGCGCGTGCTCCGCGCCTTCGCCGGCTCCGGGGTCGACTTCACCGTCGGCGTGCCCGACCGCCTGGTGCCGCGCATGGCCACCGACCCATCCGCGGCCGCGTCGTGGGTGCGGAGCAACCTCCTGCCCCACCTCCCGGCCACGTCCATCACCGCCGTGACGGTCGGCAACGAGGTGCTGTCGGGGACGAACGCCGCCATGCTGCGGTCGCTGCTCCCGGCCATGGAGTCGCTGCACGCGGCGCTGGCGGCGTGCAACCTCACCTCCCGTGTCTCCGTCACCACGGCGCACTCCCTCGCCGTGCTGTCCTCCTCGTTCCCGCCGTCGTCGGCCGCGTTCCGGCGGGAGGTGGTCCCCTACATGGCCCCGCTGCTGGGGTTCCTGGCGCGCACCGGCGCGCCGTTCCTGGTGAACGCGTACCCGTACTTCGCGTACAAGGCGGACCCGGACCGGGTGGACCTCGGCTACGCGCTGTTCGAGGCGAATTCCGCCGGCGTAGCTGACGCCGCCACGGGGCTGCGGTATGATAACATGCTGCACGCGATGGTGGACGCCGCGCGCGCCGCCATCTGCAGGGCGAACTACGGCAAGGCGCTGGAGATCCGCGTGTCGGAGACCGGGTGGCCGTCGCAGGGAGACGACGACGAGGCCGGCGCCACGCCGGAGAACGCCGCAAGGTATAATGGGAACCTCATGCGCCTCGTCGCGCAGGGGAAGGGCACGCCGGCGGCGCCGGGGGAGCCGCTGCAGGTCTACGTGTTCGCGCTCTTCAACGAGGACCAGAAGCCCGGACCGGCGTCCGAGCGACATTACGGGCTGTTCAAACCCGACGGCACCCCGGCTTACGATGTCGGCGTCAAGGCGCCGACCATCACACTGCCCAAGGGGAACGGCAGCAGCGGGAGCGGGAATAATGGCACCGGCGGATTGGTGGTGGCGCAAGGGCCCGGCGGCGCCGACGGCGTCGGGCCCGGCACCGGATACTACACTGTGTCTGCCGCAGCAATGAACAAGGTTAATCATGCACCACTTTAGCTGCTTGTTAACTTTTATATACTAGAGTAGTTACTAATATAATCTGCTTGGTAGGTAAAGTTTAATTTGCCCTTAAGGGCATGTGCCCTCACTCTCCCATGCATGGTAGTTGAGTTGGTTTGTGAAGTTTGCACTAGGCAGTTTGGACAGAGATCGCATAGCAAAACTGGAACAGATGCCGTGATCTAAGATCATGCTCCTCTCTTTATTCCAAAAAAAATTGTTCTAAAAAATGGCAGATTTGGTCATCAAGTGAGTAATCATGCATGGCACTAGCAAAGCAGGCTGCTGAGCTAGTGCACTGTGGCTTATTCTAGCCCTCCTTTGCAAGCAATGCTTTTGTCGGCACTACATACAGCTTTGGATTTGTTATCTATTGCTCACTGGCAGCTGCCTATTCTGTGTTCACAATCACAGGTGAAGAGCAGGCGGCGGCGGTGCATGGAAAGCTTGGTGGCGGCGGCTGCCGTCCTGGCCATGGTGTCCGGACCCTGTTAGTTTCTTGGCAGAGAACAGACAAGAGAGACATTACAGAGATTCGAAATCGACTGAACTCAGCTGAGGCATATCATATGCCATCGAATTCGATTGATTCGTCATTGTTTTTTGGGCCTGATTCGTATGTATGCCTTGTAGCTGTGCAGAGGAAGACAGTAGACATGCATTCCTGTATGTAATTGATTGATACACACATTTGATACTCCTCTCCTGCTCCGCTCTGCTCTGCACCTCTGGTTGCTTCAGCGTTCTTGTTCCCTTTGTTTTCGCGTCGAGTGGGCTTTTGAACGGTTCCTGCTCATCTGTTGGAACGGCCCATCATCCCGTGCAGGCCCGCTTCTGGCCTGGCTAGCTTCTTGTTACCCATTTCGGCCCGGCCTGATTCGCTTGGGTGCATTTTCGCCAAGGGCCCATTGGAATGTTAGAACTTGGATTAGAAGGGCCGGCTGCGCGTTGGCTGGCTTACGTGGGCCGGAGCAGGCCTGTATTGGACTCCTTACCGCCATCAAGCCCATCCGCTGTGCCATAAACAAATCACTTGATTAGCTGCAAAATAGTGCCACATCGCCTAATCAAGCACGGGGAACTAGCGGGGAACAATAAAGATAGATGGAGGGACAACCTTGAAACATACTTACCTGGACGGGGGTCTATGGTGATCATGAAGAGCCATGGCCTAGGTTAGTGGCCTCCATTGCACTTGGGAGGAGCACTAGCTTACCATCTCCCTAAATGGGAGAGTGGACGTCATAATTTGTGGCGGAGGGGGTACGCGTTCGCGCGGCCCCTACCAAGTTAACATTTAAAAATTTTCTTATACAAGAAAAATAATTTGGATTTAGATTGTTTTTAATTATGTCATAATAATGATATATAACTTTTTGAATAAGATCTTTTTTGTAAAAAAACTTGACTGTTAAAATAATCAAAAGTTCAACCAAATGCATATTTTTATAGTAAATCTTGCTTCTCTATAGGTACCATTAATCCGATAGTATATTTGCTAAGACAGGAGCAGATCATTCTAAAGGTACCATTAACTTTGATAGTATAAACTCGGTGGGATTACGACTAGTCCATCCAATAACCTTCCCACAAACCTTCAAGTTATCTTAACATTCCCGCATAGAAAATCCATGCCGGAGTTGGGCCTGCTGGAACAGGCAAGATACGAATCAAGTTCCTAGCTAGCTCATCATTACACCAATATTTATTTATATTTAACAAGCATAAACCTAAATAAAATCTATAACTAAATTATACATGATTTAATGAGTATAAATTTTTATTATATTTTAAGCATACAATAATTAGCCCATGATAAAAATTTACCGTAATTGAAGAAACTGCAACTATGAATTATTTCATTTAATTACACAAAAATATAGATCTAAAAATATGGCAAAAACTATGTATTAAAGTATATCATATTATATGTGTACTGTATAGATCTATTAATGTGGAGTCTAATAAAATTTGATTTTCTATTTTATGATTTTTCTGTGATTTATATGATTTTTCAAGGATTCAGCTAAAATAAATGAAAAAGAACAAGATAAAATCGTCTTCAAAACTGCTTATAACAGGATCAGGAATGTAAGATGAATAATTTCAAAAGTTAAGGGAAATGTTTTATCCGATTTCAAAGTTCATGAAAAAAACAATTTTTTTGTGAAAATTCAGGGAGAGGTTACGTGGACTTTTTCATATTTTAAGGGCCTCATCTTGTGTTTTGCATCCTACATGGGCCTCCAATTCGTAGGTACGGTCCTTTGAGGTAGCACTTCATGCTGAACTGAACTGGTACAGCGTGGGTTGTTGGTTAGACTAGTCGGCACAAGAGGTTACGACATGATTTAACCAAAGCTAAGTTAAGCTGCGGCATCTTCGTCTGGCCTCGCGCGAAAAACTTGCTCCTCACAGATCGATACGGCTAGCGAGCTAGCTTGCCCTATTTCTTCCCCCCCTCACAATGCAGTGCAGTGCAAGTCCGAATCAGCTTTTTTTTTCCAGAGGCAGAGATGGGATCGCCAAGGAAGCAGGTCGTGTGGTCTGGGTTCAGATCACGAGACACGGCCGGTAGACGGGAGAAAAGGACACGGCAGCCGCCGGCGATCGTCGATCGACAAGCCCCGTCGTTGGTTTCGTTATCTTTTCCGGGCCTCGGCGCGTCGTTTTCCTCTCGCTCCACGGTGACGCCTGCCGGCCGGACTGAGCTCTGACGAAGCTGACCTCCCAGCTCCGTCCGTCCCATCGTCGACGGGCCTCGTCGTCCCCACTCGCCTCGCATATCCGATCCGATCTCCCTGCGCCTCTCATATTATAGACTTCAGTTAGGTTGGTGCAGGGATCGACAAGACCGGCCACCATCGTTGGCGTTACGACGTACTCCATCCATCCATCCATCCATCCCCCTGCACAGCATCCTGCAAATGCAACTATGCAAGTTGTTGCTGCAAGGGATCATGTGCTTTTTCATGCATCACTATGTCAAAAATTAATACGCAAAGGAGACACCTTAATTAGTGACACGGGATCGAAACGATCAGTCTCTAATCTTACATTAGAGACTCTATATATGTCCAACTAGACGTACGAGCCTCTGATAATGTGTCGGCATGATGTATGTATTGCATTTGCATATCGTCTCAGGGATTATCGATGAAGGTACAGTCTCCCTGCACTGCAATATGCATTGTGGAGGATCGGATGAGCTGATGAATGCCCTGAATGACAAAGACGACAAAGGGCATGCGTTGAGCCGTCAAAATCCAAACCCAATGGAATAAATCTCCCTCTGCTTTGACTTGAGATATATAGATAGATGGGCCGGAATGGTGTGTCGCGTACAGTGTAGACATACAGTAGCCCAACCCAGGATTAGGTGGACACAAGATGGCCTACAATAATAGGCGTGGTAGGAGGAGATGCATTAGATGTGTCCATGTGGGTACACTACACATAGCTTTGTTAGTACAATGTGATTGCTCCATGTAATGATCAAGTTCTTCCTAGCGTGAAGAAAATTAATAGACCTAGCTGATCAACCGATGGATGATGTAGTTGGAGATCAACATCACTACATCAGAGTGGCCTGGTGCTTGTTTAACATGCATTTTCAGTGTCCTTGACTGCAGCAGCTAGCTAGCTAGCTGGAGAAAATCGTCGTCCTATCGCCATTCACCAATAATCATTAGGCTTCTGGCCAGTGTCCAGAGTGTTTGCAATCGTCAAGAACACACTTGGTGCCGGGCCGGTGAACTTAACCACCGTCGATGGATATATAGCAGCTAGGCTCGCTCTCTCTCCCTCTCTCTTTTGATTCCGCCAGCTGCAACAATAATGCGAAGTACGTACGTTTTTCACGTGAGATGGGTCAGTTTGCAACATAATTCCTTGTCACTTTTGGTAGGGGAACAACGACAGGAATCCATCCATCGGTCGCCGCAGGGCCTGCTGGTCGCTTTCGAACCTAAGGTGCTACGTTCATATATGCAACAAGCAACAGGTTCTTATATATGTACACTACTGTATATATATTTCGACAGGTTAACTACGAGCGAGGTTGTTTTAATTTCCTTAGCACCTTGTGATTTGGTCTTACAATATATAATGCTGTAATAAACGTGATCCATGGGAGGTTATTATTTGTAGATTCTGATGATGGAGTCATTATGTGTTGCGATCACAAAACTGACAACTTATTGGTTTCCTCATCAGTTTCAGGCTTTCAGCACAGAGCTGAAATCAGCCCACCTGTATCTCAACCTATTCAAGAAAAAAAAAACATTTGCATCGCAAGCACATAAATCAGCACAGGAGACACAAGATTATTTTTTTATGTGTCGAAACTAAATCCTACAAACACTACTACTATCGCATAAAAGACCATCACAGGAGGATGTTAGCGTGCTCCACAAAATTTGGAAAAGTTTCCTAAAGAAAGGAAAAGGAAGTAAGGTGTGGTCATACACTCAATCACCTAGGTTAGAGTACTCTCCAACTTGAATTTGGGTGCCTATTTTCTTCCTTATTATTACTCAGTAGTTCCTCCCTCATTGGTCAATTCTTTTTTTAAGAAAACTAGGAAAATATAAATTCCAAATTTTCACATGTGACTTCAACTATGTGTGCGATGATACTAATGAGTCTACATATGCGATGAAATAACACATCGACGAACATCATTTTCTCAACCTTGGACAACAAACAACAAGATTTGAGGATCTCGCCAAGATGCATTGTACAACTACCGATGGAAGGCACCAAGGTTGTGGATCTCCACCTAGCTTCTCAATCTTTGGAACAAAATCGTCTTGCTTGCAAGATCTCCTATCTAGTATTTTCCACCAATCTTTGCTCACACTTGGAAACTCTCACTATTGGAAGCACGTGCTTTGCCAAGAGCCAGCAAGGAGCCCTCGGCAAAGACTAACCCTCCGCAAAGAGGCCTTTACCGAGAGCTCGACCCTCGGCAAAGATAGGCCCTCGATAAATATGTCCTCGACAAATTTGGCCTGCTGGGTCATGGCGGCCGAGAGCCGTCAGGCTTTACCGAGGGCCAGCCGTTATGCCTTCGACAAAGATTTTTTTGAACCCAGTTTTTCGGCCAATTTTTTAAAGTCTTTGCTGAGGGCGCTGGGCCAGGCCCTCGACAATAGTTTTTTTATCTAGTGTTTGGACCTAAAAAAAATATTTTTATATAAATAACATTTGTCGAGGCCCCGAGATGAGGCCCTCGGCTGTCTTTGCCGAGGGCCAGGCCTGGAGCCCTCGGTAAAGGAGCCTTTGCCAAGGGCCAGGTTGTGCCCTTATTAAAGATTTTTTTTGTTTTGTTTTTGGAGCCTAGTTTTTTTTGTGCTACAATACATTGTTTTGAACTCAATTTTAAATTTAGACCAATTTTGACTTTTTTATATTTTTTCTTAATTTATTTCTTTTCTTTGATTTTTTTGGATATTTTAAATTTGAACTGTAGGTGAATAAAATAATGCAATGTAGTGTTTTGAAAAAATTATTCATGAAATTTGGTGTATGTTGAGTTCCTATCCATGAACTTGCATCAAATTTCGCGCATCTATTTCGCGTAACATGACGAGCCACATGCCGGTCAAGTGTTTTAAACTTATATAAAATCCATATAAAGTTTGAAAATCATAAAACTCATCGAGGTGTCATTTCATCGTATATGTAGACTGTGGTAAAAAATTGAGAAGATTTTACGATATTAAATGCTTAAAACCTAAACTTCTCTACATATGATCATTTCGAGCTAGCTCTTCATCAGTCTTATCTTTATCTTGTGAGCCAATAGAAGGCTGACTTTTTTTTTGACAACAGCAGAAGGCTGATTTGTTGTCTTCTGAGCTCTTCATCGGTCTTCTCCTTCTCTTAAGTTAACACAAGAAGTGACAAATGTACCAACGGTTGGTCACTTGGTCCACACCTTTAGACTACATTCTTTTCATGTGGACCTATACATGAGGACTTGTTTAGTTCTAAAAAAATTTTGCAAAATTTTTCAGATTTTTTGTCATATCAAATCTTACGGCATATGCATAGAGCATTAAATATAAATAAAAAAATAACTAATTGCAAAGTTACTTTTGAGCCTAGTTAATTCATGATTGGACAATATTTGTCAAATACAAACGAAAGTGCTACAATGTCCATTTTGTAAAACTTTTTGTAACTGAACAAGGCCATCCAACAGTACGCATATGTGTTGTGCACATCAGTTCGTCCTCTTCATATGTAACACGAAACTAGCTGCTGAAGTCCTTACGAAATGTCCTGTCTGAAGTTCTGTCACAACAAGAATGCGCAATGGCCATTTGTTTCCTTGCACAATACAAACAACATCATTGCGTGTTTTTGCACAGCACAGCATATAGCACTACCCTACCGGATTCTGAGTCTCAAGTAAAAGTCAATGCATTATTCAACCAAAATATACAAGTAATAAGAAGATGCATAAGTAATCCCTACGTCCATACTTATAAGTCATTCCAACTTTTTTTGAGAGTCAAAGCATTTCAAGTTTGATCAAATTTATATAATATAATAATAGCATTCGTGATACTAACTTAAATATCATTTGATTCTTAGTAATTATATTTTCATAGTATACCTACTTCATGTCATAAATCTTTGTAATTTTATCTATAATTTTGATCAAACTAGAGATGTTTTGACTTTCCAAATTTTTAGAATAACTTATAGTTTGAAATGGAGGGAGTAAATAGTAAGATAAACTGAGAATTATAATTGTTGGTCTCCATAGTAGGAATGCAGCAAGTGCCCACACAACAACAACCTTTGAAGTGCTGCATTGCGCTCCTTTCTTCATGGAAATCATCATCCTAGCTTTTTAAGCTGGAGTAATGGACCACATGTTTGGACCACAAATCAAGAAGAGCCGACAGTTGCAGCGTGCAAATCCATGTTCAACCATGAGTTTGACATGGTTATCATAGGGCAAAAGCTAGCTATTTCCTACAAATGTTGATGCATAGAGTTTCTCCGTAACCTTTTGCTTTGCTTTCCTTGACCTGGTTTCTATGCAGCCTTGAGTACGTCGTTCCTTGATGACTTGACGAAGGCGGTTTTTTTACCCTTACGGACACATGTCTTCACTCTTCCACTCATTTGATTCGCTTTGAGAAGTGTGCAAACACACATCTCAAAGCAGTTTCGTATTGAGATGTGTGTTTACACACTTCTCAAAGTAAATCCAATAGGTGAGAGAGTGAGGGCACATGCGGCAAGATAAACTTTACCATGACTTGTGTTGTGGTTGGATGCTGTAGCGGTGCTAATCGTGTCCTGTAAAACTTTTCTACCTAATTCAAAAGAAGTGCAGCCCACTTGTGTTTTGGATAAAAATACCATTTTGCTTTATTTTTCAACACATATATAGCTAGTTTTCTTATCCTATTGTCCCAAACTAAAATCTTAGGCAGCAGCAGTGGGCCCTTTTTATTTGAGAAGTCACCGGAGGGACGATAATCCATATTTGAATAATTTTCCACAGATTCTAGCTAGGTCAGTAATAAAAGGCGCCAGACGCCCAGTACAAGGTTCGGGTCGTGAGCCCAGAGGCAAAAGCAAGAGGGCTAAGTAAGAGAACACAACACACACAACACAACACCAACTACAACAAAGGATCACTGACAAACAACACAAGAATTTTTAAGAACCCAGGCAGTTTAGCAGGCTAAGTAAGAGAATAGATTTGATCTCCCCTATACCTAGGCCATGCAGTAATTGGATTCAGTAGAGTTAAACATCGAACAGCCCGAGCAGAGGAGGCCCAGGGTCGCCGGACCTCCACCAGTGTTAGGCAGGTGTGTAGCTTGTTAACATATCTTATATAAAGAAGATGTGCACTTACTGCAGTGGTAAGGATGCAGGAAAGTGAAACCTACAAGTCGGGTGTTTGATTTCCTGTTCTCACAAAAAAGGCCATTCCTTGGACTATTTCAATGAAATACATAGTCCATTAACATGATACGCGGCGGTAGGCTCCTCACAATTAGTGGCACATCTTGATTAGCCAGGGTTCATGGCCTTATTTTCTCGACCATTCAAAACAGAATCTTCTACATTTCTTTCAATGACTCCGGTGAGATCAAATCTTTAACATAGATCTTATATATCCATTTTTTTCTGAAACGATCATGTATATATATGTGTTCTATTCTAAACCACCAGTGTCCACCAGTAACCGTATCAGCAGAGGTTCATGGTAGTAGGTACATGTCACTCTTCTACCTACACTTTGAACACACTGGTATACACATGTCACTCTTTTACCACCCTGCACTTTGAAGACTCTATCTACACGCTTAGCTTGGTGAATTGTTCGTCACTGTCCAATTAGCATCCATCTACCGCCACCATGCAGGGTCGCCGCTATCACCAAATTCCCCCATGCATGCACGCATACATGCCTGCCGTGCGGTAACAATAATTAACTTAAGCTTCTAGATTTCTGACTGCAGCTGATGCACGCAACTTTTCTCTGAAAACTTTTCGATGTGTATATATATATCTTATACACACATTCCATACGTGCATGGGTGCGTGACACACGTGACAGCCCCTGGCACAATAATTCTAGCTCACCTATGCCATCATGGAGGAGTATAGTAACAAAAAGCAAGGGGTAAAGGTTTGGAGAAGAAACAAAACCCAGATCGTGGAAGATTTTAACACCACGGATTGACCGCGACAAGGCGATAAAAGTACTCGTCCATGTGGCACGAGCTAGCTAGCAGGCAGCTGACACGAGCGGTGTCGAGACATCCACACAGCAATATATATTTTCAACACCACGAGCAATGCAAAATATATATGCTCACTCGCTCGATAAAGCTAGGTAAGCAAAACATGGTGGCCGGCCTTCACATCTCTGCTTTTTGGCCACCCTCTCTCCATATATCTCTATAAAACAGCTGGAGGGGCCAAAGGGGCCTGCCTTTTCCCCGACTATTTTCCTCTTGTCACGACACGAGAGACAACGATTTCCATTTATACAAATTAACAACGGAGCGAAAAGGTAATAATAAGGATTCTTTAGGTCATGTTTGGATCCACTAGTGCTAATAGCTAACTAGCTGATGAAAATCTAATCATTAGTAGAGGATGTTTGGATACAATTAATGGTGCTAATAGTTAACTAGCTAATATATAGCTAAAAAGCTACTGACTATTAGTGCTTATAGTTAACTACAGTAGCTTATAGCTAATAAAAGGCTACTAACTATTAGCTAGCTAATCAAGGTTAGCTTGCTAATAGGTGGGGTTATATAGTTTGTTGGAGGGATGTTTGAACTATTAGCACCCATTAGCATCCTTTCATCAACTAATGAACTAATTGTTAGCATCTACACTTGTTAATACTCCATCTGTCCTAAATTATAAGTCATGTTAACTTTTTTGAGAATCAAAACATCTCAAGTTAGATCAATTTTATAGAAAAAATACAAAGACTTGTGACATCAAAATGAAAATATAATTAATGAAGAATCTAATGATATTTATTTCTTATCATAAATCTTATTATTTTATTATATAGATTTGATCAAACTTTAGATGCTTTAACTCTCGAAGAAAATTGAAATGACATAATTTGGAACAGAGGGAGTAGTTAGCAGATCTAGAACTTGGAGGCCTGTTTGGATTTCTACATGCTAATTATTAACACACTAATGGGTCCAAACGGATCTAAATAAATCATTAACACTAATATGTCCAAACGGATCTATATAAATCCTCACGGTAGTTAACAATTAATGCACCACACGAGCTAGCAATAGAAATGAGATGAAATGATATCACACCTCACTGCACTAAAAAAACCAAAAGCGGTTTGTAATAATATATAGTAAGCTATATATATAGCTTAATTAGGTACAAATGGTAGATGCATGGATAATAATGTATATTATATATATTCTCTACTAGCTAACTACCACGCTGTCCTTTAATCACAATGTCTTTTTTCCCTCCGTTTTCTTTGTGCTTACACACAGATGGACCACACTGCACTGCACACCTCGAGCGAGCTCCAAGCAAGCTCAGCTCCCAGCTGTCCGGCCATGGATGTATATGTCTCCCTAGGGTTTATTCACGCACGTACGTACATACGTGTGTACGTACACGTGTGCGTGCGAGCGTGCAATACGTACGTACGGCGGCCATGCACTACGGGAGCACGACGCACTAGCTAGGGCACGCACGCACGCATGCAATGCAAGCACACACATGCATGCATGCATGTTGCTGGTCGAGTAGTCGTTAGTGGTGCGGCATGCATGCATGCATACGCCATGGATGTCGGGAGTCGGGACTAGCTGTTGGTCGGCAGCTAGTAGTAGACTACTAGACGTTGTTCATCGTCAAGTCCGCGTGCAACGCCGACACCGACCTCGCCAGGCTCCACAGGTCGCCGTCGACGGCGGCCGCGTGCACGGACGAGGAGGAGGAGGAGAAGGCGGCGGTGGCGCTGGGTTCGTCGAAGAAGGCGGACATGTTCTTGGACGCGTCGGAGAGGCCGTTGAGCTCGTACGCGGCGAGCCGGTCCAGCGCGTCCCAGTCGGCGATCCCCGAGGCGTCGGCGGCGCCGTAGTCGCACGCCCCTGCAGGGCTCGGCAGCAGCCCGCCGCCGCCGCCGGCGTGCTCGAGGGGCGGGAGCTTCATGAACTTCCCGTAGAGACCCGCGCCGCCGGCAGAGCACGCGGTGGTCGTCGTAGTAGCTGCTGCAGCTAGGTGGTGGTGGTGGTGATGGTCCAGCAGCACCGGCTTGGTGTCCGGCTGCTTGCCGCCGCCGCCGCCCATGTACTGCAGGATGTGGTCGAGCGCGTCGTCGTCGCTGGCGGAGTGCTGCAGCATCGCCTGCGCCTGGTGCTTGTTCATGGTGTGGTCACTGATGACGGTCACCGACGAGCAGTGGCTCGGGCTGCCCTCCATGGGCGCCGCCGCAGACGCCATCTTGGATCCTGCTGCTGTCACGCCGCCGCCGCTGCTCTGGCCGTGGTGAACGAGGTTCTTCTTCTTGAACACCCTGCAGATCACCCACCCTTCCTGCTCCTGCGCCGCTTGTTGGTCTCCGGCCGCGCCACGGATCTGCACCACGTTCACCATCAATTCATCAGCAAAAATACATGAGATCGATCAATTTTCGTGAAAAAGAAAGCAAGGCATATAAAGTCACTACTGCAAGTATGAAGGGATCAAGTTGCTATATTCCAGCCTTCCAATTAAGTGGCTGAATTTTCAGGCCACGATCTTAAACAACCAACTAGTACAATCGGACAAGGACAAATTATATATGAGACACCAATTCACAATTTCTTCTATAGTCAAACAATAACAAAATTAGAATAGTCTGAATCGAACAACGGCGAAAGATCGGGCACCTAACATATACCGTGAGAAGTGAAGTATTAATTCTTAGCATGCATGTAACTAGTGATCTGTCTAGATTATTACTGGCAATCTATAGTAGAGGGATGCTACATGGTAAATTTGTTTTCCTGATAGGGTTAAAGGTTGGAACTATGAAGCATATATATCCATCCAAAGCTGGATGGTCCATTTCTGCAAAAAGGAGTTAGCTAGCTAGCTGCATGCATGCTGCTCCAATATAATCCCAGTGGTACCACTACCACACTACCTAAATAAGCAGATATATAATAGGAATAGCCTAGCTAGCTAGAACCACATGCGAGATATCGGCATGCATGATGATCATATAAACAGAGCCATCCAGCTCAAAAGCTGCCTGCCCTCTTATCGCCGTCGGTCCTCCTCAGCTCAGGGTTGACCTCCGGAAAGGAAAAGCTAGATACAAACGTACACCGAATATACAGTACACAGACACTTGTCTGTCGTCGTATGCCCGTTGTCCACCAGTGCAGTGCAGCTAGTGCAGGTACGCATCGTTTGTGTGGAAGTCGTCGCTGGCCGGCCGGCCGACCTGGACCAGCAGGGAGCAGGCCATGCATTGCATATCTCTATCTCGTCGTCACCAATCATCCACGTACGTACGCATGCTCGTCGTAGCTGCTCCGGCACCAGTTCGTACACACGCTGACACGCTTGTTTGGCAGTGGCCGTTCGTTAGAGATAGAGCTCCTGGATATCATCAGAGCAGTCGTCGCCGTACGTAGCATCCAGAGCAGCTAGGCAGGTGATGCAGCCTTGCAACAACAAGGTCAGCAGGTGCAGGTGGTAGTGGTACAGCAGCATTCCGGCCGTTTTCTGTGCGTGTCGATCAGTGTCCTACCACTCCTGACGCTGTCTGTCCCAGCTAGCCGGGGCCGGCGTCCGTACGGCGTAACGTGCGCGGTGGTGGTACAGGTACGGCCGTGTCTGGTTGGCTCGCCGGCGTGTCGTCTGATCTTGCTGGTGGCGCGCGGATCGGATTTTGTGCATGCGTGGCCAGGCCATGGCCGCCTGCCGCGCCCAACCCAACCACCCCCCCGAGGCCAGGCTACCTAAGCTAGCTAATGGCCGGTCGTTCCTTGAAACGTACGTACTATAGTGCAGCACGAACCTACCCAATTAACCTAGCCTCGTCCGTCCGTCCGTCCCCAGTAGTCCGCTTTCCTTTCCTGTGGTGACGACGACGACAGCGAGAGCGAAAGCAACACTCCCACTCGCGTGGCGGGACATGCCTGCCCCATTTCCAACAACCAACCAATCAGCTTGGCAGCGCCATGGATGGCGACCTCAGCTACAGCAGTCACCCACACACACACACACACACACTAGTCGTCGTCTCCATCTCTAGCTACTACGCGTACGATCGAGAAGAAGCTAGCCCTGCTTCCCCTGCTTCTTCTTCTTCGTCGTCGTCGTGGCCGTCGCCGTCACGGTGTGGTACGTCACTTGAACAGTTGCATGCAAAGTACGTACGACGTACGTACACTCGTACAGGGAGCTAGCTAGCTACCTGTGCTAGATATATACAGCTAGTAGTATAAAGAGAGTAGCTAGTACGTACTGCGGTAGGAAGAGCAGGCGGCGACGACGAGGTGTAGTAGGGGTGATGATCGGCGGCGGCCCCGGCGGCGGCGTGGTGGGCGGAGGCACTACCGGCGGCGGCGTCGACGTCGAGCGCCGGCTCGAGGCGGTACTCGTGCATGATCCAGTCGGACTTCTGGCCGTGCGGGGCACGACCCTTGTAGAAGACGAGCGTCTTGCGCATGCCGATGCGGCGGGCGCCGGACGCGTAGATGGCCTTGTCGCGGCCGGTGGCCTTCCAGAAGCCGGCGGCGGTGGCGCGGTTGGTGCGCGTCCCCGTCGGGTACTTCTTGTCCTTGTGGCTGAAGAAGTACCAGTCGTTCTGGGGGCCAGAACCGATGCGGCACTTCTCTGCCAATTCAGCACGCATCATTTCGTCGGTTCAGGATCGAGGAGGAGGGGGCAAGGGGCAGCAGCCGTGCATTGCACAGCTAGCCAGGCAATGAGAGACAATCGAGATCTCGATCATGTACAGCAGCACACACGTACCTTGGATGTCCCATGGCTCGAGCTTGTTCAGGTCGACGTCGCGGATGACGTCCAGGTCGATGCGCTCCGACGCCACCTTCTTCTTGAGGTAGTAGGTCAGAAGCTCCTCCTCCGTCGGGTGGAACCGGAACCCCGGCGGCACCACCGACTGCCCGTTCACCGAGATGCTCATGATCGATCGATCGATTAGCCAAGCTAACAGCTACTACTGTAGCTAAGAGTAAGAGGAACTAGAGCAACAAGGAGGAAGAAGAAGTGGGTCTGTCTGTATGTAGTATCAGAGTACGATGATTCAGACGTCGACTACTACCGCCATTTGATATATATCGATATGGCAGGAGAATTGAAGGAGATAGCAGTAGTAGTAGTAGGCAAAGGGAATGAATGATCGGTGATGTGATTATATTCAGCTGCCGGAGCCGGAGCTGGAAGCCGGTGAGGGAGAAGCCGGGTACAAGGAAACAAGCTACAATGGAGGTGGTTATATATAGCTCCCCTGACACCGCCTAGTGGGATTAGTTTCGCCAGGCTAGGGAAGTGCCACCAACCATGAGAGAGAGAGCAACCAAAGCTGGTGGGACCCCGGCCGGCCAGCCATGGAAGCGAGGAGGAGAGAGGGAGCATGAAAGAAACGGCACAAGGGAGAGGGAGGCCCGGCCGCGGCAGCGAGCGCGGAAGAGGGGCGGCGAAAGGCGAGCGGCCGCCATCGGCAGCCGTGACTCACGACCTTAAAAATCTCTGGGAAAAGCACGGCTGACGACCCCGGCCGAGGTGAAAATCTGCCCATGTCGGGCGGGCGCACAAAACCACCGCGGCAACGGCAACCACCACACACTGCTGCTGCTGCTGCTGTAACAGCATCCATGCCATTTTTTGCCGTCGTCAACAGCAACGGAAAGGGATATGCTGTGCTACCTCTTCCTTCCAGCTGGCCTATCTATCTAACTATAGCTGTAGTTCTGGCTGTTTCAACTTTCAAGGTCTTTCAAAAAAAATCATCTTCCAAGGGTACGGTGATGATTTTGTGATGAGTAGCAAAGCAAGAAGAGTGTGTGAATGTGAATATTAAACCCAGCTTTGGTTGCACTTGCTGCTGCTTGTTGTTAATTGCTGGGAGAGATAGATGAAAAGAAAAGCCTTATTATATATCTTGTAGCTTTACAATATATCTTTATTTTAAAACTAGTTTTGGTTGCATTGCACTTTGATGGACAAAAAGATATATAGTACTGGTACGTACTAGTAGCAGCAGGCTATCAGAGAAGCTACCCACAGCAAGCAAGCCAACAATAGCTTTTTGACTTATTGTTCAGGGGAAACGATAAAAACAAACTGTTCTCACGCGCATATGCATGTTTTTGTTGCCGCGGTTAGTTCAGTTGTAGTGTTCATCACTTAATCTTTTTGCGCAAATTTGTCTCCCCCCATCTCTCTCTTTTCCATGATGTGCAAAAGAGCGCAAGGAAATCGATGGGCCGGGGACTCCATCGATCAATCAATAAAAGAAATTAATTATTATCTTTGACAGTAATCGCCCCAAGATTAGTCATCACACGTGAGAACAACAGGTGCTGACTTTAACTTCCAATTATTAGCTAGTTAAGCAGTCCGCCAATTAATTGTGATTAAAAAAACAAAGGGACATATGATCTTTGTTGCAGTGACATTTCGTGATGCACGGTTTTTATTGTTTGCAAGTTGTTGTGCTTACGTTTATTACTTTTTGGAAAATGGGAAAGACCCAACTACTTGACATAATTGGGGAAACATTTGTTCATTTAGAATTTTATTAGCTAGGAAGGCAGGAAGCCTAGCTGCTTAAGGTCTTCACAAATTTGTATAGCACACCGTTCCAAGCGCAAAATACGGCCATTTTGGAACAAAGGAATAGAGCTTGAATGGTTAGTAGATTCGACAGATAAACTCAAGCGAACAGGCTTTATATAATATAGTAGTATGTGCATCAAGATATATATAATATCTCCAGGCTATCACCAATTAGTCCATGTATAAACAGGTGGCTGCAGCAATTCTTTTGACAAAATTGTTCTGGTTGCCGTACGTTCATTTATATGCTTCTTTGATATGACCCAGTACTTTAGATTTTCTTTCTTAAATGTTATTCACGCACCAGTGAATTGAAGGTGTCTTGTGTATCAAAGATTAATAGACATCACGTTGTATGGTACCCATTTCTTCTATTATCGGAAATGGACACTCACTGGTATTTCACGGAACTTATATTATAAAGCTAGTGGCTTGTTATATCCAATCCAACTGATAGTTTTAAAATTGTTGTCTCTTATGCGGGGGTTGATAGGATCTTGCGCCGTAGCTTGCAACATTGCTTGAGGACACTAAGTTATTGTTGAAATTTGGAAGATTCCAAATCCTCAACTCATTATATTATAATTGACAACTTTGAGTCCAAAATCAATTGGGAAAAAAGCATGGGAAAGCATGCTAAGGAGGTTGGGTGTGTTTGTTCGCGGACGTGGTGGGATGGGATGGACCTAATTAAACCTAGTTTCTAAGGATAGGATGGTTGCTCTTATCTATTTGGTTGAGAGGATGTGACGGTCCCTGTTTTTTGTTTCATAGGAGGGGCAAAAAGGAATGGGATGGATGACGTATTTGACACTGTTATGCATTGTTATAGTGGGACCCATTAGTCAATCTCTAGACCATTATTTACTCTTTTATATATATAATATAAAAACTTCATCATGTCCATGACCCATGCAACATTGCCGCACGCTCGAGCTATGACAGGAGCCACAAGTGAGCTCACTGACGCGCTCCACCGCCGCGTGCAGGAGCTTGATGACAGGGAAGATGAGGACGCCTCAACTGCAAGCTCGGGGATGGGGAGCTCAAGGACGGGGAGGACGAGGTCACTGCAAGCTTCGTCATTGCACTTCCACGGCCATGTGGATGCTTGTTGTCAGGCGGGTACTTGATGTGCCTGGTGAGAACCAGCCCTATGATCTCCAACCACCGTGTCTACCTCTAACCCTGCGCGTCTCGGCCACTACGATCCCAACACCAACCTCACCTGCCCCACCCAGCTCATCCGCCGCCGCCGCCGAGGTCGACCCGCTCGCCCAAGCAAGACGGGTAGGCAACGATTTTGATACCTTGTCCCCTCAATTTAGAGGGATGGGGATGACCCTAAATCTTGAGCAATATACCCCTCTGGGGATAGTCCCATCCCATATCATCTCCGAACCAAACACCACAAAAGGAGCTCTTCCTAACGTGTCTCTAGTCGTCCTGCAACCAAAAGACTTGTAGGTTTGAGTAAGATTGGAAATTATAAGAAGAAATTTGAAAAAGAAAATCTCTATGGCGAAACCTTCCTTGAGTTTGGAAACCTTTTTGCTACTTCAGAGTGGAAGTGATGGAGCTATGGTGCAACCTTCCTAATAAATTAGGTTTAGGTTTTTTAAATAGTAACTTGAATTTTTTTTTGCTCAAAAACCTTCTAAGTTGGGTTGAAAACATTTTTGCTAGATCAGATTGAAAATATCTCATGAGAATGCCAGGGTGGATCGATCTAGGAGTAGAGATAGATGGGGATGGTTTTTGTTTCTTCTTCAAACTATAATATGATATTTGAAAAAAAAAGATGCTTGAAACCAAAGTTGGGTTTGATCGAAACTTCAAAAGTTCAGGAGTTTAGGGTTTCAGTAAGCCTAGAAATTAATTGCAATGTGAAATTTGGAAAAATTTAAGTTGGGTTTATTTGGAGATCATTTTGCTAGTTCGGTGTATTGAGAATTTCTAAGGCCAAGGTGGAGGTGGCTGCTGGTGGATAGGTATTTGTTTTAAAACGAGTAAGTTGAGAATGAATTCTTTTTTGCTCAAAATAAACCTTCTGAGTTGTGTTAAAACTTCTCTCTCTAGTTCGGATTGAAATATCTCATGAAAGAGCCAAGGTGGAGCCGCAACGTGCAGAGAGATAGACACAAGCAAAGCTTATTAATTTGTTGTGACATTGTAATGTGATGTGTGTGTGGGGGGGGGGGGGGGGTTGATTGCATTGAAACCTTCAGAAGTTAGGTTTGAAACTTTTCGCTAGTTTAGATTGGAAATTTCTCGTGAGAGGGCCAAGGTAGAGATAGTAGTAGTGGAGGTGGATGGATAATTAACGTGGATCTTTTTAGAAATTGCAAAGTGATATTATTAGGAAATTCTTGGCTTGAAACCAGCTTACGAAGTTGGGTCGGGTGATAATTTTCTCCATGTTGGAATTGAAAGTTTCTTGTGATGGGAAACATCAAGGTGGAGCTAGCAGGAGTTGAGGTAGGTATACAAAGGAGGAATTCCTAGAAAATTGTAAGGATAGATTTTTTTAAAAAAAAAAACTACAGATTTTCAACTTGAAAGGACTGGAGGTGGATACATGGATACGGAGGAACCTTTTTTGGAAATTGCAAGTTGGAATTTAAAATTAACTTTTTTTTGGTCGAATCACAATCAAAATTTTCTACTTCTCGTAGTGAACTGGGTTTTTTTCTAGTATTCTACCGTTCAAAATTTAATATAAACTTTTCCTACACTAAATGCCTCCTACTGATGGATCTATATATGACCCAGCATTTTACTACTGCTTAAAAACACTAAGATAATTTCACCTTTTTTTAGTGAATCCTCCTTAATTATAAATTTGGGTTGCAAATAATTGAACTTTTCCACACTGGTTTCTGTTGAAAATTCCTCCTCCTCCTTATCATAAAAAGAGAGGCAGCCAAACCGCAGCCATAGTTAGTTATTGTTCCCAACTTCGAAACTTCCCTTCTCGATCGATATGCCGATCGAGGATACCGACCTCGACCGCTGCCACAGTAGTCATCATCTATCAGATCAGTGCACCACACACACACGCTGACACGCACACGTACGGGGCGTGCGGGCTCACCCATGCCGCCATGCATGCATGTAACGTTACACGCTTGCGGCTTGCCCATCATCATCATCTACATGGTGACAAACGACTGGATCACTGGAACGATCGGCGACCCGGCGCATGCAGGGCTAGCTAGCCCGCCTGCCGGCCGGCTGGCACCACCCGACCGCCCGCCGGGCGCTTGCGCTTGCGCGTCGCCGTCCCCCCGGCCGGCGTCCGTGCACACACTACTGCACCCCCTCCGACGATCCGGTCGACGACCCCCGGGCACACGTCGCTTTCGCCTTTGCGCGCCATATGCCGCGCCGTCGCCCTCATCCGGGATCGCGCGGATCAAACAGTTGCCCGCGCGCGCTCGCAAGTCGCCCGTCGCCGCAACCGGCCGCCCAGCTGGACACCCGACGCGCGCGCGCGTCGGCATGGCGGCACACGGTGGATCCGATCGATCGAGAACGAACGAACCGGCCGGCCGCGGAGGCGGGCGACGACGCGGACGCGCGCGCACGCACGCACGCGCCAGCAGCCGCGAACCGTCGACCCATGACGAAACAAACCGCATTATCCTGCTCCCTGACCGCTAGGCCTCATCAGCAACTCTCACTCACTCATCAGCGACTGTGGCGTTACTGCTTCCAAAAGTGAGCACTGTGAAGCTGACCGGCCATTATTTCGTTCACAGGACCGCGACTCATCGAATAAGCTTTTAAGATTTTTTTGTCACATCAAATATTTAGACACATACATAAACTATTAAATATAAACGAAAATAAAATAAACTAATTACACTGTAGTTTATGAGACAAATCTTTAGTTAGTCTATAAGTAGATAACAATTGTCAAATATAAATGAACGCCAAAAATTTTCGCGAATTAAACAAGGTCATAATCTGCATCACGCACACAGTATCGTCATCATCTACTATAGCTAGTACGGAGTATCATGAGGTTAACTTATTGCTTGCCTGTTCACTCGTTGCTCTTCTTGACGGGCCTGTGCCTGCCTGCCAGTAGTAGCCAGCTCTAGGCGTTACTAGTCCTAGGTCCTAGCTCTATCAAGCTAGGGCCTTGTTTAGTTCACCCCAAAAAGCAAAAAGTTTTCAAGATTCCCGCACATGCATGAAACATTAAATATAGACAAAAGCAAAAACTAATTGCACAATTTAGCTGGAAATCGCGAGACGAATCTTTTGATCCTAGTTAGTCCATAATTGAATAATATTTGTCACAAACAAACGAAAGTGCTACAGTACCGAAATCCGAAATCTTTTGTGAACTAAACAAGGCCTAGGCATCGATCACTGTACGCGCACGACTGCTTAACAGTGGGATTAATGCGTGATTAGACGCGGATTAGTTTGACGGGGTGTGTGTCCTCTGTACCGGCCTGTACGAGCGATGGGGAACGCCGCGTTGTGTCGATCAGGCAGTGGCCGGAGCCGTGGTCGGGGCGGGCGTGATGTGGCCGCCGGCGGGCCTCACGTAGCGTTCGACGGACGGCCGACGAGACGTGTTTTTATTTCACTTTCACCCTCTCCGTGTCCGATCAATCTAATTAATTAACGCGCGCGCGCCTAGCTGATGACTAGCTAATAGCTCTGCCGATTGATTTAACTGCCATGGGCGCAAATAATAAGCTTAAAAAAACATTCAGACCGGTGATCTGAACGCCGATGGCGACAGGGAGCCAACGCCGATGGCTGCCCGTTTACTTCCATTATTCAGTTTGGTTAATCTTTTGTTTACTTTCGTGATCGGGCATAAATACTACCTTGCTCCTAAATAAAAATAATAATTATAACCAGCTAATCCATCTAGACTTTATAAAACATATAATTGAATTTATTATGAAATATATTTTTTATAATATGACTATTTGAGGTCTATAAAATTAGTTTTTTTAGATAATGGTCTATAAAATTAGTCGAATGTTAGGAAGCTTAACTTAATCTAAATCGAGCTGAATTGCATCTTTTTGGTATCATGAGGTAGTATAAGTTTATTAATTACTACCTCCATATGGCCAAGAAACGCTTCGTGTCTCCCTTTGTTGGCATTGCCCCAGAGACAACGCATCACATCTTTGTGAAATGTCATTATTTGAGACGCATCTGGAGCTGCATCGTCATCTGGTTATCCCTACCTCAACTTGAGACGTAGGGGTGGCTATTTTTGCTCGTTGTCAATGACCTGTGGATGATTGTTGTTGCCTAGGATCCCACTAAAGGGTCTCTGCTCCCTCTTGCTTCTAGTAATCTAGCAGATTTGGAAAGAGAGGAGTTCATGCGCATTTCAAGCAAAAGAGTCGGCGACGCTAATCCTTGTCCAAAAGATCAAAGAAGAGGCGAGAACTTGGGGTTTGGCTGGTGTAAAGTTTTTAATCACTTTGATTGTGGTCGTCTAGTTTTCTTTTCTACAGTCTGTTGTTTTTATGTCTTGGTTTTGTCCATGTAGTTGGTCTCCTAGGGCCGCCTACTTGTATTACCCTGCTATTGACGATGATATGGACCCAGGGTTTCTCACTATGCATAATAGATTCCGCTACAATCAGGGCGGGATGAAGATGTCGGCAATGAGGCCTAACTGAACTAGGATACCTCATCAAATTTTGTGGACAAGCACTTCTCTCTGTTGCTTTGAACTCTGTAACGCTTCTAATAGCAGCTTGTCTTAATAATAATAAAGTTTATTGTCAAAAAAAAAAGGAAGCACTCTCTGGACGTGTTGATGGACTGATTGTACGTGAATGCTACTGCAGCAGCATCAGCAGTAGTTATAAGAGGAACAAATATTTTTTAACAGACGGGGGTGGATCAGTCGACGATCTACTAACAGAGTGCAAGAGTCAAGGTATGAAACAGATGGATCATGGATGTAAACGGGCAATTACGCGGTAGCTGGATAGGTTTTAGTAGCGTAGTATAATATGGCCATGTCGTGGATGACATGAATGACACGGAGCTTTTCTTTTTTCCAGAAAGGTGAGGATTCGATGATTCGATGGATGATCGTCTCGACTACCGGCCGGTGGATTCGACTCCCGATTGACGCGGAAAGTTATGCTTTAATTTCTCGCAAGTATTTTACTGAGGGGTTACTATCCGCCCATTAACTCACCGACGACTGTAGTCGGCACGTAGTGCTACGTGCCTGTGTAGATTCCGTACGTCGTCCCATGATGTTCCACTACCGTCACTAGTCAGTACTCACTAGCAAGCCATCTAGCGTGCATATAATGTTATTACATAATGTGCCCAATACTTCGTCCACTAATTGTAGTCTCTTGTTTTAATGTCAATACTCAATACCCAAGTTGTTTTGTTAGAAACGGTACGATGTGCTGGGATCCTTTGTCACACGAAGACTAGGTCCAGTTTGGATCAAGCTAGCTCCCTCCAACTATTGCAGCTTATAAAAAGTTTAGCTAATCCAAACAGAGCCTAAGATCTGTGATCTAAGACCTTTTTGGGTTGAGTTTGTTTCGTTATCGTGTCGTTTTTGTAAACTGGTATCCTTGTTTCACTGCTTTTCTATACAAGCAGAGCTTAATGTCTTTGCTCTAAAAATCTAAGACCTTTTGCACTAGAAAATGTCTCTTACATGAGCTGTATAACTTGCAATGTGTGGTGGCCTATCCTAGAGTTTAACCTGGTTACATGAGACAATGGGACAATGGTGGGTGAAGATAGTGTTATCCTAATAAGAGAGTGTTTAGTTAGAGGTGCTAAAGTTTAACAGGTATAGCACTTGCAAATTATTCTCTAGTTTTGTTTTTAGTTTTATAAATAGTCTATATTTAGTACTTCATGCATGTGCCTAAACATTCGATGAGATAGGTGTTAGAATCATGTGGTTCACATTGTGAGGGTATGTGCCCTTAGGGGCAAATTTTACTTTACCAACTTAAATCCCTCCATGCACCATATATTTTAGAGGGTGTTTGGTTTGGGTGTTAGAGTTTAACAGGTACTGTAGCATTTTTGTTTTATTTGATAATTAGTGTTCAATCACACGCTAAATAGACTTAAAAGATTCATCTCGCAAATTACTCTCTAGTTGTGTTTTTAGTTTCATAAATAATCTATATCTAGTACTCTATGCATGTGTCCGAACATTCTGTGTGATGGGAGTTAAACTTTGCCGGTTGCTAATATGGTGGTGGAAAACCTGACTAAAAGGTACGTCAATTAAAAGGATGTCTAATCGTATGTGCCTCCGTTCTGTTTAGAACTTGTCTTCCCGTTCTCTGTTTAAACAGTCATGTGGCCATTTATTAATAGGAACGTAAACGACATGGTTGACTTTGGTTTACTACTGTTTATTTAAACAGCCTAACAAGCAGCAGTCAGTAAGCATAGCATGAGCCCATCGAAGTGAATCTCCATCTCATGGTTATGTACAGAGTTTAGGTGCTTGGGAACCTAGTACCTCTAGTAAGTGTACCCTGCAAACAAGTCTTGGGCTCAAAAGTTCAATGGAAAAGCAGGTCACCTTTACTTGCAAGACCGGAATTATTTTCGCCAAATCTTCCAACCACAAAATGATCCTTATTAATAATATATATACTCTCTCCATAGATGGAAGAATTAAATTTTTCGAATCTGTGTCAGTCAAACTTTTTTAAATTTATTTTCTAAAATCTATATCAATCAAATATTTTTTAAGTTTAACTATTTTTATATAAAAAAAAGTAACAATACCCCCTCCACCTCGCAATTCGCAGGATCCCCGGCCGACCAATAGCAATCTGCCGCCACACCAAGTAACAAGTTGCTTAGCAGGAAACTGGGGCAACAATATAGGAGTACTGTATCTACTAAGGTCTTGTTTAGTTTCAAAATATTTTGCAAAATCGACACTGTAGCTTTTTCGTTTGTATTTGACAAATATTATTCAATCATGGACTAACTAGGCTTAAAAGATTCGTCTCGTCAATTCCGACCAAACTGTGTAATTAGTTTTTATTTTTGTCTATATTTAATACTTCATGTATGTGTCTAAAGAGTCGATGTGACGAGAAATCTAAAAAATTTTGCAAAATTTTTTGAACTAAACAAGGCCTTAGTGTGCCCTGTCCCGTCGAGAAAAGGAAAGAAAAAAAAAAGGGTGAGAGAGAAACCAAAACAAAATGGTGTGAATCAAACTGTGTAATTAGTTTTTATTTTCGTCTATATTTAATACTTCATGTATACGTCTAAAGATTCGATGTGACGGCAAAATTTTTTAGGAACTAAACAAGGCCTTAGTGTGCCCTGTCCCGTCGAGAAAAGGAAAGAAAAAAAAAAGGTGAGAGAGAAACCAAAACAAAATGGTGTGAATCTTTTGCGAATTGTTGGCTAAAGATTACTGCAGACGAGTGGAGGAGGCTTCCGGCCGGCCGGTTACCGACGGTAGTAGCTAGCTAGCCAGGGGCAGTAGCCTAGTACTAGTAGGCCCGGCCGGCCGGTCTGCGCTAGCTGGATCCCAGACACCAACGCAGCATCTGAAACTGAAAGCAGCAAGCAACGTCACACGGCGGCACGTCGTCGACGCTCACCGGCTCTCCCGTCCCTCCCTGCTGGTGCTGGTGCTGGGTCCGGCAGATTCGCCACGCACCGTGTGGCCCGGCCCGCTGCTAGCGACCAAACATGAGCTTTTTCGCCGTCACGGGTATGTCTGTCTGTCCCGCCGGCGCCGCGTCAGACGGACTACGGCCCCGACGCACCAAAGGAATATTTCGCCATCGTCGCCGGCCGTACGTGCCACCGCCGGTCGTGATCGTGCGCCGTGACGACGGTTTACGCCGGGCATGGAGCGCTAGCTTTGGCTGTTTTGGCAACTCCGACGACCCCGGCCCCCGACTCCGATCCATCTGCTGCTCTGCCGTCGAGAGTCTAGTGCGCGCACCGTTAAAACTGAATTGTCACAGCACCTCTGCTCTGCCTGCGCGGCCGTCGCGATTCTGCGCTTCCCGCTTTTGGAGTAGTGGAGGCGCGTGCGTGGCGCCGATCTTATTCGCTGATTCATTCTAGAGCCTCATTATAGTGGCATTAGCTCTCGCTAATCACCCATCCGATCCCCCAGCTGCCACTAATTTCTCCGGCGCAATCATGCCGCGTCCCTGCATGGCAGATTGCGCCGATCGCCGGTCGAGCTCGACGTAGCAACCACGACGACGGCCTACGTGCCGGCAGGCCGGCCGGCGACCCACGAGGCTGCTGTACACATCAATGGGTTTCATTAGAGTTTCATGCACATTAAATATGCTGATGTGACGCTATATTAATGAAGAGAGAGATGATAAGAGTTTCATGAGAGTAGAGAGCTCCTATGCACTGTTTCCAAAATATTGATGTGTTGGAAACTATGACATGAAACTCCTATTGAGGATGGTCTAAGGATGCAACGGCACATGTGGGACAGAGCTTAGCTAGACAACAAAGGAACTTGCTACATTAATTAATGCTCATCCAATACTTTTGCAAGCGTCCATAAAAAAAAATCTTGTATCGAGTAAACGTGGTCATGTGTCATGTTCACTATTCACTACTGCCTTCGTTCAAAATAAGTATGCATCTCGTTTATTAAGAAGTCCTACTTTTTCTTTCTAAATACTATATGAATGTGTGTATAAAAAGTACTATCAATATTTTGTATCTCCACGTGAATTTTTATTATATAATATACGTTGTTGGTGAATCAAATAATCATATACTTATTGTACATCATAATCATTAATATATATTATATTATATATATTTGGTTTGAAAAGGTTTGACACCTCAATCAAAAAAGAAAATATAGGGTTATTTTGGAAGGAGGAAAAGATCGTGAGTGGCATTCCCATGTCATGCATGCTTTCCGACGGCCGGCGCCACGTAGGCGAATTCCGTTGCTCCACGAGACGCCCAGGCACAGTAACCCCGGTCGGTCCCCTAGCTGATACACCGCACGGCACGACGACACTGGTGAGAGAGTGTCAGTGAGAGGCGATCACCGATCGATCGTGCAGGTACGGTGGTGGCCGATCCGATCGATCCATCGTACTACGTGACAGCAGGGCAAACAAAAAAAAGAGCAGAGGGGCGGCGAGGTGCATGGCTACATCTGGCGGCCGCGCCGCGCCACCTGTCCCCCACCTTTTCCCCGTCGGCGAATTCTCGGTGGGGTCGTCGTCGTTCGAGATTAACGTAGGGAATAATCTGACACCAACGTTAGTGACCCAGAAGGCCGGCCGTCACTGACAGATGCATCCATCCATCTCTGGACGCCGGCCCGGCCGGGGGAGTACGTGTTGAAAGGCGTACGCCACAAGTCGGCAACCAAGAGCAACGGCGACGTACTACGTCGCTGCGACAGCAGCACCTGCTGCTACTGCTGCCTTTTCTTTTCTTTTTGAGTTGAAAGCAAAATCACTGTGTGCGTGTGTTTGGTTCCCTTTTTTTGTTCACAGGAGGGAGCGAGCGAGCGAGCTTCTGGATAACCGAATAAGCGGTCCAGTGGTGGAGCTCTGATGATCTTGACTTTGCACGAGCTAACACTAGCGTATAATGGGTCGGGAAAGAGACGTATTCTTAGTGTCGTGTTATGGTTACAGTACAGACGACGCTTGCTTTGCTTTGCTTCGTTCGCAATTAACTGATGCGCTACCCTCCTTCGTCCCTGCGTGCATACAGAGAATCACAGAAATGGAGCAGCAGGGCCGGCCGGCCTGCTGCACTCTCCCTTCTCCTTTTTCTACGACGACCTTTGTTTGTAGGCTCACTTCACTAGTAGCTTTAGATGCATGATGATGATGATGATGATGATCATGTACTCTGCTGTAGTGATTAGTTTACTAGATTGTAAAGGGAAGGGGCCGGGGCCGGGGCAGGGGCGGTTTGCCTTTTTCGTTTTCAGAGATAAAGCTCTACTGTCCTCACTCGCTCGCTCACTCAATAACGTACTTAGGTTCTCCGGTCTTCAGGGGCATCATAGATTACCAAGGGAGATGGGGCACCCTTGATGCACTCTGTCTGTTCAAAGCCGCGGAAATTTGCTTTTACTTGGGGCATGGAAGATCTCATCTACTACTCCATCAGAGATCAGACACGATCAACGAGTCTTATGCTACTTGATTTCCATTGGACGATTTTCTGCATTGCAGTCATTAAAATTAGGTACCAGCTGAAAAGTGACTGCTCAAGTAGTAGTACTCCAGAACTGTGGCAAATTTCAGTACCCGCACGAGCTCTCACTCATAATTGGTCTCCCTTTACAAATTACTACTAGCTCACTTGAGACTGCTCGTTCTGTGGGGCACTTCATTTGAGTAGCAGCATACTAGTTTAGTTTCAGATCAATAGTACTTCCTTTTTTTTATTATCAGATCAACAGTACTTTTAGCAATGAACAATTGGTTCCCAAGTCAAAGATAGATCGATCCGGTGTCCCCTCACAACAGTTCCGTCTTCCATGGCCACCATGATTACCGTGTCATTCCCCTGCTGCTCGGCCTGGCAATTTTGACTAGCATTTTAATAGTTCTGCCAAAACACAAAAGGTGTTACCAAATCCCCAAAAGCGCACGAGCAACAACACACGAATCCATGGGAGTTTATTTGATTATATTAGATTAGAGTAATCTTTCCGGGTTATGACAAAGTATTGGCATCAGGATGGCATCACGCGCGTGGCCTACCTGGTCGACCATGCGCGCTAACGGCCCAACTCGTGCATGGCCATGGCCGAGCGCTGAGTGCGCACCGTGGCCGAAAAGGGAGCAAGGATTCTCGACATGCAATCATCACGGCGGCGAGCACCCGGCGCTCGTGGATGCGTCGACGCCGAGCTGCCGTTGCCTCCATGGCAGTTGCCCGGGAGCTCGGGCGTCTCCTTTTTTTTTCTCTCTCTTGCACCCATGCCCATGCACCAGCGGCGTCGCACGCGCCAGCTTACTGGTACTAGTACTGCCGCTAGGTAGTAGGTCGTGGACAAGAGCATTAGCGAACGAGATCCCGCATTATATTCCTGGAATGATTGCTGATCCGTGCTAGTGTAGTGTGCTTGGGTCTCTTTTTTCGGTTTTCATGCTGCCCAAAGTGAAAAAAAAAGGAGGTGCCAGAACAAACGAACCTGATTCCCAGCTCTGCTCTGCTGCTTCCCCAGCCCGGCAATTGACACCCACACTGTAACTGTACAATTTACAGGGAAAGTTCACAGGAAACAAGTTAGTTCCGTTCGCAAAAAAAAAAAAAGGAAACAAGTTAGTTCCTGCAAGGTTTGAGAAAAAAAAAAGTGTTCAGGATGGGGTTCAGCTGCAGTAACAAGTAACAGCACCAAGACAAGTTTCGGTACCTTTGTCTGAACCTACGAAGAGGCAAAGATCACCAGCCTCAACCTTGGTTACTTGGTCCTGCCTGACCATATCCAAGTGCCTTTTCCTTTCCAACCCCATCTCACCAAACGGCCACCATACCAAATACTCCATGCTAGCTACACGATCATGGGCCATCACAACGGTGTCCATCTATTCATCGGTAGTGGTCGCCCCAGATCTAGGCAATGCCTGAACCTGAAGCTTCAGGTGCAGCCTGGGTATATCTCCTGAACACGTGTAGCCTGCTGTTACCTGTTACAGTTCATGGCATAGCAATTGAACTGCCGTGTCTCCATGCAAAGCCTGCGCTCAAGGGATTAAGCGCTTTTGTTAACCATGATATACTGTACAACCTGAAGTCCCGGCATTCTACAACCATCTGGCTTGGCAGAGCAGCAAAGCCAAAGGCACGCCACACAGGGAGACTAATCTGCAGCAATTTCTCACACGCCACCTTGATAACAAACTTGGCTCAGCTTTTCTGAATGCTGAAGTGACTCGGTCACTCACATGCTACAGTTGCTGCAGCTGACAGCGCCCAAGGATTCAGAATTTCAGATATCGGATTCTAGGGGGCACTGTAGCTCACTTTACAAGAATGTAGCTACAGGAACATAACATGAGCATTACCTTTTCCTTTCTTCCCATGAAGCGGACAGCTCCCACTGCATGGCACGGACAGCTCCCACTGCATGGCTTCTCCAGTTCTCCTTTGGCATGTGTAGTTGCTCACTACCGAACGTGAGACCCAGAGCAGGCGAAGTGGCCGCTTCCATCAGCGGAAGCCTACGTGCAGACTCTCAAGATCATCCAACTTGCAGCCCAGGGCTCAGACCAACTCCCACTCCCAGTGCAGACGCACTATGCATAGGATGGGGAAACAGGCAGGCATGCCCGGCCAACAAGTGCAGATCAAGACAGCACAATCTGGGAATCGGATTACGACCCGTCACCAGAGACATTCATTAACCAAGATGCATGCGATCCTGTCCTGTCCAAGCAGTAGCACAACAGGGGAAAGAAAAGGTAAAGGAGTAACCCATACAAGGATTAACAATTCTCCCCCGTTACACATATATGGCCAAGGCAACATGTAGGGGCTAGCCGGCTAGAAGAGCACCCACAAAACCAACCGCACAGCAATAACAAACTCAATTTATTTTAGCAGCATGGCGGCACTAACCTGGATGGGAGTGAGTGACATCCCTTGTCAACACAAAGAAAGAAATCATTTACTAGGCAAACTGTGATAGAGGATGTCCTTTTAGCATGCATGGCTCCATCCACTTGCAAAGTTGCTCCAATGCTAGTGATCAAAGCTCAGTGCTTCCACCGTTATGACCTGTTTACACGCCATAACGAACTTTTATTATAATCAAGATTCAGTAAGGTTTGTGCCAACAAGCACGATAGAGACACACTTGCTTTTACAAATTACAGTGCAGAAATCGATGCAAATACTTTATTACCATGGCAGTCGCTGTAACCAAGCACCAAGTTTCATTAAGTAACCACAGTACTTGCCCAATGAACTTACCATGAAGTGGTCAAACTTGACTGCAAGCACAGATGGACAAGCAAGCGGCATTTCATCTCCATGGTGATTGCCATGGCTCAAAACCAGAGCCCTTTCGGTTCATAATTACACTGTTTCTCTCAATCCTGACAACTGTTTGTTGGCCATTTGAAACAAAAATTTTGCCATCCAAGTTGCACAATAGAATAAGAATCGTAGAACGATTCAGTGGACCTCTATGACTCTGACTTCACTTGTTTCTATGTCTCCTTTTGTAGATCCAAAGCAATAGCAATTAGCATTAAATATTTTAACATTACCATTCACAGCTGCAGTGCTCACAAACAGCAACTAACTAAGCAACACGGAAGTGGAACATACTAAGAAGAAAAAAGGTGAACTACAAGCTTCCTTGTTCAGTCAGTGTAACTAAAAGCAGTGAACATCTTATCAATCAGGCTTCAGTGCAGGTTTAATGTCCGATCTAACATTAAGCTGCCAAGAGCCCAAGCAAGCCTGGGCCAGGCCAAAGGCAGTACCAGTGGAAGCCCATTGAATCTGTGCTGAGAGACTGAGAGAGGAATGAACTTACTGGCAATCCACACCAAGTTAAATACTAAATCCAGTTTCACAAATGGGAGATGAAAAGCTCATAAATCCAAATAGTAACTACCAAGTTTTGTTTCCATTAATCACGAAAATGAATACTTAAGGGCAAAACTTCTAAAATGGTCTTGCAGATACAAAAAAGAAAGTCAACAAAATGAAGCGTTGCTGCTAAGAAACTGAAGCGACCTATCAATTAAATCCAATCCAAAATAAAGTACCAAATTAGGAAGATGTTCAAAGGTTCTCAGTCCTCATTCCAGAATTCTGAAGCTGGAAGCTGGAAGCTGGCAGCTGACAGAACTTAATGGCATATTTGGCGATGAGAAGAGCTACCTTGTATATTATATGTAAACCAAGATAAACTAATTGAAACAACATGGAATATTGTTCTAATAACCAGGATAGAGCTACAGTTTGTCATCGGGGTCAGTCAAGCACGACAGATTTTTAGGATTCCAATGGAAAATTAGTGCATATAGTGCTAATAGTTCCTAATGACCCCACCTATTTTCAAACAAGACCCTGATAGTCATCTGGCCTAGATTCGCCCCTGCTAGTAACAATCTATCATTGTCAAGTGTGCTCCTACTTCTCCCTCCCTCCCTCACTCACTCACTCCCTCCTCTCAACAGTTCTAAAATTTGAAAACACGTCCTAGTTCAAACATCAATGCAACTGGGGTCTTTCTTCTAATATGCAATACTTCAACGGAATCTTCAAACTACAAAGTGAGTGGAGCAGTGACTTACAGTCTCAGACAATGTAAAAGAGGCACCCAGTCAAATGATCAGGTATTGAAGAGATACCAGGCCACTAATAGAAGGATGAAGGAGAAGGATTTTGAACATTCAATTCCCAACAGATGTACAGTATGAGGTACTTCTATGGCCTTGTTTACTTCCAGAAAATTTTGCAAAATTTTTCACATTCCCCGTCACATCGAATCTTTAGACGTATATATGGAGTATTAAATATAGACGAAAATAAAAACTAATTGCACAGTTTGGTCGAAATTGACGAGACGAATCTTTTGAGCCTAGTTAGTGCATGATTGGACAATATATGTCAAATACAAACGAAAATGCTACAGTGCCTGTTTTGCAAAATTTTTTGGAACTAAACAAGGCCTATACAAAGCCCAGATCAACTTCAAGTCAGCAATAAATGAAAAAGGAATAATAACAAAAAATAGTGGTACCAACTAATTTCAAAATTACCATAAGTGTCTATTACTAGGCTAAAGAGAAAATTGGGACCATTGGACCTGTACCTAAAAAATTGGAATGTCCTAATATCTCAGCCCAAGTCAAAACTCCGAACTTCTGATGTGTCCTCATCGCATTCCTTGATATGTAAAATTATATAAACTGACAAAAGTTGGCAAGTTTCTTGTGGACAATAGCATAGTCGCATACTCTTCATAAATTATGCACTGTTACAATTCACGGCACCAAAGTACACAAGTCGGATTCTTATGTGAAACATTCATCATAATATTCCAAACATATGCAACAAGAAGGGGACACAACAAGGCACACATGAGACATGTGACTAGGTGACAGTGACACTAAGGGTCTGTTTGAACTTTGGAACTGGGATCCAAATTCCAAATCCTTTTCAAATCTAAAAGTTTGTATACCAATCCCTATTGTTCCAAACAGGCCCAAATTACACAACTGAACAGCACCTGCGACTCCCTGTAGGTAATTTTGTGGCAACAGAATCTTTGTTTTCCGAGTGAAGTAGCAAACATAGGAAACATCACACTTGAATATTAGGTCCATTTTTTCAGCCTCATAAAAAGTAGGGGTTCCTATAGCATAAGAGCAAAATGAAAGTATACATATAATCTTGAGCAAGTCAGAACTCAGAAGTACATTCAGTATCGTAACTTCAGTTTTAACTATATAAACAAAGTGAACATCTAGAATGGAAACAGCTCATCTCAATGATTGTGTATAAAATTTAAGGCAAAGCCAAGCTGCATTGCTTAACACACACACAGAGTTGTTGTCAATACCCAATTACAGTAAGACAAAATGTAGCCAACTCAAAAGAAGAAACAAAAGGATATGGACTAAAGATACCAGCCTATGCCACTTGTCCTGTGGTGGGACATACAACGCCAATATCACCATTGGCATGGAGGAGATGCCAATCCCTAAACCCTCATAGCTCAAATTCATCATCCAACTTTAGTGCCTCAGCTGCAGCCTCCTCTTCCTCATCATCAATGGCAAAGTATGGGTTATGCACCTCAGGCCGGAACTTGTACCCAGTAAAGACATAGAACGCGAGCGTCGCGAGCTCCCCGGCCACGACGCTAGTCCACAGGTACCGGTACGAGGTGATGGTCTGAAGCGCATACACCACGACACGGGTGAAGTAAATGTAGCAGATGACAACCACATAGTACTGGCGGAAGAGTGTGAGCTTCATGAGGTTCACGGCAGCCTTCCCATCCGAGCGAGCAGCCTCCCGGAGGTTCTTAATGGACCACACAATCGGGAAGAGCACAGCACAGCAGCAGACCACATCGACCAGCAAGAAAATCTGCTTCCAGGTGACCCAATCCCGAGCATAGGGTCCAGATTCGTCAATCACCACCTGCGCGATGTTAGCTACGACCTGCAGGGGGATGACCACCATAAGCACCTTCTTCTCTCGGTCGGCCAGGTAGGGCTTGAGGAAGGACCAGCCGGTGCCGATGAGCACTATGAGCGTGAAGAGCGAGATCCCCTTGAGGAAGCTGAAGATGTAGAAGAGGACGTCCCATCCGTGGGCGGTGCCGGTGCGCTCGATGCATGACTTGTCCTCGGCCTCGGCAAGGAGGTTGAGCGCCTTGAGCACGAGCACGGCGAGCATGAAGTAGTGGATCCGGAAGACGGCGGCCCGCTTGCGGAGTAGGATGGCGACCCAGGCGGCGGCGAGGCCGGCGTAGGCGAGGCAGAAGAGGAAGTAGAAGGAGGGCAGCGCGGAGGCCCCCGCGGAGAGGTACTGGCGCTCCCCGGTAGCCTGGTCGATGTTGTACATGGCGGAGCGGACGTCCATGTCGACCTTGAGGCCGCCGCCGAGGCAGTTGGCGAATACGAGCGTGTACTGGCCGGGCTCGTTGACGCGGAAGGCGGTGGAGAAGGAGGAGGAGCGGGCGACCTCGACGCCGGCGGGGTTGGAGGGCGGGCGGAGGAGGTCGAAGGAGGAGGCGAGCTTGACGAGCTCGGACTGGAGCGCGCAGGTGACGTCAAGGTCCTGGAGTTGGCGGAGGACGTGAACCCAGGCGTCGAGCGTGGAGAGGAAGAAGCCGAGCTGGGAGAGGTCCAGCTCCGCGGAGGCCGGCGGGTCGAAGGCGATGCCGGAGACGTTGAGCTCCAGCACGCCCGAGTGGGAGAAGCCGAACTCGTCCAGCGGGATGATGCTGCGCGGGTCGGCCCGGATCGCGGTCTCTCGGATCTCGGCCGCCACGGGGGGAACCGACACCACCGCGGCGACGAGGAAGAGGAGGGCGGTCAGGGAGGGGCCCCGGAGCGCCGCGGCGCGCGGCGACGGCGAGGCGGCCATTATGGGTGCCGCCACGATCTGGAGGGTGGCGGGGAGTTGGGGCGATAGACGGCGGTGGTGCGGTGGCCGGTGGTGGGATTTGTGATTTGGAGGGTGAGCGAACGAGCGGCGCGTGGGGAAGGGATGCCGGGATGGCGTGGTGGGTCGGTAAAGGCGACGGACGCGCTGCTGGGTTGACAGCTCCGGGTCCGCAGTCCGCTCCGCTTGGCGACAATGCGCGGCGACGCGGCACTTCGCGCCTCGTGCAGTCGTTTGTGCGTCTCCCTTCACATTTCGTGGGTTTTCTGTAGAAATAAAATAAAATCTACTCCCTCCATTCCAAATTATAAATTATTTTAAAAATCTTAAAGAATCAAATTATTCTAAATTTAACCAAATTTATATATTATAATAAAATATTAATTATTGTGATATCAACTAAGTATCATTAGATTCTTCCTTAATTATATCTTTATGTTATATTTTTCTCTATAATTTTGATGAAACTTGAAAATGCTTTGACTCTTCAAGATTTTTGGAATGACTTAGGCTTTATTTAGTTTCTAAAAAAATTTTGGTTAAAGACACTGTAGCACTTTCGTTTGTTTATGACAAATATTATACAATTATAGAAAAACTAGGCTCAAAAGATTCATCTCGTGATTTACAGACAAACTGTGTAATTAGTTTTTGTTTTTAACTATATTTAATGTTTCATATATATACCATAAAATTCGATGGGACAGTGAATCTTGAAAAGTTTTTGGTTTTGGTACGAACTAAACAAGGCCTTATAATTTGGAAGGAAGGGAGTAAAGAAAAAAATAAAATAATTAGGCTTGGCTTAGCTTGCTCGGAAAATGAACACGATTACGTGACGAGGCGTAGAAAATACAGCTGCAAAATGCCCGACAACTCGTTCTCGCGGTTTGGTTGAACCTCGCCACATCGCTATGTTGGCTCTCGAGTTTCGATCGTCCAATTTGTTTCCAAGTATTAGGCCTTGTTTAATTCATCTTAAAATTTAAAAAAATTTTATAATTCTACGTCACATCAAATCTTACGGCACATATATAAAATATAAATAGATAAAAAAACTAATTGTATAGTTTATCTGTAATTTGTGAGATTAATTTTTTTAGTCTAGTTAGTCCATAATTGGACAATAATTACCAAATAAAAATAAAAATGCTACGGTAGCCAAAAACTTTTCACTTCCCTCAATTAAACAAGATCTTATCTAAAACGTATGGTAACACTTATTTTAATTAAAAAATATATACTTATATACGTACATGCATGGGCCCTTCTGTCATTGTCTCGAGGCTAGTTGTCTTAACACACATAGCATGCTCGTTCATGTCCTCTTCTTCGCCTTCGCTCGTTTTTTTCTCTCCTAACTTTATTGTTGTAACCAAGCAAATCTAGCGATCTCAAGGTGCAGATCGAGCGAGATTGAGCAGATTCGGTAAAGTCTGCCAACCCCGAGTAATGTTAGTGGTCAGGGTTTCAGGTTGATGACAGTTTGTGTGTGTGTCCAACTATGAAAGAAGATGGAAGGCTAATGAATCAGGCATGATGGCGATTGAGATATAGATTAGGGCGTGATGACCTTAACATTGTCTATTGGGTGATGCCAACGACGAGGGAGTTGTCTTGAGAGGGAGAAGATGGATGCTCTAATTAGAGCTAGCGACAGAGGAGGCAACATTTCGTTGTCATAGGCTTAGAGCTAACAGAGGTGGGTCACTTATGTCATAGTTGAAGAAGACCGTTGAAGTGGAAGCGACATCTCGTCACTAAAGCCAAAATGAGGGTGCTTGATGAAAAATAAGTGTGTGTGCGTTGTATAAGTAGCACGGTGTGTCTGCTAGGGCTTGTTTAGATCCTTTGGTATAAAGTTTATAATAAGATAAACTTAAAAGACTAAAACTTTAGGCCACTTTAGTTCACTTGTGTGGTATAGAGTTTTTGTGAAGTTAACTAAACTTAATGTTTTAGAGTTTAGACATTTTTTAGCCCTAAGAGCTACAACAATCTAAAATTTAGTAGCTAAACTTTAAACCATATGATCGTACTGATCCCTATGGTTTTATTTTATTTTTCTTTTACACTTATCATGGTAGGTAAAATATGTACAATTTTAAAAGACAATCTTTTCCCTACATATTGTATGCATTCACAAAAGAAAATGGTCAACTGGTACCAGTACCTTTGTCTTCTCTCTATTTTTTAAATGGAAAATGGCAATTGACACTTCATTGTCGGTGTTGGCACGACGTGCTTTGAGATCCATGATCAATATCATATAGAAAGGATAATAATATGTGAAGAGATTTGTTGGAAGTGGTGCTTCAGTCTTCTTCTCGAAACAGACCAATTAGTCTGCATGCTATCGGTTAGCAATGCAAGTTGATTAAACCACTTGATTAACTCTATCTACCGTCCCTGACTCGGTCTGGTCTAGCAAGTTTACCGGCTACCTGTTTGCAAGTTAACAACTTAATTAACTCTATTTATCTTCGTGTCTCTAGGTCTGCTCAAGCAACTCCTTTTAGGACATCTCTAATGGTTAAGATTCAAGTCTGCAAGATTCGATATGACAAAAAGAATTTAAAAAAAATTGAATTTTAGGGTGAACTGAACAAGACCTAATTTTGTCGTGCTTTTGATCTCTCTGATGTACTTTGCTGCCCATGATTTCTTGAACTAGGTCTAGTGCTTTAATTCATAATTATATTCAATCCGCTTCGAGCACTGTTTTGTCAGTGGATTTAATATCGATTACTAAATAAAATGCTATGTAAAGCCTTACGTGCAGATTCAAAGAACACAGCTGCCAGTCATGATAAAAGCACGTCTACAGGCCTTATTTAGTTTGCAAAAAATTTTAAGATTTCTTATCACATCAAATCTTTGTACACATACATATGAAACATTAAATATAGACGAAAATAAAAACTAATTGCACAGTTTGTCTGTAATTTGCGAGACGAATCTTTTGAGCCTAGTTACTCTATAATTGTATAATACTTGTCACATACAAACGAAAGTGCTATACTAGCAAAACCAAAAATTTTCGCGAACTGAACAAGGCCTAAGCCTTTTGGTCGGATTTTTTTCTGTGTTCTAGATTTATGTTAGCCTGAACACAACGCCAGTTGATTTCATTACATCTTGTCACATCAGTTACTGCTGTAGACAAAGGAGGAGGTCCAGAAGTTAAGCTCAAAATCATCTGCTCAAGAAAGGAGGAACATCTAGTGGCAGCTGAAAGGAAAAACTACTTCAATCTTCTTTTACTGCTGAGTTAGAAACTGGTTCAGTGTTCTACTGAGAAATTAGCCTGAGAAATGGAACCAAGTGAGTAGTGTAGCTGGTTCTATCTTCTCTTATTGCTACTGGGCAAAGTCTGCACCATTCTCCTTTCTTATTATCCAATCCTTTTTGGAATGAGTATAAGGCCGCTCACAATTCACAACGACAACATGCATGAGTAATTTTATCTGTCGGCAGTCATGCAGATGGTGCGTAATGCCCGTTTTTTTAATAATAAATGTTCTAAACAGCATTATTCTTGGAAGTACACATGACTCATTTAGCTGTTCAGGTAGTGTATGTTCCTGATTGATGCGCCTATTGAGCTCAGTTTTGTTTCATTCCTCACCCAGCTTGGCAGTCATTTTGTTATTGCTTCTGATCTAGCTGGGGTTAAGGTTGTGCACTTCTACCAAAACAATCGATTCCATCAGCGACATTGGCCCCAAAATAATATATCTGGTTAGTTCTCAAGGAATCACTGAGTCTAGTATTGTCACGTGTGACACACTATAAAAAAAATGTGGCAATGTGTCTGCTCGACAGCGTGGAAACGCCGAGCTGATTACAGGTGCTAATCAAGTGGAATGCAGCGTGCAGCTGCTACCATATTGGCAGTAGAATTGTCTGATGATGAGAAAAGCATAGCAGCCTCTACACGCTGCTCACCTGCTCCCTTTTCTATTTTAAATCTTGTGTTAGAACTCACGTGTGAACCAGTGAGCTTTGAGTGTCATTGTCACCAATTTATTTGGTCAGTATAGAGCTTTGTTTAGTTGGTGAAAATTTTTAGTTTTGGCTACCTTAGCATTTTTTTTGTATTTGACAACTATTGTCCAATTATAGTTTTTAGGCTCAAAAAAATTGTCTTGTAAATTACGGACAAACTGTGTAACTAGTGTAACTAGTTATTCTTTAATCTATATTTAGGCCTTGTTTAGATCCAAAAAGTTTTTGGATTTTGACACTGTAGCACTTTCATTTTATTTGACAAACATTATCCAATCATAGAATAACTAGGCTTAAAAGATTCGTCTCGTGATTTACAGGTAAACTGTGCAATTAGTTTTTATTTTCACCTATATTTAATGTTCCATGCATGTGCCGCAAGATTCGATGTGACGGGGAATCTTGAATTTTTTTTGGTTTTTGAGGTGAACTAAAGGCCTTAATGTTCCATATATATACCGGAAGATTCGATACGACAGAGAATCTTGAAAAGTTTTTGAATTTGGGGTAAACTAAACAAGGCCCAGAAATTCTGTCAGTGATGATGATATAAACTCGTGATCACATCTGTACAATTCTGAACATAACAACTAATTTCCAAACTTAAATGCTTTATCGCTGGCTAAGGTTTTAAAGCCCTAACTGAATAAAGTTACAAAGTTAATAATAATTTAGAAACTTCATGTATTTATTTAGGAAAACATGGAGTAGTTATCTGTACCGAAACAAGAAATCAATAATCAAAGTTAATAATAATTTAGAAACTTCATGTATTTATTTAGGAAAACATGGAGTAGTTATCTGTACCGAAACAAGAAATCAATAATCAATAACTTCTTAATTTTTTTGAGCAACAATAATAACTTCTTAACAGGAGTATGTAAATGGAAATTAATAAAATCCTGAGTTGCTTTTGTTGTGAGGGTTCCTAAGTTTCTTATGGGCCCATTAAACCAGGAAGAGACAAGGTCCACAGCTGCTGGGCCATGAGCCGTGCTGGGCCTCATTGGGGAGCACGTCTTCACGTCACGGGCGCTGCGGACGCGTCCGAGCGGGCCCCGCCACCGCAGTTCGTCCCCTCCCCTCTCCTCCATCCCCTCCCAACCCCGCATAAAACCTCGCCGTCTCCGACCAGATTATCACTCACTCATTAGTTTAAGTGTGAGGCCACTCCGTGTGGGCAGCGGCGGCGGCGGCGGCGGCGGTGATGCATGCGAGGCGAGCGCTCTGGGGCTATCCCTCAGAATCTGCCATCCTGCTGCTTGTTCCCACTCGCGGCGGCCGGTGATCACACCACTGAAACCAACAGCCCTTGGAACAAAAGCGGCGATGAGGAAGGGCGCCGCGGTTGGCGCTGGCCCGGCTCTCGACCGGCAACCGTCCTTGGATCCGCGTCTCCCCGGGGCCACCCCGCTCCCCGCCCCGCCGCGCCGAGTCGGATTGGGGACCCTTGCGCGGGTGACGGTGCTGCGGCGGCGGGGGCTGGGGTTGGGGACCGTGGGGGTGGGGTCCGCGGCGGTTCTAGTCGGGGCCGTGGTCGGCCGGCGCGGGATCTGAGCCGCCATTGATGGACCTTTTTCGAGCCTTTGCTTGCGGATGCATCGTTTTGGTATGCATGCTCTCTGTATCTCTGACTCTTCCTTGCCTTGTCCTCGCCGTCGTCGTCGTCGTCGTCGTCGTTGATTTGAATGCTAGATTGCATTATCTCCGTGACGGATGTAGTAGTATGTGTGTATGCTCGCACATCCCCTGAACCCAAACCCTAGATCGAATCGAGGGTGGTGCGCGGTCCATTCTCCGGAGCGGCCGTCGCTTCAGGTGCCCATCCCTACGGTGTCGCCTCGCCGCTGTTACATTGCTTGGCATCGGTGGCGGCATGGGCTGGGAACCGTGCGTTGCCGCCTACGCGGCTTCCGAGTTGGGTTTGGCCTGCTGCGCTCCCGTTGCCCCCCCCCCCCCCCCCCCCCTCTCTCTCCACCTCATCCGTGGGGTTGCTCGCTGGGGTGCAGGGTCGCGGACGCCGTGGTGCTGGGGTGGGGTCGGAATTGAGGAAGAAAGGGTCTATTGCAGTTTGGGCCTTGTTTAGTGTACCGTATTGTTTGTATTTGGTAATTATTGTCCAATCATGGACTAACTAGGCTCAAAAGATTCGTCTCTCAAATTACAAGCAAACTGTGCAATTAGTTATTTTTTTAATCTATATTCAATGCTCCATGTATATGCCACAAGATTCGATGTGATTGAGAATTTTGAAAAGTTTTTGGATTTTGGGGTGAACTAAACAAGGGCCTTGGATTGCTTGGTTGGTGGTGCTGTAAAGAGCACACACACACACTGCTCGGCTACATGCCCCCCCCCCCCCCCCCCCTCTCTCTCTCTCTTGTGGTGATGACTGGGAGGCCACGCCATCATATATCAGATATCCAGGTCTTGGTCTTAACAACCAGGCACTTTGCCGGCAACGAGCACCAACCAGGTGTGCCCACCCCTCTTCCCTTCTTGCTGGGGCACGTCCAGAAAAGGACATGGGTGTGCACATGTACACCCGATATTTGCGGATGGATCAAAGTTATTGGACATAATACATGTATACACTAAATTAAACCAGATCCGAATACAAATAGCTTAATAGCTTAAGTTCCCTGTGTCCTGTTTTTGGACTTGGGTGAAAGTATCCAGTGGCCAGTGCAAGTGAAATTTACATAGGGTGACCGTGTTGGACTTTGAAATGGGCTCGAATATGTGAAATGGAGTGCTGACGAAGGGCGATGATGCTCAACCTATTTGGAATTGCATGCCATTGAGTATCTAATTAGAGCTGATCCTCTCCTGTCTGGAAGCCTATTTAATCATCCATTTTTGTTTGTGGTTCTCCTAGGATGGTCACTTGGATGTGTGACAACCAGCACAGTTCCACTCACATTAGGATGAATAAATTGTGCAGCAAGATAAGGGTGGGCTTGGTTTCTATGATTGAGCAAAGGTGATATTGAGCCCTTTTTGTATGGTTTATGCTGCGATGCCTTATGATTGTTTTTGTTTCATACTAGTCTTGAGTGGTTATGATGGTTCAACTTTCCATTAGAGAGCTTCTGCACTCTACCATATTTTATTCTGTTTGCTGCTTAACTGGGATGGCTCATGCCTTACTAGTTACTACCTCCGTCCAAAAAAAGAATGTGATTCTATCTCTGTTTGCTGCTTATTGCTTAACTAGGATGCGTTGTACCTTAGGGTGTCTCTAGCAGTCACCCAAAATAATAATAATAATAATAATCCTAAAAATCTTGTTTCGTAACCTTTCCGGTAGAATCACCGCCCCATGATAGGGAGTAGCGGTCATCTGTGTATCTGCTTGTTCTTTTTGTGCTCTTTTGCATGTCCTGTTGATGCTCTACCGTGATGAAAGGGTATTCTTCTTCACTTGCCTTCCTGCTGGATTGATCCTGGGACCTCGGTCAATGTTTGTGGGACTAATATGTAAATGCCCTTCAAGAACGGAAGGCATAAATTCCAATGTGGGGCAATGATCAACGACCATGGCTGACATAAGCGCCTTTGAGCAACCAAGGCTGCTATGGGTACCAAACTGGAATCCTCCCTTTCCTCTCTTAGAAACCTTTTCAATTATGTTCTATGATAGTGGCTTCGTCCTTGGATGGTCATGCCATTCCATGTGTGATAACCAGGACAGCTCCACTTATCGTATCAGGACAAGTTGATCTGGTGATAAGAGATGATGGGGATACGGTTAAATGACTGAGCAAAGGCGAAGCTGATCCCCCCTCTCAGAAAAGGGAAGAAAACATGATTTTGTTTTTTTGGTTGTTGTTGTTGTTGTTGAATATGTTGTCGCTTCGAATTTTCTTGTGTAACCTACATATTTGGGATATTTTATTACATTTGCAAAGGCGAAGCTGATCCCCCTTCTCAGAAAGGGAAGAAAACATGATTTTCTTGTAAAACATGAGGCCTGTTTGCCAAACTGCTATGTCTTCAGCAGCTGGCACCTGGGATATTTTATTACATTTGCTCCTTAACTAGGCGGGATTGTTTACTACCTCTGTCCAAAGAAGAAATGTGATTAAGTCTCTGTGTTGCTTAACTCGGATGGCTTGTACATTACTACTTCTGTACCAACAAGAATGCAATTCTGTCTATGCATCTGGACAAGCATTCCTTTTGGGGCAGTGGTAGCGACAAGTAACCAGTTCTGTGGCCATAAGAGCAAGTATATATAAGAGGCTGTAAGCAGGCTGAATGCTGAGGTGGAGAGAGGAGTGGAGAAGTGCGCTGTACAAGCTTACAGCCAGCTTAGATCGAATTGGTGTTGTGTGGTCCGTTCTCCAGAACGGCAGTCGCTTTAGGTGCCAATCCCTACATTGCCGCCTTGCCACTGCTACATTGCTTGGCATCGGTGGCGGCAGTGAATGGGAACTGTGTGGAGACTCCTACGCGGCTTCTGAGTCGGGTTTGGCCTGCTGTGTTGCCCTCTCTCTCCATCTCCCTCCATCACCCTCTGCTTGCCTGCCTCCCTACCCCTTCCCCTCCCTCCCTCCCTCGCTTCCACTATAAATTGCAGTTGGTATGTTGATAATGGTTAAATCTGAGCCACTCAAGTTACCTCCTATTTATTCTAGTACTACCGTATGAAAACCTGCCTCCCACCCCCGCATCACCACCACACTACTACCATGGCAGTTTTATCTGTTCTTTGAATCGCTTCAAACTTTTATTCTGTTTTTTATTTGCACTCTTGCACGCTCTTATCTCCTTGTTCTTTGTGCTCTTTTACATGTCCTGCTGATGCTGTATGCCAATACCCTGATCTAAAGCCGTTCTTCACTCGCCTTCCTGCTGGATTTGAACTACTATGCCAAGTCAGTTCCATCTCATAAGTTGCTACCTCAGAGCATCTCCAATGGTTCCCAAAAAAATAATTGGTAAATCAATGAGTTTTTCAAGTGGCTAAAAAAAGTTGGGAGCACATTTGCTGGGTTCCTCCAACAGTTTCCAAAACCTCACATTCCTTTGGTTTTCATATATTTTGTTGTCGCTTGTCTGTTGATCTTTCTTTCTTGTTTGGAACATTTCTTCAGTGGCTGTGATGTCAAATGCCCCAGCCCCATAGAGCGTTTACTTTTTAGCATCCTGAATTGTCACCTTTGGTATTTTGCTCAATATGCTGCTAAACTTGGATGGCTTGTTTGGTTGTTCCATATACAAGCAACCAGTTTGCAACTTATTGTTGTCAGTGTTGTGGCAGTCTAGTAGTAGTAGCAGTAGTGTATATATCCAAATGAACAATCCTAGTTCATTTAGAGAGGGATGGAGGGTGTACATGTTTCTTCTTCTGGGAGTATTGTGCTGATACTGGGGCAAATCTGAGCCATTCAACTTGACATTACTCTTTCTGTTCTGTTGTATACTTTCGTCCGCATATCTTCCCTACGGATGGATGTATGGAACATGAATACTTCTCCTAATGTGCTTCAATGGTGATCTCCTTCCCCTGCAGTTGCATCTGGGACATTTTACTTTGGTCTCGCCGCTGTTGATACTGGGGCAAATCTGAGCTGTTCCTGTTATATCAGATGCCTTATGAGTTTTTTTTTGTACTACTCTTGAGTGGCTATGATGATTGAACTTTCCAGTTAGGGAGCTTCTGCAATGTAGCATTTCTGGAGCTGATCCGTGGGATATTCTATTCTGCTTGCTGCTTACCTAGGATGGCTTGTACCTTGCTACCTCCGTCCTAAAAAATGCAATTCTATCTATGCACCTGGACGAGCACCCTTTTTGGGCGGTTGTAGCAACAAGCAACCAGTTATGTGGCCATGAAAGAGAGAGAGAGATCAAGAGAGATTACATTGTGCTTCCACTACAAATTGCAGTTGCTATCCTGATAATGTTTAAATCTGAAATCTGAGCCACTCAACACCCCCCCTTCTAACCACCACCATAAAACCATGGAGGTTTATCACGGTTTGTTTTGCCGCTGTTGCAGCTAATTTGCCTTTTGATTTGCTGATATATGGGGTTTGTAAGGGTTCATTCCCCTTTTTCTTCTTAATATAATGATACACAGGTCTCCTGCATGTTCGAGAAAAAAATATGGGGAATTCTGTGTTCCAAACAGGCCCTAAACTACATCCTCGACTCCTCTCCCACCATTCTTTTTGCACACATGTAGTACATGTCTCACTTTTTTGTGGTGTTTACATATACAAAAAGATTTTGTGCTTTATATCAGATGCAGGGTGCAGAATTGATCCATTTTGGTAGTTCCTATGCATTCCTTCATTTTTCAGATATTTTGTTGTCGCTCGTCTGTTGATCTTGCTTTCTTGTTTGGAACTGTTCTTCAAAGGCTGTGATGTCAAATGCCCCAGCCCCATAGGGCTATTACTTTTTTAGCATCCTGAATTGTCACCTTTGGTATTTTGCTCAATGTGCTGCTAAACTTGGATGGCTTGTACCATACACAAGCAACCAGTTTGCAACTAGTGGGGCAGGGGTTTGGGTTTACGGTTTAGGCCTTGTTTGGATGTAGTCGGATTCACATCAATCCACATGTGTTGAGGTGGATTGGAGTGAAATTTGAACTAAATTCCACCCCAATCCACACCAACACACATGGATTGAAGTGAATACGACAACATCCAAACAAGGCCTTAGGGTTTAGAGAGAGATGGAAGGAGTACATATATTTCTTCTGTGAGTATTGTGTTGATACTGGGGCAAATCTGAGCTGTTCCTGTTTCATCATATACTTTCGTTTATGATTCTATTTTCTTAATGTATTCTACCTTTTTCAGTGATTTCAACTTGGGACCAGGATCATGGTACTGATGGGACGAGTTTGTCAGCTTTGATTTCATGTCATATAAGGGCCTGTTTGTATGAGTTTCAGATTCTTAAAAACTAGTTTTGTCTCTAGTTCCTAAAATATGGATTCTGAACAAAAACTGATGGAGGGTGTTTGGATCCCCAAGTTTTTAATAATCTGACTTCATTTATTGCTCACAGGGTCACAAGAAACTGGCAAAAGCTGGGTATAACAGCTTCTTGGCTTTTAAGAATCTGGCAAAAACTGACACAAGAAAGTAGGCAAAAACTAGCCTGTTTGGATCCTATCAGTTTTCAAAAACCAGATTCTTAAAAACTGGAAGGATCCAAACAGGGCCTAAGATTCTTGACATGGGTAGATTTGAATGCATACATTCGTGTTTTTGGTTGGGATGCTGAAACTTAAGTGGAAGAATTGCACATTTTGTTCTAAAGAATGATTTGATTTCTTTTGCACACTCTTATTTTACTACTTTCATTCTTCCACCAATACTTAGAAGTGGTTCCTAATTTGTCCTTAGAGGCATTCTGGTGTTTATATATACAAAAAGACTGGTTTATATCAGAGGCTTTATGACTTCTTTATTTGTACTACTCTTGAGTGCTATGATGACTGAACTTTCCATTAGAGAGCTTCTGCTCTGTAGCATTCTCAGAGCTAATCCCTGGGATATTCTATTCTGCTTGTTGCTTAACTAGGATGGCTTGTACCTTGCTACTTTATCCAGAGAAAATGCAATTCTGTCTATGCACCTGGACAAGCATCCTTTTTGGGCAGTTGTAGCAACAAGTAACCAGTTATGTGGCCATGAAAGAGAGACAGAGAGCAAGGGAGATTACATTGTGCTTCCACTACAAATTGCAGTTGCAATCCTGATAATGTTTAAATCTGAAATCTGAGCTACTCATGTGACTTTTCTTGTCCTGCCCCCCCCCCCCCCCCCCCCACAACCACCCACAAAATAAATAAATAAAATAAATAATCCGGCTTATGATGGCTGGTTTGGCCGCTGTTGCAGCTAATATGCTCTTTGAATTGGTTAAAGTTTTATTCTGCTTTGTACTCTTGTGCTCTTATCTACTCGTTCTTTTGTGCTATTTTGCATGTCCTGTTGATGCTGTACCCTGATATAGGGCTGTGTTCTTCACTTGCTTTGCTGCTGGATTTTAACTTGAGATAATGTTAGTAGGGCAAATGTGCCAAGTCAGTTCCATATTATAAGTTCCTACCTGAGTGCCCCTCAATTACGAATATGGAAAATTCCACTGAGGCAATGATCAATAACGAAGGCTGACATATGTGCCTTTGAGCAATCAAGACTGCTATGGGTACGAAACTGGAGTCCTTGCCTTCCTCTCTTGGAAACCTCTTCAATTATGTTCTTATGATAATGGTATTGTCCTTGCATGGTCATGCCATTCTTCATGGGTGATAACTACGGCAGCTCCGCTTGTCAGAACAAGTTGATCTGGTGATAAGAGATGATGGGGATACAGTAAGATGAATGAGCAAAGGCAAAGCTGAGCCTTCCCCTTACCCACCCACCCATACACACCCCAAAAGAAAACAAAACGATAATGCTGACTTTATGTGATTTCCTTCACATTTTAGTTGAATATATATTGTTGCTTCATGCTGACTTAATTTCTTTGTTGCATTTGTCTGACTCCATGCAATTACTACCTTTGGGTTTAGGGTTTGTAAGAAATAACCAGTTTGCAACTAATTGTTGTCATTGCTGCTGTAGTGGTGGTGTACTATATATATTGTAGTGTACATTTGAATGAATGATCCTCCTTAAATCAATGAGAGGGGGGAAATCTGAGACATGCGAGTACTTTGACAAGTATTTTGTTCCGTCATATTCGTTATGATTATCTTTCCTTCATGCTACCCTGCCTTTTCCAGTGATTTCAAGTTTTCAACTTGTGACCGGGATCATGGTGACAACAAATCCATGTTGACATAGTGTAGCCTGGCATTTCAGATTGCATGAAAACGTGGTGTGGCACCGCATAAACAAATATGTTACCTGGTCAGTTAAAATTTGCTGTTGGATCTTGGAATAGCTGCATCAATATTGAACATTGAAGATTCTTGGTTTGCACTCCTGCTTGCAGTTTGACTAGTTTTAGATAGTTGTATTTTCATCTTAAAATTTAAATGAATCTGAGTGGGTGAGGTTTGCCTGTGTTTGAGGGATCTTTTACTGCTCCTAAAGTGGGAGACTGTTCCTTGGATGAAATGATCCATCAAACAGCATAAATGTTTTAAAAGATTTATTTTTTAAAAAAAATAATTGTGAACATTTGTTTGTTTCTGTAGTTGAACAAGAAACATATCTGATGTAGCAGGTCTAGTTTGTGTTCAGAGTGAGAATGTGGGGAGCAAGGGAAGTGAGGTCTTGTTTAGTTCCAAAAAATTTGGCAAAATATGAATAGTACCTCTTTCGTTTGTATTTGACAAATATTATCCAATTATGTACTGTCAATTCCGACCAAACTGTGCAATTAGTTTTTATTTTCGTCTATATTTAATACTTCATGCATGCGTCTAAAGATTTGATGTGACGGGGAATCTGAAAAATTTTGCAAAATTTTTTGGGAACTAAACAAGGCCCTAATGTGTGATATACTGGAGACGGAGAGTCTACGAATGCTACAAAGCATTACTGTGTAAATTTCACTCTGAACAGCCTGTTTTGGCTGTTTCCAAGTACTTGTATTGCTATAGTGTATTCTTTTATGAAACTAAAGCCTTGTAGCAGTAACAGAGTTTCCTATAGCTGTTTCGTCCATCACAGATCTAATCTCTGGTAGTTGATGTTTGTATGTTTCAGTTTCAGAAATGGAGTGCTAATTGGTTAGGTACCCACGAGGTTGCGGTGTCTTATAAAAATCAGAGATGTATTTGTCTGTTATAAAAAATTATTATGCTATAATTCTGTAATTCAAAATTATGAGATTTTGGTTATGACTGGACAAATCTGAGCCAATTCTGTAATTCATAATTCATAGTTTGAGAAAGCATTCTACACATTCTGTACAGATTATTTTGACGAAGGAAATGTTGTACACTATGGATTTGATAAAAGGTTGATGCTTTCTAAGCTATAGTTTGTTTTGGATTGTCCTAATTGAATCTTCTTTTTAACTTTGATCAAGTTTGTAGAAGAAAATCATGAACATTTCTTATCTTAATATTATAGTGTTAAAATAACTTATCAGGTTTTGCAAGGTGTTGGGGAATGGCCGCATCCTTCTCCTTGGTAGCGTCGAAGGATGTCCTTCACCCAAGGAACCTCCGTGTGAATGCCATGCGGAGGATCCTGAGAAAGATTAACGTTTACGACTCGTCTTGTCATGCTAAGTGTGTGCAGGGACTGAGGCACTGACGGAGGCCCGCGAGCAGAGAAAGGGGGAGCCTCCGATCCTCTCAAGTCCGAGGATGGCGAGGAACGCGGTGGAGGGGAGGAGCCTGGACGCGTTCAGGCTGAGGAACCTCCGACGAAGAGGCGTCGAAGGATCGATGGCCGAGCAGGCCGAGGAACTTCCGGAGTGGTCGGGCCGAGGAACCTCCGACGCATCCAGGCTGAGGAACCTCCGACGCAGAGGCGTCGAAGGATCGATGGCCGAGCAGGTTGAGGAACCTCCGGAGTGGCCGGGCCGAGGAACCTCCGGCGCGGCCAGGCTGAGGAACCTCCGACGCGGAAGCGACGAAGGATCTGCAGCCGAGCGAAGGATCTGAGCCTCTGACCACGACCTCACTAGATTACGGACGTTCATCCATATCAAATCCAACGATCAATTTCAGACATACCTTATTTAGAAAAAAAATCCCACCTCTTTTTCTTTTTCGCAACCAGCCACACATGCACAGCGATTCTTCCGCACTTCCACATTCATGTTTGCTTTTTAAGGATGACTGACGTCATAGAAAAAGAGAAATGTTTATTTTAAAATACTATAACTTCTGAACGGCGTATCTTTTTTAAATTTCGTCTGCACTGATGTGTTCTACACGACGAGACGAACAAAACTAGACCCCACTTGCACATGTTTCGAAGATTTATTTTTTCTGCTACCAATTTATGTATATTAACTTACATCATATAACTTATGCCATGAAAGTTATAAAATATAACTTATGCAAAAAAAATTTAAAATCTTAAGAGTTATAAAAACACCTTTTATGTATAAAAAGTCATTAAACACAAAGAAACGAATTAACTAATTTGTGCAAAAACTGCAAACACAAAAGTCATTAACAGACACATGAATGAACCAAATTTTAGAAACACAAAAATTATGAAACACAACTTATGTAAAGTTAGATATATAAGTTATATTTAAAACTTATAAGTTATATAACTTGACGAATGGCTTAGATGTAAAGTTAGGTGTATAAGTTATATTCAAAACTTAAATGTACAAATTAGTATCACAATATATTAGTAGAAATATGCTAAGTTATATGTTATAAGTTATTCTTATAAGTTATAGCCTATAAATTTTATGTTATTCTATAATACACATAAATTACTAATAAAATAAAATTCTTTAAAACATATGTAAGTGGGGTCTAGTTTTGTTCGTCTCGTCGCATAGAACACAGTGATGCAGACGCAAATAAAAATAGATACACTATTCAGAAGTTATAACATTTTGAAATAAATGTTTTGCTTTTTTCAACATGACATCAGCAATGACGTCAACACACGGGAGGGAGTTAGTTGTTGGATGGTTCACTGGGAAAAGGAAAGGAAGCGAGAAGGGAAAAGAAAAGACGTGGTCGGATCGTTCGCTAGGAAAAAAAGCTCTGAACGACCGGCAAAGTGGAATTGGGCTCCGACCAGTTGAAGCCCTAGACGGGGGGCACATGCAGAGTTCGTAGTATGAAATTATATGAATGGCTTGGGGTCAGTAAACTGTAATATGAGAATATGCTGGGATATTTTCCCACCGTCACGGGGTATTTCTGTAATTGTCTTAGGTCGGTTTCCGAGCGCTATATAAGGAGCGTGATACTGTTGAGTCCACTGTTGTTTGACCTCTCACAGCACCAAGTGAGACGGTTCCCAATCCACCGTGTTGTTGAGAAGTGCAGTGCGCTACTTCCCAACACAAGGCTACATTGCTAAAGTTCTATGTTCATATAGTGATCTATCTTAAACCAATGTTTCATATAGTTATCTATCTTAAGCCGATGAATGCTATCCAATAGTCCCAAAATTAATATTGGTTCATAATGACTTAGCTAGATATAAATAATTAGCTAAATATAAAAACTGCAAAAAATTATAATATCTGATTTTCATTCGGTTGTGAAACAAGATTCCTACATAAAGATTCCATGTACACTATTTTTATGTAATAGCCAAATTAAAAATTATAAATAGGTCTTTTTAGTTTTTATGAACAGGGATGGGAATATTAGTATATTAAATAAAATAGTACTTCCTCAGTCTCAAATTGTAAGTCATTTCAAGAATTTTGGAGAGTTAATATATTTTTAAGTTTGAACAAAATTATAAAGAGAAATACTAAGGTTTGTAACATAGAAAATATAATTAAAGAAAAATTTAGTGATACTTAGTTGGTATCATAATAATTATTATTTTATTATATAATTTGGTCAAATTTAGGATAGTTTGACTCTTCAAGATTTTTAAAATAACTTATAATTTAGGATGGAGGGAGTAGAAAAAAATATATCATGAGAACTGAAATTACGACTAGAATAGAAAATCAATAGCCATATCACATCCAATATGAGTGAAAATCACGATAATAATCATGCCGAAGAGTCTTTAGTTACAGCTTTTGTAAAACGAGCGTGGTAGTCGAGGGCTTGAGGCCACTGGATGGTAAGAAATCCGTTTCTAGATGTGTCTCTTCTTCTAATGTGAGCTTTGGGTCAAGGCCCTCCGTGGGATGATATAGAACCCACCAAGTTGTCCATGGAAGCCTCCGTGGAAAGCAATCAAGCTACGGAGTATGGAATGGAGCTAGCTTGCAAGTACAATTGTACAAACAGGCCACGCCGCCGCCGCCGCGGCGCTAGGCGGCGGCCGTCTGCAGCTCTACCAACAGTCGACTGAGGCAAACAAACACAAAAGCCGGCGACACGCCGGTCGGCCGGCCTACGGCTACGACGACGAGGAGGCGACGGGCACGGCTTCGAAGAGCTTGGCGAAGTAGAACTGCGTGGAGATGAAGCCGCGGTTGGCGACGCGCCATCCGGCCTGTCGGAGCGCGTCCTCAATGTCGGCCTCGGCGTGCAGGTAGGCGCGCGTGGCCTTGGACGGGCCCGGGAACAGCTCGCCGACGCGCTTGAGGAAGTCGAAGTAGAGCGTCCTGGGCGCGAAGCTGATGAGCAGCCGCTTGTCCGCCAGCGACGCGAGGTGGCGGATCATGGCTTTCGCCTCCTCCCGCGGGTAGTGGATGAGCACGTCCAGGCACACCACCACGTCGTACCGCCCCTCCAGGCTCTCCAGGTCGCGGACCTCGAACCGGGGCATCCGGAACGTCGTCGACCCCGGCGCCGTTGCCTGCGCCAGCGACGCCTGCCGCTGCGCCTCCGACACCATGGCCGCCGAGATGTCGGAGGCCAGGACGTCGGCGCCCTCGGCCGCGAGCGGGATGGCCAGCGACCCCGTCCCGCACCCGGCGTCGCACACCGTGGTGCCCGCCAGCTCCAGCGGGGAGTCGCGGAGCATGGACAGCGCCGCCGCCACCGTCTGCGCGTGGCCCTCGCGGATGTCCAGCTGCACGCGGTTCACGCCCTCCGTCGCCGACCCGTAGATCTTGCGCCACCGCTCGAACCCCGTCGAGTTGAAGTAGGCGCGGACCGCCTCCTTGTCCCCGCCGCCCGCCGCCTCGGCCTGCGCGCGCCGCCGGCGCTCGGGGTCGGAGAGAGAAACCGCCGCAGCCAGCGCGGCCGCCGCGGCGGCCGCGGCCGGGAGGGATAGCTCCGGGAGGTCCGCGGCCGTCGGTAGCGCCGCCGCGGTGGTGGCGGGCGCCTTGCGCTGCTGGGGACGGAGGAGGAGGACGTTCGGCTGCGGGTTGTGGAGGAGGGAAGGCCGTGGTGGAAGGGAGTGGAGGCGGGAGAGCGGCGCGGTGGAGACGCCGGCGCGCGCCATGGCCGGACCGGAGTGAGCACTGAGCAGCGGAGTGGCTCGACTGCGAGTGGTTCGCGGGTGATGGAGTTGGGATTTTGGGATAGGGTTTTTGCGGATTTCCCCTCGATTTTCTGGAGATTTTCTGCGAGAGCGTGTGGCTGAGGGGTCTCTTGGGATAGGGGATTTGTGTAGGGTTACTTTACCGTGCCTTTTTCTTTTGTGAAAGTGATCTTGGTTTCAGGTACATTGGGCTAAAATACGCTACCATCGTGGCCCAACAGTCCAACACAGCCCGCTGTTCCTTGCTTGTATAGTTCTTAAATTCCAGTCTCCGTCCAATTCTTTTTCTCTTGTCTTAACCCTAAAACTCGAATTGAATTTTCTCTTGCCTTAACCCTAAAACCACAAATGTTACCCTAGAATTATATCAATCATGCAAATCACCCTTCCAAGTCATGTCATGTGAAACCATTCTTGAAACCATGTGAAGGCATAATTTGCATAATCTCTCATTATAGAATGTACGTGGTTTTAGTTTGATTAAAGAGTATTGGCAGTCATTAGACTTGTTTGGCTGTGTCATCCTGATCCCAAGATTCATAAATTACTCGTTTAGGTTCTCAAGCTTATTTTGTTATTTATTTTTATCATGGTCCCTAAACTTGCAGATCGCCTATTGGGCTCTTAAACTTGTTCAAATGTGTCATCTCAATCTCTAAACTAGCAAATCGTCCGTTTAGATATTCAATCTATGTTTGGGTCCTACAACTAGTCTAAACAGGTCTAGACTCATGCCCGTATACAGATATGGTATGCCAACAATTGTGGCCCCCAAATTAATTCTATTTGCCAATTTCCTCCTCTTTCTCCCATGAGCTACCTCTCATATCTCCTCTCCCATGTATCGAGGGTACTGTGGCTTGGGGCGCATGATTGGGGCTAGGGATAACACAAGCGAGATTGACGTCATGAGGGACTCGCTCAACCATAGAGCCTTACTCGACTAGGGTGGCAACTACCCCATGGGGGTTAGCGCGATTAAGGGCATGACCAAATACATGAAGGCTAGAGGCGTGATAGCTGTTGTCGTTGTAAAATTCAAGGCTTGGGGGGAGAGAGTATATAGGAGAGAGGAAGCTTAGGGAATAAAGAGATGGGGAGAATAGAGATGACATGTGGGCCCCACATATCAGCATATGCCATATTAGCATACAAGCACGAGTCTAGACCTATTTGGACTGATTGTTTGACATGAATAGAGAATCACAATTAAATGGGTGATTTGTGAGTTTGTGGACTAGAATGACAAACATAACATGTTTGAGTACCTAAACATGCGATTTTGCGAGTTTAGTGGTCAGAATAACACATCCAAACTAGTTTGAGAATCACCAATGGACTTCACTCTTTTAGTTTTGTCCTAACCATTTTTTTAAAACATGTACATCAGCATTCATAATATCAAATTGGTTTTGTTAGATCACTATAAAATATGCATGGTGGTGTTTGGAAAATGGGTTATGAGGGGTTGGATTGGGATAGGGAAATGGATGAATGACTAGGATTAATTGAGGTGTAAAGAATGGATAGGATATAATAGTACCCTTTGGAGGGTAGGATATCATTTCCTTATCCCTTTTGCCAAACACCTCGTTAGATAGCGTATTGTTTGGTTTGATAGATGTTTTGGAAGCTTAAGGTTTGGTTTAGGATAAAACCAAAAACCTAATGTTTATTTTAAAACGGATGGAGTACATGTGAAGAGGGAAATCCATCACGAACGAGTTGAAGGGGACCAAATCCATTTTTTTGTTGGAAGAGAGCGTGCGCATAAGACTAGTCCTCTGCCTTCTTTGTGGTGGATAAAGGCCTTGTTTAGTTCATCCCGAAAACCAAAAACTTTTCAAGATTCCATGTCATGTCGAATCTTACGGCATATGTATGGAGTATTAAATATAGACAAAAATAAAAACTAATTGCACAGCTGTAAATCACGAGATGAATCTTTTAAGTCTAGTTAGTTCATGATTGGACAATGTTTGTCAAATAAAAAAAATGCTATAATACCGAAATCCAAATTTCTTTCAGAACTAAACAAGGCCAAAATGTGGTTGGCCTGCAAAGGGCCCAAAGGGACCTTTCAGAAGTTCCTATGGACTGGCCCCATTTAGAATGCTGAGATCTCGATACAAGAATGCTGGGCTATTAAGCGAGAGAGAGATAGCAGGCACGTTGTTGGACGAACAGCAGAAAATTGCTTGTTGCTAAAACAAAAGCAGAAAATTACCTGTTCGGTTGTTCCCATGTTCAATGGACCGAAATAGTGCAACCACCCACCCAGTTTTGTGCTGAGTTATGCGAGCAAGATTCTGAATGAAGATCTTCAGAGTCAGAGCTGAGAACGCATCCATTCCATCTTTCAGCTGGCAGGACCAGCCGACCAGGACTGAACCAAATGGTCGATGGAGATTCCCCCAAAAGAAGAATTGACGGAGATGTAATAAGGGCGTTGCTCTTGGTAAAGTTTACCGTCCGTCATATTGAATATTTGGACACATACATAAAATACTAAATGTAGACTATTTATCTAAAAACATAGATAGAGAGTAATTTGCGAGACGAATCTTTTAAGCCTAATTGGTCCATGATTAAACACTAATTTTTAAATAAGACGAAAATGCTAAATTTTAACACTTCCAACCAAACACCCCCTGAGAAGGCATGCAGATGCATGGGATGAAATCGTGAAAAATAAGGAAAGATTGTAACGCCCTGTAAAGCTTTTGCCGCTCTTTCGAAAAAAAAAACAAGGAAAGATTGGTGACACGAAATCAGAGATCACCCTAATTAATCCGTAGAAGAAGTCTGAACACACATGAACTAGCTAGTATCATATATGATTGTAACTAATACAGAGACACAGAATTAGGTATACTCGAAATCAGAGATCACCCATCCTAGCTAATTCCTATAAGACGTCTGAACACACATGATCGAGATTCGAGTATACATATAAGATGATAGATGGTAATTGATACAGAGACACAGAATTAGGTGTGGCATTGATGAGACGGAACAATTAGTCCCTTTCGCGCCATTGAACACCGCCATATATATATGTGCGAAGATCGAGCAAATGATTCGTTTCGTTGGTATAAGCAAAGCAGAGCAAAGCGCGCAGGTCCCTATCGCGCGAAATGTGGCTGTCACAGCTCATTTGATAGGTGTGATGGTACACGAGTCCATCTCATCGCATCTCATCTGAAGAGAATGAAACCAACTTCTGCAGCTTACTTTAAATTCTGCTTTGACAACGTCTGCATTTGTATGTTACAATTGATGTTGTTGATGAGTTGGTGACAAGCTAGCAGCTGCTGATGGCAACCAACTCGTTGCATTGGTCCCAATCAAACAATCAATACAGACAGACTCACTGACTGACGGACGGACTCTTCTTGTATAAGTATACATATACGATCCATTCAGGACACTTTGATTTATACCAGAAAAAGAAGAAGAAAAAAAAAATCTAGCAGAAAAGTCTTGGCAGGCAGGATACAGTCGGCCATCCTACAATTATACGTACTTGGATCTTTTTGCAGGGTACCATGCATGCTTGTTATTGCATCTTGGATTGGATGTTTACTGCAGCCCATTACTAATTAGTTAACCTTGCTTGCTTGCTTGCCTCCCTCCCTCCCATAATAAACCTTCATTCATCCTGTGCACTGATGAATGAAGGTTGAAGTATACCAAATAAACCAGCAGCAGCAAACAAACAAACGCGTGCATGCAAAGGGAAGGGCTGACTACTAGCTACTAGCTACTAGTCGGCCTTCCAGATGGCCTCGAGCTCGGCGGCGAAGAGCTTCTCCTGTCCGACGACGATGGTGATGTGGTCCTTGCGGTCGTAGACGGTGACGCGGGCGCGCGGCACCCTGGCACCGGCGGCGAGGGTGCAGTCGACGGGGAGCAGCTCGTCGTCGCGGCCGTGGAAGAGTGCGACCTTGCACGTGAGCTGCCGCGCCACCACGTCCAGGTACGCGTCCATCCGCCCCGCGCTGCCGCAGATGATGTTGTGCAGCGTGTGCCACGCCGCGTTGTGCGTGTGGCACATGAACGCCTCGATCAGGAACGTCCGCACCCTGCAAGCAAAACGTACGTACACCCATGCCACAGGAGCAGTTTATTACTATCAGTCATGGCACGCACGGCACGACAGCAGTAACGAGACACAGCAAGGAGACGCGCGCGGGCCACGGCGGCGGCCATGACCTGACCTGACCTGACCCCGGCAGTAAACTCGGCTTGCCACATGCCTGCTCTGGCCCATGTGTTGGTGTGTGTGCAAGACTGTGAGTGGCAACAGGAGTGTGAAGCATGATTGAGCGCTTTCGTACCCCGGCGCTGCATGTCGTGGCTTGCACAGGGAAGATGGAACCTTCTCTGCCCAGTCTGCAATCAACCTGATCAGGCGATCGACAATGGCAGGCAGTGTTCTGTCCTGTTCACTGAACCATATGAGTACAGGGCAGGACAGGCACTGACAGACAACCACCGGGTATCGTAACTTCCGGTCATTTCTTCATTTCCTCGCTCGGCCGTGCAGTGCCGGCTCCGTCGAAAAGACGAAAAAGCCTTTGCGCACGACTGTCGACGACAAGCGCACGGGCAAGCGTCGGTAGAAGCCCTGGAGGATGGGAGAAATCGGGAATAATTGGGGGATGGGGGTCCGGCCGGCGGGGGGTTAAGTTAAGACGGGGCCGCCGATTCAGCTAGGGGTGCGCGGCGCGGCAAGGGTCGCCGTCGCCGCCGTGCTGGGCTGTCGCTACACGCTGGTCAGTCCACGGCGCTCAGGCCTCAGCGAGGACACATACATATCGCTATCAGCGTGGATCGCTGTCCGTCGATGTTCTTCTCTTATAATAAATTAACAGATAGTATTTTTAGCTATAATTTTTCAGCCAAAGGAACAGACTCGAATATTGAACAGGCTACGTACTACTTAGCGTGTACTGTAGCCGTGCAGTAGGATAATTAAGGGCAGCCAGCCGATGTTTATGGTGGTTATGGGTGGATCGATTAGTAGCAAATGGAGGTAGCCGTGACGATGAAGCTACTACTCCTACTACTAGTAGTAGTTAGCTAGCTTCCCAGGGACTACGAGGGACACAGCCACAGGACACGAATGTTGCCCGGCGTCCGGGCGGCGAGGTGGTACACGGGAACAGAATTTTCAGGCACCATTGATGGATGAGACGCATGCCTGCGGCCGGCCACACAGGTGCTAGTACTACTACTACTACTACAGGAACAGAGGCAGGAGTACCTGCACTGCACGGGCACGGCAGGGTCCAGCACAAAAAATAGCCCCCTAGAAATTCGCAACGGGGGTAGTACGTAGCTGTGTGCCGTGGCGTGCCACGTCGATAGACAAGGTCGTGCCTGGCGCCAATTCGGTTGTGTGACTTTGTTTGTGAGCGTGGCCGACCACGAACTTGCATGCAGTGTGCGTGTGTTTTCTTCCAGCGAAACGCAAACGAAACAACACAAGAAGATTCAGTGACCAAGGATTTGTAAAATAAATACGTAAATCAATAAAAGCTGAGCCGTTGGTGCTCTCTGTGTGTGTGTGTGTGTGCCGTTGCCATTCATGTGCGCCGTCGCCGTGGGGTCCTGTCGTCGTCTCCTTACTACTACTAGTCCACTGGGGCACACCACACGACACGACACCATTGACTGAGCGAGCGAGCACGAGCAGGCAGGCCAGGGACAGCAGCACAAAACAGAGCCGCGACAATTAAGAATATGAGAGGAAAACATTGCTGAATAAGATTCGATAGATAAATTTGAGCAAACGAACGTAGCCTTGGTTTGGTTTGGGAGATGCAGATGCAGGAAACCAAAAACAGAGCATGAGAGAAGGCTATAGCTAGTGTGTGTGTGTACCTGTTCCTGGTGAAGATCCTGAAGAGGCGGTCCCAGACGCGGTGCTGGCGGCAGATGGTGAGGCAGATGGTGCGGCTCACGTGCTCGTACCAGCACGCCATGGATCCCCCGAACGCGATCGGCGGCCACACCCGCCGCGGCGCCACCTTCCGCATCACGTACTGCGCCGCCGCCCCCGCGCCCGCCGCCGACACCGTCTCCGGCACCGGGAAGTACGGCTGCACAACCAGTTCCCACGACCAGATCACCTCCGTCAGTCAGTCAGTCAGTCAGTCTTCCCCGACCAGTAACAGTTTCAGAGCTGAATAAAGTGGCCGCCGTTTCAGTTGGCTGCCTGCCTGCCTGCCTGTCGTGCGCCGTTGTTGACTACTGTACAACTCACATGACACACAGACTCGAACTGCCGCCCATGCGACGCATGTACTCCGTACGTTACTCACCGGCGCGAGGAGGGTGAGCGACTTGACGGCGTCGGGGTACTTGACGGCGAGGGCGAGGGCGAGGACGGAGCCGAGGGAGTGCGCCACCACGTGGAACGAGCCGAGGCGGTAGCGGCGGAGCACGGAGCGCTCGATCATCTCCACGTGCTCCCGCAGCGTGTACAGCGACTCCGACGGCTTGGGGCTCCGCCCGAACCCGAGAAGGTCCACGGCGAACATCCGGTACTTGGACCGCGCGGCGGCGCTGAACGCCGGGAACACCGTCTCCGTCCAGAACACCGATGACGAGATGAACCCGTGGATGAACACCACGTCCTCTATCGGAGCCTCTGGTGCCGTCGGCGGCGGAGCCTGGACGTGGACGTAGAGGTGGGAGGATGACGCCGGGGTGCCGCTCCAGGAGTGGCAGAGCTTGCAGTCGCAGTCGGACCAGCACGGCGCCTGCCGCGGCGGGCGGGGTGGCCGGTCCATCTTGCCGCGGATCAGCTCCGCGATGGCCGGGCTCACGGTGAGCGTTGGCGCCGCCGCCGCGTGGATGGCGACGTTGCCGGTCCGGGTGGCGTCGGCGAGCAGCGACGGCCGCACGTACAGCGTGTCCGACACGTCCTCCAGCTGCAGCTTGGCGGACGACGCGGGCGACGACGCCGACGACGACAGGCGCACCACCTTGGGCCCCGGCGCGGCGGCGGCCGTGGCCACCTGCACCCCTGACCCCGCCGCCGCGGCGCAGTAGCAGGACTTCCACTCCGCGTCCACCGCGTAGTCCACCAGCTTGTACACGAGGCACAGCACCACGTCCAGCACGTCCAGCGCCGAGAACACCACGAAGCTCACGGCGCAGTTGAGCGCGCACCCGGCCACGCCCAGCGCCGCCACCACCCTCCCGCGCGCCGCGCCCCACTCGCCGCCGACGCCTTTCCCGCCGCCAACAGCTGCTCCCCCCATGCCGCCGGCCGCCGCCTTCTCTTGCCACACGCAGGTCGCAATGTGCATTGCTCGCTCCTCCCCGGCCGGCGTCAGTCAGAGTACGTAATAACCGACGACGCGACGATCTCTCTCGATCGACCTCGTCGGCCGGCCGGCCAGCCAGCCGGTGGGCAGGAGGGAGCAACCGACGGCGGCAGAGTGGGGAGGCGGCGCAGCCAGCGACAGAGCAAACGAAACGAGCCGCTGCCTTTTTGTAAGAAGAAGAGAAGGGAAGAGAGTAACCGACGAGGGATGAGGGTGAGACAGGCGGAGGGTTTAACGCGGAGGAAGAAGAAGAAGAAAGGCGCGCATTTAAGCGCGGGTGGAGGCGGGTGGGGTTTGGTTTCTTGCGCGACGTCGTTGCTTCTGGCTTTGCGTTTGGGTTGAGCGACGCCGGGGCAAAGGGGTGGTTGGGTTAAATAGACGACGGACTCGATCGGCTCGCCTCGCCTGCGGTGGCTTGGCTGCTTGGGCGGGCGGCGGCGGCGGCTGCCAGGCCACCACACACACACACACACAGGCCCCACGGCCACCGCCACACCGGCTGAAAGCTATATGCGCCAAGCGGCAATTAATTGCGATTTTCTTAATTTTTGCTCGCTCAGGACTCAGGAAGGAGGAGACGGGTTAACGGTTGTCCATCGTTTGGGTTTTGAGGAGTGTTCACGTTTCCGACTTGATGACGCATGCATCCACGGCTAACGGTTTGTTCATCATGTGGCGGCAAATATTCAACCAGCCAGCAGCAGTAAAAACTCTCCTCCATGATCATAAATATTAGCACTCCCAACCTTAATCCAATATTATTATTACTCATTCGGTCATTCCATCACCAAATTTAGTCACCAGTGGCCTCCCACACTTCTTAAGATGATTGAATTTAACTATCAAAGAATTATATGCATAGTTATAGTTATACTATCAATATAAATGTGTCAAATATTTTAGTTAAAGTATTTAAATATAACTAATGTAATAACCTATATAAACTATATGTCAGAGCTACTAATATGGCTTTAAACAACAATTTCTTAATATGATTAGTATATGAGTTGTTAATAAAATATTTTATTCGATGAAACATAGCATATTGCTCCTGCAACAAATAGAATAAAAAAGGAGAGTTTGATTAAAAAATATTTTTTTTGATCTAAGTGATCATGCGTGATCCATTAAATACAGTGCAGGCTCCTGCTACAAATAGTATGATTAGTGTCTCTTAATAGTTTATATTTAATTGGTTTTGGATCATTATTTTTCTTTTTACTTGATGAGTCATGGTGGATGGGTTTATTCAAGATGGTGAGGAATGTCATGATAAATGTGCACCCAAGTATCATCTTGGTTCCTTTTGCATGTCGTTTAGGTCATTAACATGAAAAACATGCATCCAAATAGTACCTCGGTTATTTCTATCTATTGTTTAGGTCATTGACATGGTATCAACGAACACTTTAACATTTACTTTTCATAACTACTTATATTGGTTTTAGCCATTAATTTTCATAGCTACTTTTAAATGGTTCATCTTCAGTTCTGGAGCATTATTCTCCTTTTTACTTGATGATGGAACCTTGTGAGTGACGGTTGATGTGTTTATTCAAGCCGGTAAGGAATGGCGATGATAAATGTGTGTCGAATAGGTGTCATCTTGTTTGTTTTGCCCATCAATTAGGTGATGTGCCCAAATAATACCTTGGTTATTTCCATATGTTTTTAGGTCATTGAAATGATAATAACCATAAATTTTTCATAACTACACTTATAGTTGATTTTAGTTGTTACTTTTCGTAGCTACTTCTTAATTGTTCATTGTCATTTTAATTTGCAGCATTATTCACTTTTTTAACTTGATGATGCATGAATACATCCATGTTAGTGATGGTTGAAGAGTTTATAGATTCAAGCCGGTAAGGAATGGTTAGATAAATGTGTGCCCAAGTGTCATTCTGGTTCCTTTTGCATTTTGTTTAGGTCATTAACATGGTAAATGTACATCCAAACAGTATCTCCATTATTTTTAGTTGCCATTTGTGTGATCAACACATCATCTAGCAAATACCTTTGACCATTACTTTTTATAGTACTTCTTAATGGTTCACTGTCATTTGGTTTTGGAGAATTGTTTTCCTTTTTTTGCTTGATGATGCATCCATGTGACTAACTATTGATGGGTTTATTCATGTTATTAGATAGGATTCTAATGATAAATATGCATCCAAGTCTTATATCAGTTATTTTTTTATCTATTGTTAGTTTAGGTCACTGACATGGTAAATATGCAGTCACTATCATCTCAGTTCTTCTTTTCCTGTCATATAGGTCATCAACATGGTATCTAACAAATACTTTGACCAGCCACTACTCATGAAACCTTAGGTTTGGAGAGTTATAATTTGATGTTCTAATAGATGCATGCTTGATTGGGTTCACGGATGGGACTGCTAGGGTATTTCCATTGATGATGAACTTAGAGGGAATTAAAGGTTGGGAGTAGCAATCCTACCCAATAAAGGAGGTGTTCGCCATGGCATGATGATTGGGACAACACTATAGGAGCAAGCTTAGAGTGGCGGCGTGAATGTGGTGGCTTATCCTGTATGACGAAGAAGATGAACAATGTCGTTTGACAACTTGTGAACTTAGCAAATGCTATGATAACACCGAATTTTTGCAAATTTGTCAAAGAAGAAGAGTGTGAGCATCGATCCTATAAAGATATGTCGGTTGAGATTCATGGACCTGAAATATAGCATCACCCTTACTTTCCATAGCTACGCCATTCTTACTTCTAGCTAAATGGAAGTTTGATGATGCGATTATCCATTTCTTTACAAATCTAGTGGTAGAAATTTATAAATATTGGCTCCACACATTTTAGGACATATCCATGTGATTAGTTGTTAATTATTGACGTGCCCATGTGACTAACAATTGATGAATTTTTGAAGCCAATAAGAAATTACCATGATCTCAGTTATTTTTCTTGTTATTTATGTTGTCCACACGGTAAACATGCATCCAAGTATCATCTCAGTTCCAATTGTCGGTCGTGTTTGTCACTACTTTTCATAGCTGACTCTGATTGGTATTAAGATGTATGTATATGAAAATTAATGAGCCTATTTATTTATTTGACAAAATCAAATAAGTTAGTAGTACTAATATTATGTCTCAAATCATGAAAGATTTTTTTGCGATAAATAGTGGAAGAATTTCTAAAGTTCAATTGCAAATGTACCCTCGCGCATTATTTTCGTGAGATTAAAACCATATTTTGTGACGTGTTTTGCACTCTCATGAAATCTCTGGTTTGTATGGTAGTGATGATGGACTTTCACTACCTCCATTATTCACCAACTGCAACTGCAAGCTAAATAGTACTACCAAAATACTACATGTTGTTGATATGCTAGAATAGCACTCCACTCCAGTGGCACGTGGGAAACAGCAAGAAAATGGTCGTCGTCGTCGTCAACTACAAGGAAACGTACTACACACACATGTCATCAGGTAACATTTTCCATGCGTATATATATATATATATATATATATATATATATATATATATATATATATATATATATATATATATATATATATATACTGGCTGCAAGTATATATGCACCCTAGCTACCACAATGCATGCATATGCTTTTATTTAGTGCACACATGTGTAGCAGCAGCAGCCAGCAAAAGCAGCAATGCCTCTCTCTCTTAGGCAGAAGGCGGTGTGATCGTTGGCACCTTGGTGACATTTTTTTTTTGTCACGGATGGATGATGACGGATGAGGATCTGTATATGTGACTGCTGCAGGCAGCACCTAACAGGAGACGAATCGGCTTGCAGGCGGGGCGGGTTTTTACCGCAACCCGCATGTCTGCCCCGCAAAATCTTGCTTTGTGGCAGATGTGGACTAGCTGCAACAGTTTTGCGGCACCATGTGTGCTGTTCCGCGAAGCCCATTGGACAAGAGCATAAGCTCGCAACGTCCCGCAAAAACCCGCAACAATGGTTGTGTCCTGTCTCATCAAATATCCAGCACGACAACCTGCACCTCCTTGTTTTGGCGCTGGCCTGGCGGTGTCCATCGACTGGGAGCTTGGGGTGGTGAGCGTGGAGGATGAGGAGTTAAATCTTCTCTAGTGGCGATTGCGTAGTGTGTTGGGTGCTGCAAGGCCCCGGCTACCCCGGCTGACCTCACCGTCCACACACGGCAGCGATCAGCGACATCCACGAGACCACGAGCACCTAGCTGCAGGCCAGACCCCGCTGATAAGAGGATTTTAATAAATCTTCTCAAGGTCGTCCTGTCCGGCAATAGCAATAGCAGCTACCAGATCAGAGGATTTGAACTCCACAAGCGGAGGTGCGGCTGCCGGCGAGTTAGTTAGCTCCTTCGCTGCCATGTCCGTGCGAATCCTTGCGATGCTGCAGATGAGCTCGTAGCGGCAATGGCAAACCTAGCACTAGCAGTGTGCTTTGCGGGCCTTGCGGGTTTCTTGTATTAGCCATAGAGTCCGCAGAATAACGACGAAGGTCACAGTTGTGCTCGTGGACTGCCACAAACCCGCTTAATTAGTTTGCGGCAAGCTTAGTGGGTAAGTGGCCGTCCGCAACCCGCCCCGCCTGCAATCCGAGAGACGAACAAGAGTGAGTGATCGATGCTGCCTGGTGCCGGCTGCATCCGAATCCGAGTGAGCAGCAGGTGGGTGGCGGTTGACGGGTTGCATTTGCAGTGTGCTGCTGCTTGCCGCTTGCCGGTGCATTTGCATGTAGCATCAGACCATAGCAGGTGTTGACGTGTATGAGGTTGACTTGGCCTTGTTTAAGATTACCAAAAAAATCAAAAACTTTTTAAGATTTCCAGTCACATCGAATTTTGAAACGAATTTTTTAAACCTAGTTATTTTATGATTAAATAATATTTATCAAATAAAAACGAAAGTGCTATAATATCAAAATAAAATAAAAATGGATTGGCATTACCATGGCCGCCGTACGTCGTCGGCGGGTACGAAGCATGGCCTCCGGCCGGCCTCCCGAACCAACACCGCGTCGGTCGCCGTGGGTGTCGTCGTCAGTCATCACCGCCGCCCTGGCATTCAGCCTGGCCCTGTCCGGACGCCGGCAACACCGTGCCTCGCTGACAACTGGGTCTCGGTCGATCTACTAGTTACCGTTGACTCCCTCTACTATATGTGACTTATTGTGTGCCAGAAAGGTTGCTGATGAAATGGACTTATTTTGACTCTGTTGGTCTTATTTATATATAAAAATCAACACATAAAAGATCGTTATTTGTATATATATACTGAGTACTCCCTCCGTCCCAAATTATAAGTCATTCCAAGAATCTTGGAGAGTCAAAGTTTTTCAAGTTTGACCAAATTTATATAGCAAAATAATAACATTTTTGGTTCCAACCAAGTATCATTACATTCTTTGTTAGTTATATTTTCATAGTGTACCTATTTTATGACATAAATCTTTATATTTCTCTCTATATTTTTGGTCAAACTTGAAAATGCTTTGACTCTCCAAGATTCTTGGAATGACTTATAATTTGGAACGGAGGGAGTATGTAATAACCAAATATATATTCAAATGATTGACTTATAAGTTTTAGTAGTACTCCCTCCATCCCAATTTATAAGTTATTCCAAAAATCTTGGACAAAGCATTTTAAGTTTGACCAACATTATAGAAAAAATAAGAAAGATTTATGACATCAAATAGATATTACTATAGAAATATAACTAATGAAGAATCTTATAATACTTAGTTGACATCATAAATATTATTATATTATTATATAAATTTGATCAAAGTTGAGATGCTTTGACTTTCTAAAATTTTTAGAATGACTTGTAATTTAGGACGGAGGGAGTACCTCACAACGTACAATATTTTGTGAATGATGAAAGTGGAGGAGCTACAGGATTGTGTCGGTTAACACCAGTGATGGTGTTGAAGAAAAGGTCAAATTAAGGGCTGATCAATAATGCCCATTGACCAGACCTCACAAGCGGGGAAGGTGAACGTACATAGACTAGCTCGAGTCACCAGCAAACATCCCTGTACGTTATAGGTACAGTCTGGAGTATGCAACATATATACAGTGCAAAGGTGAACTTAGGCCTTGGTTAGTTCACCCCGAAATCTAAAAAGTTTTCAATATTCCTCGTCACATCGAATCTTGCAGCACATGCATGAAACATTAAATATAGACGAAAACAAAAACTAATTACACAGTTTGTCTGTAAATCGCGAGACGAATCTATTGATCCTAGTTAGTTCATAATTGGATAATATTTGTCAAATAAAAACGAAAGTGCTACCGTAGCGAAATCTGAAATTTTTTCGCAATTAAACAAGGCCTTACATTCAAATACTACTAGCAAGTAACTAATTGTCTCATCTTTTTGACAAAAGCAACATGTTTGACTACCTTTCCATCTACACTCAGGCCTTGTTTAGTTTGCAAAAAATTTTGCAAATCTTTTTAGATTTTCCGTCACATCGAATTTTACGACACATGCATGAAACGTTAAAATAGATAAAAGAAATAATTAGTTACACAGTTTACCTGTAATTTACGAGATAAATCTTTTGATGAGCCTAATTAGTCCATGATTAAACAATAGTTGTCAAATACAAATAAAACTACTACAGTGTTTATTTTTTTTAAAAAAAAAGATTTAGAACTAAACAAGGCCAGCCAAGCACACAGTTCAATTATGGAACTACTGGTGTGGCAACCAACACCAGTGACGATGTACGTACATATATAGTACGTCTTCCTCGCGGCCGTGAAAATAAAACAAAACTAGCGAGACGTCACCAGGGAAAAGTTGACACGCCGCCGTTGGGACGACACGGTATTGGCTGGAGCCTGGAGACGAGACCGCGACGGGAGCTATATAGTAGCTTTGTACAGGACGACTCTGGTGGTACGTAGCCAATGCCGTTACAGATAGCCGGAGAGTTGTTGTTGCCCATGGATCAGATCGATCGAGCTCACGTACGTACGCCTGCAGTGCAGCAGCCAGCGTCGCGTGGGCTCCTCATTTTTTCCAGCCAGAGCAGGGTGCTGGAACAGTGGAACTGCAACACGTACAGCGTCCACAGGGAGGGAGGGAGGGAGGGAGCTTGTGCAGCCCCGCCCAGCCCCGTGCGTGTCACGGACTCGCGCGCTGCGGTCACCAACTGCATTCGCATGTGTGCACGCACAGGGCACAGGCACAGCGAGGCTGCTGCAGCGGCACCGCGCCGCAGCAGGTATAGGCTGCAGGCGTCGTGGCCGTCCGCCTCGACCTTCTCCGGGAGGCAGGCCGGCAGCAAGCACTATGGACGCAGCGCCACGACGGCGGCGAACTGCATTCCACTTTCCACCCACGCACGCGGCCGCCGGCCGGCGGGGTCCTTTGGTTTGTCTCATGTGCACGGGGCTGGAGCTAACCTTAGGCCTTGTTTAGTTTCGAAAAGTGAAAAGTTTTCGGTACTGTAGCACTTTCGTTTGTTTGTGACAAATATTATCTAATTATGGACTAACTAGGATCAAAAGATTCATCTCGTGATTTACAGCTAAACTGTGTAATTAGTTTTTGTTTTCGTCTATATTTAATGTTTCATGTATGTGCCACAAGATTCGATGTGACGGAGAATCTTGAAAACTCCTTTGGTTTTCAGGGTGAACTAAACAAGGCCTTAATAATGGCCATGTTCTCAACAGGAAACGGAAACGAAACGAGAACAAAAACTTAGAGCAATATTTAATAATGTGTAAATGTAAATGTTGTACAATGAAAAAACATACACACGTTTTCGGAATAACACACGAAACTAGGAATGTGGCCATGTTCCACGTTTCCGGTTATTACGGAGCTGCTCAAGAACGAAAACTATACATATCTTCATATCTTTACCCAAGACAAGATCCCGTACGTAGCTCAAATGGGCCTGTCAATGCCGGTTTTAACGTTTTTGGGGGAGATAACAAGCAAGGAAGTATTGGTTTTGGTACAAATAACTTAGCTCCACATATACATATCATTATTTGATTTTAGGTATGAGGATGAAGGATTTTGGGTGGCTATAGGCCCACATAGGGGTCGGTCGACCACCCTAGTTTTTGCTCTATTCTTGGGACCCGTGTCCATTTCGAGAATGCAATTAATTCTAGGATAAAGGGAGTACTCCCTCAATACTGTAAAAGCCGACGTTCTGGACTCCTAAACCAATTTCGCTAAACTTGACGTCCTGCTCTGGCAGCCGCTCACATGGACGGGACGGGACTGCCCCCGGCGCTAGCGCTCTTCGTTCAACTGCCCGCATGCACGCAACTGGCCGCCCGTTCAACTGGGCCGCTGAACCGCACCGCATGCAGCATTTGCTTGCTGAAATTACTCCTGCATGCACCCTTGGTCCCCACACCTGCCAAACGTCGGCGGGCCAGAGGAATCGAACCCCGCCCACCTGCCTCAAACTGCTCAAGACAGACCAACCAAGCTACAAATATTTCCTCATTATAGGATACCTGCGGCGTTATTTAATAAGGGCAAAGTTGGAAGATTACTCCCTAATTAATCACTCCTTAGTTAGCACAATTCCTGTCTAAACGTCAGCTTTTATGGTATGGAGGGAGTATGCTTTAAGGTTTATGGATAAATTTTTGGAGATCCACCTGAGCAAAACTTTAATTATAGTGTTATTCTCAAAAATGAAAGAAGTATTCGCTTAAGCTTATCAGCCGGCCATTCAGCAATATTTTTCTCTCAGAACAAATCAGCAAACAGTACTTTATGCCATAGTTTTCAGCCAAACAAACATGATGAATAGATGTGAACAATTTATATTCAAATTTAGGCAATTACTTATCCATATTGTTATTGTTGCCTTGGTTAAGAACCTAACCTTGGTGGTCTGTTTAGGAGCAAAAGGTGTAGCCACGTCGCGTTCGGTCCTCTCTGTACTCTCCGCTTGTTTTACTATGTGACGACACATAATATGTCAATGTCTAGCCTATTGGTTTGAGCTTATTTGTTGAATCTATCAGTTATTCAACAGTGTTTTTCTTTCATAATAAATTAGTGAATAATACTTTCAACCATAATTTTTTAGCGAAGCAAATAGTCTAAGTTTGGATCTTGTAGTAATGGTTGTTGTTTGCTTGCTTACTTTTATGTTGGATGCAGCCACGGCCACGGCCACCTCCTTGCCGATAAAAGTTGGTGTAGCACGCCACATGTTTTCTAGAGATCGACGCATGGGACTGATTGTGAGGCCTCAGCTGCATTCTGCAGGACGGATGAGGTGACAACCTGATACAATATGCTAGCTAGAAAGAATTCCAGATATATTTTTTTAGATAAAGGATAGTTTATATCCGGCTTCATCTACCATAAGGTAGAATCAGACCATTTATTACACAAGTCGGTCAACCGACCGGCAAATGACCCAAACCAGTAAGGAAAAACACGAAGAAAAGTTTTGACTATGAAGTACCAATAACCTAGTTGATAACCATCCATTGGATCTAAAGAAATGCAGAGCTGATGTTTCCAAAAACTGTCCAACAAATATTAGCTGGTCCTTTAGAACGTCACGCCGCTGCAGTCCTGCCCATTGCCGGAGCCAATGGGTTCCCCTGAATAGTACCTGCAAAAAAGTTTTCGGCCTGCAATTGTCAAAAACCATTTCGTTTCTTGTTATCCAAATCGTCCAGCACAACGCTGTCGCTGCTGTTAATAGTAGGGAATTACGAGTATTACCACCCGTCTTAGACCAATTATCAAATAAATCATCTATGCCGAGGGGAGGTGCAATTCCAAACAGTAGATGTACAGTGCGCCATAGGAATTTAGCATGAAAGCATTCAAAAAAGAGGTGGTGAATAGTTTCTGGATAGTGACAGAAGGTACATTTTGTGTCTCCAGTCCAGTTGCGTCTAGCGAGATTATCTTTGGTTAGAATGACACCTCTTTTTAAATACCACAAAAAGACTTTTATTCTTGTAAGTATTTTAATCTGCCAAATATCTTGTGACACCCTGACCCCGTTATTTATTAACGCAGCATACATTGATCTAACAGAAAATCTTCCTGATGAATGTATTGCCCAAACAAAGGTGTCTCTTTCCCCTTGTAAGTACACATCATGTAAGGATGCGACAATCCTATGCCAATCCCTTAAGTTCCTACCCACTAGGTTGCGGCGAAAGGAAATATTTAGGGGAACTGATGCAAGTACTCTTGCCACCGAGTCTTGCTTTCTCCTCACAATGTTAAACAACGAGGGGAACTTATCCTTCAGTGGTTGGTTCCCCAACCAAGTGTCCGTCCAAAAACAAGTTTGTGAGCCGTCTTTCACTTTGAAAGAACCAAAGCTCATAAAAGTATCTTTGACATTCATCAGTCCTTTCCAAAAGTGTGAGTCTGTTGGCCTTTTGGTACAACTTCCTAAATGTTGCAGTACAGATAACAACAACTTTGATATTTATACATCTCTATCGATCCGACAATTATTATTGCACATGGAATGGAACCACACAAATCCACCGCTCAGAAGAAGAAGATGAAACAGTGGTACAGTAGGAGGAACAAACGTTGCTGAAATTCGGAACAAGGCGGTGACGGTGAATACCTATATACAGGCTAGACAGCAACTGAGCAGGGCTGGATGACACATCTTCAGCATGGAGCGGCCGACTGTTCTCTTGGAAACTCCGATGGTCCAAGGATACCGACCTGATCGATGCATGCATACGCTGTAGAACACCATTTCTGCTGGATTCGATCCTATCTATTGTGGGATGGAATGGACGAAGACTGAAGAGCATGGTCGGCCGATCGAAATCGGACGACGATGATGATGAGCCATCAGCATCGATCGATCAATCGATGAAAGCGAATTACCACGACGCGGTAATCGGAAAGCTACATCCTGATGAAGTGATGAGTGATGAAGGAAGAGGATGCCATGTGTCGACCCAGCACAACTCTGAATGAAGAGATCGACGTAGTTCGTCGTTGACAGCAGCATGGGCGTATGGAGGGAGCTCGTCTCGTCCCTGATGATTTGCTGAAAGCCTGAAACCCATGAGCAGATTAATAGCATCAGCATGGTATCTCCCTGTCAGTTTCAATTTAATCGATTGCATTTGATATGATCCTCCGGCCGGAACTATAGCTCGTCGATATGATCCAAGATCACGCGTGTATAGGTGGGTACAAATCTGTCCGCGACGACGAACTGTTGGGCATTTCGTGTGTGCCTTGAGCTCTTCGACGTGTAGTAGCTGTGTCTCGTGAGATCCCCATTCTGAATAGTTATGGCTTACTGTTTGGCCACTGTTAGAGATTATTATAAGGCATGGCTGTTCTTCGGAAGCAACAGCATCTGGTCGATCTGTTTCCAGCATTTTATTGGTGATGACTGATGATGATATATTGCTGTGATCTGTTGGCATGGGAAGTGTTTTTGTCCCTAGTTGTATGGTTCCTTTGGTTACCTTTAAGCCTACTTTTTTTTGGGGGGGGGGGTGTTAAAAGTTGTATTATCTAGGCCATTTTCTCTTATATATTATAATGAAACATGCATAGAGACAGCAGTGCTTGGAGGCATTTGGTGAAATGGTGAGTGGAGGAGCTCACCACTATATCATATAGTCATGTATATGCACTTTCCTTCTCATTATTGTCCTGTGCCTTTTCTCTTCATTCTATATATATACAATAATATTATAGGGGTCTGGCCAGCCTTGTCCTGCTTCACCAACTTCAGAGAAAAAAATTGTCTTGTCTACCAACTGTACTTTTGACTACCTCATACGTTCCGTTGGGACTAGTCTTAATTTTAACCAATTTATTAGGTTTTCAGAAAAATTGGCCAATTTATGTCCATAGTTTTTTGACACAAAATTTATATTTAAATGTAGGCTTTGTTTAGTTTCCTGGATGAAAAGTTTTTGTATGCTGTAGCACTTTTATTTATATTTTGTAATTATTGTCCAACCATGGACTAACTAGGTTTAAAAGATTTGTTATGTGCAATTAGTTATTTTTATCTATATTTAGTGCTCTATGCATATGCCGTAAGATTCGATGTGATGAAAATCTTAAAAAGTTTTTGGATTTTGGATGCAATTAAACAAGGCCGTAGTATTATGCTTACTTATGAATTATGATAATGATTTTGTGAGTCACATAAACAACATTTTAATGAAGTAATTGTGGTTAAATACTTGTCCTAAAGAACCAAACTATGTAACAGTACTACAGTTGATCGATCATTCGACTACATATCCGCCAGAAATAAAAAGCAATAGCTGCGTGGTGTTGGAATTTTGTGTCTGTTTCTAATCTGTCATTTATTGGGAGCCCGGCCTGTTGCTTGATGCTGACATTTCCTTACAAGTTCCAATCGTATTCAAGAGAAGCATGCCAGATCAGCTAGAGTGCTAGACATGCATTCATATTAATCTCTAAATATTCTGGAAAATGCGGATAGACTAAACCGGAAACCAATCAATGAATCAAACCATGTAGCAGCAGCATGTCCTGACAGCCAGGTTCTTGTTCGTTGGTGGTGACATTTAATTTGGCTGTTTGTTATTATAAGCACGCCATCAGCATTTAGCTGCTAGCTTGTTTTATTTATGCAATGCAATGGACTACTTGTGCAGATTCAACAGAAATTTATTGTGTTCATCAGGTCACTTTTTCGAGGGGAAAAACTGAAAACTTTCCACATATATATGTATGTATATCAGGTCCCTGAATGATGAGCTGCATGTGAAACAAACATTTCTAGGTAGTATATGCATACTGAAGTTTGCTAGCACCAAACGAACTGAGATTTGCAGATATATGCCTTGTCAGTTTCTTGCACCTGCAGGACTCTCTGCCAAACCAAAGAGCAGATAGAACAACAAAACATTAAACATGCACGAAGTTGGCGATCTCAGTTTGCATGAGCAGGGAATTCATATGCCTGGTCCAAACCCTACAAGATTCCTCCATATATATGTGTCATGTCAACAGAAATGAATGGCTATATATGTATATGGAGCTTAGGTGAGCACCTAACATCCACATTTCCATGTCCAAGCCCAAGTGGGGAAACACCGGGCAGCAAGCCGGCAAGTACCTTGCCTACACGATAAAACAGATGCTACAAACCTGCAATCATCTCTCAATGCATGCTTATTGCTGTTCACCAGCGGCGAGATTTGGGCAGGTCCGATCTACAAGCAACCACATTGTCGGCTACACCCCTATGAACAGCGCCCCCCACCCCCCTCGGCGTATTTTTCTTAAAAAGATGTGAGCCATATGGTTTCGTGTATAGCTGTGCACAATGAATTGGTTCCCCAGGACAGGGGTAACAAGGCTAGGCAATAGGTAGTCACTCTCAAAATATAAGGTATGCATTTTAAAAAATTGAATTATGTTATCTTTTTTTAGAAGTAAATTATGTTATCTTTGATTAACAATTAATCTAATTATATTAAAAGTTTATACTACAGGAGTGGTTACACCGAATTTGTATTTTGTAAATGCTTTCTAATGATAAAACTTTTTCTATAAAAATTATATATTTAATATACTATATAAGAGAAAAGGAAATTCTTTTCTACTCCTAGGGTGTAGCTACTCTCATGTATATCTCATGATTTAGAGTGTATACGGTCGGCGCCGATGAAGTATAAATATATATGCAAAGTATGTGATCATACTAGACCATTTGGGATATATAGTATATTATCTCAAGTATGCAAGTATACATAGAGTATGCGGTTATACTCATTTTACATATTACTATAATGATATTATAACAATATACTACAAAATATGGGATCCTTTCAAATTTTCACATAGTAAAATTTGGAGTACCTTAAATTAACTATATGAATATAAACAAACTGATAAATGAGTATGTGTCTATACGCAAGGTGATTTATCAAATATCGGAGTAAGAGAAATTAGGGGTGAAAGTATGATCTTAGGACTACGCCAAGTCACATCACACCTTATGTTTTGGGGCAGAAGAAGTATGCTAGGGTGTTTTTCAAGTAGATGACTGACACGGCGGAGCTCAGAAACCAAAAACTTTTCAAGATTCCCGTCATATCGAATTTTGTGGCACATATATGGAGCATTAAATATAGATGAAAACAAAAACTAATTTTACAGTTTATTTGTAAATTGCGAGACAAATCTTTTAAGCCTAGTGACTCTATGATTGGACAGTGTTTGTCAAATAAAAACAAAAGTGCTACAGTGTCAAAATTCAAAAACTCTTTGATCTAAACAAGGCTGTAATGTACAACCTCCGACCATAAAAGAATACATATTCTAGAATAGTGTGCTAAGTCAATTGATGTGAAATTTGATCAAAATTATATTAAAAAAGATACTAATGTTTACCATACCTATAAATGCATATCATTAGATTTGTTCATTTGTTATAAAACATATTTTCATGTTTTACCTATTTCTAGTCATACATTTTAATATTGCTCTCTATAAACTTAGTCAATTTATGATAGACTTTGATCGGACCTAGAATTATGTTCTTTTGGGGGATGTAGGTGATATTGCTTTCGTCCCAAGACGAATAAAAATATCCGAATAGTCAAACAATTCTAAATTTAATTAGGTTTGTAACAACAATATCTTTAAACAGGTTTATTATATAAAATATATTTTATAATTATTTTAGCGATACTTATTACACGTTGTAAATATATATAGTTTTGATTTGAACTTAGAATTGTGAAACGAGATTGACAGAGGAAGTAAGAGTTGAAATGGTGGTGGTAGGGTACGACGGTCCTAACTATATAGCAGCAGAGCAGAGGCGGATTGGAGAATGGAGACAGAGAGGCTAATGGCTATGACTATGAGATCTGAGCACCGAAAGCAAGCAAAGCAGGGCCTGATGTGCTGCGTAACCACCACCCTACCCGTGTCTCCAGGGCGATTGACCACTAGCCTTTCAACCCTCTTCCCTCGTCTCATTTGCCCATGCTTCTCTCCCATTTAAGAGACCGAAATTGCAGATGCACTTGCCGACGAGAGAGAGAAGAAAATGCAATTGCATGCATCAGATTATTTAGTTCTATAATAATAACAACTAAATATATGTGTATAGTAGGTGCACAAAATATGTTAAAATATGTGAAGTACGAATGTTTATTTGTAGTAGACTCCTATATACATGTATGAGAAAGTCAGAAAACGATGGCCTCTCGTCGGGCCTACCGGCCGGCCGGCCAACGGCGAGAGACCTCCGATCCAGTCGGTCAACCACCGGTTGGTTGCGCCTGTCTTCTCCACGGCAGCACGACACGCGGCCACAGGTACACTGCTAGGAGAATCAGCGGCACCATATAATAGTTCTAAATTTTTTTTTTCAAAATTTCTCATCATATTGAATCTTTAAACATATATATAAAACATTAAATATAGATAAGTAACTAATTATACAGTTTGTCTGTAATTTGCGAGACGAATCTTTTAAGTCTAGTTAATAATTCATAATTGGATAATAATTATTAAATACAAACGAAAGTGCTACATTAGCTAAACCTAAAATTTTCACCAATTAAACAAGACCTGGCATTGAAGAAGAATAGAATCCAACCCAAGTGATTCGAGAGATCTCATGCTGTTAACTTTCAGGCATTGTAACTCAAGTTTATTTGTCGAATCTATTAATCATTTAATAGTTTTTTCTCTCACAACAAATCAGTAAATATTACTTTCAAACATGGCTTTTCAGCCAAGCGGACAGTACTTTCAATCATACTTTTCAAGCTCCGAACATATACTTATTGCACAATCATCAGAACCTGTCCGCGTAATCTTCCTTTTTGCTATAGACACTTATGGTCGATCCAATACATTGCCGTATTTGTATCGTATAGTTTTGTTCAAATGGAATACATAACGTTCTGTCTCGGTCCACCACTGGACGTACGCAATGCCTGCGTTTTTCTCGGATCTCCGGCTGGTACACTATGGACCGCCGACGCCCTGCAACCACTGGCCGCCGGGCCGCCGGTAGCGCGAGACGCCACTAGCTGGAGAGCCGCGCCCGCCGGCCGGCGAATTGAAACGCCATTAGTGCCGCGGTTGCACAGTAGTATAACATACATGCATCATGTGAGTGAGCTAGCGCTGCATCTGCAGGCGCCAAGGTTAACTATAGCTAAGTACAATTATTGGCCGGATCCATGCAACCTAATGTGTACGTCGTCGTCTCCGGCCTCCCCTCCTACCATATGCAGTATTCAGCAATCAGTACGTATATTACTATATGTCCCTCAAGCTGATCCAAGTGTTACATATCCACGATTAATTGCACTGCGTTCTGCATCCATCAAACGATCAATAATGTAATGCCGAACCAAAGGAATGAACGAGCGAGAGGAGCCTAAAACGAGGCAAACACGTAAGGAGTAGATCAACATATATATATTGTACCAAATGAATGAATGAATGAATCCATCTGCATCGTCCATCTGCATAGATCTATAAGTTGCGCGTCACTGATTTTCAATCCTAGGCCTTGTTTAGTTCGTTTTCGATACTGTAGCACTTTCGTTTTTATTTGACAAATATTATCCAATCATGGACTAACTAGATTCAAAAGATTCATTTCGCTATTTACAGGTAAACTATGCAATTAGTTTTTGTTTTCGTTTATATTAGTGCTTCATACATATGTCTTAAAATTCGATGTGATGGAGAATTTTAAAAAGTTTTTGGTTTTTGGAGTAAACTAAACAAGGCCCTAATTCCCAAATGTCAAAATCGGACAACCTCTTCAATTGTCGAAACCAGACAAATCGACCGGCTCCAAATGTGGTTTTGTATTTTCTAATAAAAATACATATCTAGTTTGGTCTTTAAAACATTATATTTATTTTTTTAGATTCATAAAAAATATGAACATATTTCTAGTAATTTTCTAAAAATATTATCTATATGTTGGTGCACTATTTAGAGTTTTTTTTTGGATCTTATTTGTTTAGTAAATAATGACTATGACTATGACTACAAGGGATAAAGAAATAAGAACATAAACACACTAGATCCAAATAACTATCCCTTGTCCCAAAATACTTACTTAACCTTATAGAATTCAAATTTTTTCCTAAAAATTCTTGACCTCCTCACTTTCCAATGCACATTTCTCTTCTCTCGACACATCTTTTTTTTTTCTTTCCAATACATACATCTCTATCTCTATTTCTATTATCTCTCTCCTTTTTGTTTTCCATACACCAATGACTATTCCTAATTTCCCATGTCTAAACTTAAAACATAAATTATTTTAGTACATAAGGAGTAGACCAAAACCAAGAAGATAGCATTTTCTATAAGAAAAAAAGAATGATATTGGTATCAGTTTTCATTTAAAATAAATTAATTATGAATTTTTATCGACCAAACCAGGTTTTTATTATTTTTACGACATAGAAAATCATCCATAAAACCCGACAGAGCATCAGATTTATCCGGTTTGGACAGTTGGAGGAGGCTTATTACCTGCTTTGTAGTTTAGGCCGATCATATTAAATTATTATTTTTTATATGTTTATTTTTTAAAAAATAACATTTTTTAAGGAATTGGTTTAGGGCCTACTAACACAAAAGCTGGCCATATGAACTAACTAATCTATATACATTGTGTGGTTGCTTAGGCGCACAACAACGAGAAGAAGTTTGTGATGCGACGTGCAAGTAATTGAGCAAGCAAACTAAGCGCAGCAGGCCACGGTCAGATCAGGGCATCCATCGTCCTCGGCGGCGGCGAAGGGCAGGTAAGGTAAGGCTCAGCAGGCCGCCGGTCGCCGGTCGATCGAGCATGCACGACGCCATTGGCTGCCCTGCCCTCTCCACCCGTCCCGTGATGGCGATCGATGGCGCCATCAATGGCACCCGAAGAGGTTGGAGCCTGCCCCTGCCATGAATCAAGTTGCAAAGTACACCAAAACCAGACACGCTCTCGAGAGCTAGCACGTGTCTACGTGGGGCTGCCATTGCCATGGATGGGGTACCGTACCATACAGAGAGACACTTTGCATTGCATTGCAGAGTTGCAGTTGCAGGTAACCTGTTTCCTGCCGTGCATGATTGGATCCGAGTCTTTGTTAATTAAACACGCTGTTAGTGTTAATTAACCTAGCTATAAAACTCAGCTCCAATTTGAAAGGAACAAGTTTTGGAACAAGTTGTGTGCTTGTACCGCTACTGCGAATCTTCAACCTACACTTACTGTGGTTTTGACTGTTTTGAGAAGGTCATCAGCTGGCACCAGCCTACACGGATCAGATACCGTTATAGACACGCATGTCAGTACTGGGCCTGGGTGGTCACTGAGTGAGTGAGAGATCGGAGTAGTACTCTATTCATTGGTGAAAGTGACTGGACCAAGGCACACCAGAACACTATGTGGTACGGCCATCCACGCCTATGATGTGGACCTGGCTAGCTAGCTAGAGCGGTCGGTGGTGCACTCAGGCCCGGCCCTGTCAAATCATAGACCCGGAGCGAAGCTAAAAACGATGAACCCTTTAATACAACTCTTATAATATAATAACAATTCTAATAAGTGTAATACATAAAAAACTCTTATGAAATAAGTTATACATTTTATTTAGATCTAAAATTGTTTTGGATTTTGACATTGTAGCACTTTCATTTGTATTTAACAATTATTGTCTAACTATAGACTAACTAGGTTTAAAAGATTAGTTTCGTAAATTACAGATAAAATGTGCAATTAGTTATTTTTTTATTCATGTATATGCCGCAAGATTCGATGTGACAAAGAATCTTTAAAAAGTTTTAGTTTTTAGGTGTAACCAAACAAGCCCTAAATAAATCGAGAATAAAGACTAGGGACAAGAGCAGTTTTGTACCTATGAAGGAAAATAGGCAACCGAACAAATGTATGTCAAAATGAACACGGCCGCGCGGCGCAAGGGAGGGAGTCACAAACGCCGCGGAACTACGGAAGACCAGGCAGCTGAATCATGTGGACTCGTATATACATATAGTCGTATAAATAACATGCTTTCTTCTTGAGCTGAATACTATATATATTATACCTATTACCTACTAATGCATTTGGGGTAGGGGCCCCTGGCCTCAAGGGCCCGGTTCGGATGCTCTGCTCGCACCCCCCAGGGCCGGGGCTGGGTGCACTTGTACTCACCCACACTTCTAATAAAAAGTCCTTAGGTTGCTCATGACAAATAAAGAAAAACAAACATCACTGGCTTCACTTCTAATGGACCACACATTGCTCTGTTATTAGATGTAAGGTGCAATTCTCAAATCAAACTCCTCTAGTATGGGTCGAGTTTATAGGTGAAAACAGTACACCACCAGCATGTATAACATCAAATTAGATCCACTAAATTTGCCATCAAATGTCTTGATACTACAGTTATTTAGTACCATGGTAGATGTTAATATTATATGCTTTTGTTCACAATAGAGCTAGAGAATCTTGACTATAAGACAGCTACAATGGAGGGAGAGGGAATATTCCCCCTAAAACAAATCGATTCATTCAGATGAGATGCATCAGCTACAGTGCATACTAAAAAAAACTGAATTAATGGAAAGCTCACAATTGTTTGTACCCAAAAAAAGAAAAAAAAACCGATGTAGTACGAGTTTGCTGAGCTTTAAAGAAGTTTGCACGGTGTTCAAATCACGGGAAGGCATGTCTCATTATTTGGATTTGAACCACCCACGGGCACGAACAAAAACAGTGGCTAATTAATCAAATCCATCATGCTCATTACGCACCCGAGTACCCGACAGAACCGGGGTTTTTTTTCCTAATATGCGCCTCAAGGGTTGGTGCCATATGTAGTAGCATCAGAAAGATGACATTTCGCGGTCACAAGGACGGGCAAATGCCATTAGGTAGTACATGTATACAAGAGTACATCCAACTGAATGCTCAACAGGAACATGCATCTCATTGCAGCTCAACCCTCTGATTCTGAACAACTAGTCATCTCTTGGGAGTTGGGTCACTCAACTGGCAGTCTGGCACAGCCATTTCACAAGAAACCACAAAATCACACCACCCTCTAGTGCTTTAACAATCTTATAGGGCCAATCAGCTATTACCTTAGCTACTAGCAATCTTTTAGTATCAGACAGCAGTGATCAAGTGAGTTGTCACATGGTAGGAAGTCTAGATGCCAGATTGCCAGGACAAGGGTTCTTGCCTTACCTTGCATGAAAACTGAAAAAACAAAGGAGATTTGGTCCTTCTCCATAACCAGCAGCACTTCCACTCCCGGAAGGTAGAGCGGATCCACAGTTTTCGCACTTCTGGCGCCGATTAATTCGGTTTGTTCGAGCTGTTGAGTCATCCTTTGTTGCCAAGTTAAGGTAGCCAAGACAAGATAGATATGTTTTTTTTTCCTCTAATAAGCTGCAAGAAACAGGATTCCAAGTTCCAACAGAGAGTAGCAGTCGTTTTCCATGGACCTTTTACTGGTTAAAGATTGTTCAGTGACACAAGCAAGCGATGCTGCCCACCTTTCCTTTGCCATTTCGGCAAAAGGAGATCTTACCTGTTGTTCTTTTCAAGGTTAACATCATCTACCCCCAACACGTTTTGCATAGTTAAGTGCTTGTTGTTCAAGCAGCTGTTATTATGTGCAACTGTGCAAGATTAACAACTTTAGGCAAGTGCATGTAATGCAGGCAACCGTGACAAAGGGAACAAGATGGACAGTCGGTACACAGTTCTCGGATGGGAATGGGTAACAACTAATAACAACTGATCTGCGCGCCATTCAAAGGCTGCCTGGCTTTTGTGGTAGAGCTAGATTAATTGAGGGGGCCCGTTGATGACAACAGGAGGTTATGACCAGACAGACACAAGCACTACGGGTTTACTTTGGAAAATATGGCATGCCGTAGCAGAAGCATTTACGCCTTGTTTCCAAATTTTTTTGCAAAATGAGCACGGTAGCATTTTCGTATGTATTTGACAAATATTATCCAATTATGAACTAACTAGGCTCAAAAGATTTGTCTCGTAAATTACAGTTAAACTATGTAATTAGTTATTTCTTTTATCTATATTTAGTGCTTCATACATATGCCGCAAGATTTAATCTGAAAAAATTTGCAAAATATTTTGAAAACTAAACAAGGCCTACTTTCATAAGTGGATCACTAGTGGTTCAGGCCCATATTGATCCATCCCACTAGTCTTGTCAACCCATCGCTCTATGGGCTAAATCCGTTACAAGCACAAAATAAAGATTGCACAAGAAAGCTTCAGAAACCAAGAGTGGTTTCCAAGGTGGATCACCAGTGGATCAGGCCCGTATTGGTCCCACTAGTCTTGTTGATCCATGAATTTATGGGCCGAATCAGCACAAAATAAAATACCATTCCTACAAATTATTTATTGATAAAAGGCTATTTTGTTAAAAAAAAGCTTCAGAATAAAATGGTACTTTTGCGAATCAAAAGCCAGAACGCATGGTCCACCTGATTAGGAACATGGTGCATGTCTAATAGTAACAGGATTCACATGATTAGAAACATGATGCCTCTTAGATAGACAATAGTAGCCATTTCAAAATCCAAGACTTGGCTTCAGTTTCACATAAACTACTCAAACTAGGTGTTTCTAAAACAAGAGCTGAGCGATAAATTAGCCCTACTACTCTTCAAAAAAAAAACCCTACTGGATGATACATATCAATAACACACTCCACAAATGCTAGGCATCATTATCATCTTCTTCTGGCTTCACGAAGAATTCTATATGGGCGATTCGGCTTGTCTGCTCAGTTCCTCCACCAATATTACGGAAGTATGGCATACCTGGCCTGGCAAGTGAAACCAGGTGCTGGATTTTGAGCATCCCTCCCCTCCCAATTGAGACCTTAGTCCTGCGATTCTCCTTCATGACAGTACTGGGGATGTTTGAGGTAGTTGCTCGAAGAAACTTGTATTTATACCTTGAAGAAAACATTATGGTCTGCAAATTAGCACAAAGCAGTATACCATCTGAGACTCTACACACAAGAAATTTACCTGTATGACACTTCATGATCACATTGGAACGCGATTAGAAGGTCGGTATTTGCATAATAGGGGAACTCAATCTGCCAAATTGTGTAAGTGACAGTGAGTTATAGGCACAACTGGAAGCTAAGTGGGAATAACAGGCCAACCTGTAACAAACCTGCAAGTCACCATGACCTTCACCTTTCAATATAACTGTTGGAGGATCTGGCTGCATTCGAATCTGAATGCTGGAACCTGGCCATTCAAGGTCATCGGTTGTTTCTTTCAGGACGGCGGACTGAAATTTCAGGGAGCAAATCATATATTCCTGGTGGACTAAAATAAACAGCTGATACATCCTGTCAACAAAAACAGGGTGCATTGAGAGTACCTTGGCGGTAAAAGTGACTGGAGTATTCCCATCATGCTCAAAATGGTAATCCCAAGAGACTGTATCTGGAATTCTGGTTCTGATTTCTGCATACAGACATGCATCTGGAGAGCCCACAGACCTGCATTGACATCACAAGAGTCCCTCAAATGAGCAAATTTCCAAATGTTTTGATCTGTTCAAGTTACATATATCCCTGCATCCAATTAAACATCTCAAAAGTCAACAGAGAAGTATGATTTTTGTGTAGAGATCAAGATGACCATAAGATGTTGAGAAGTATGATATGAGTTACGCCCACATGAGTTTCAGCAATCAGCAGTGGGTCTGAACAAACAAATAGTCTAAAATTCAGTTGCAGGCATGGAGAACCAGCTATTATCAGTCCATTTATATTAAAAAAAAACAAATGTGTAATGTTCCATGAAACCAGTTCTGCCCGCCCTGAAATGGACCAGGTCAGGCCACCAAACGCACAACAATCTTTTAACTCAGGTTTCGCCACATTCTGGTCTGGGCGCCATTACCGTACACGAGCAGAACATCAGCACCAGAGAGCACGCATACATACTTGAGGAGAAGCTGCATGTCGGGGCCAGGGTAACGGATCTCGACAGCAGACGCGTGGCCTGGCGAGGAGAAGATGTTGAGGCAGTCGACAAAGAGACCCAAGCTGAGGCCGAACCGCTGCCTCCCGTCCCCACCATAGTCGTACTCAACGAACAGCTGAGAGATTCCCGAACATGTCAGAGGCCCGATCGCGCAGAGGCATAGACGCAAACACCTGACGCGCAGGCAGGAGGCAGGGGCAGCGCGCGGCTCACCTCGCGCTTGAGGAAGACCTTGCCCTGGAGGCACCCGCTCTCCTCAACGGAGAGCACGATCCCGTGCTCCGACAGCTCCATAACTGCGTCCTGCGCCACGGGAAAGCCGGGGACTCGGGTTAGGATTCGGGAGCGAAGCCGGGGGCCGAGAGGAGGCCGGAGGCGGTCGAGCGACAGATCCACGGACGGACCTGGTGGCGCTTCCAGCGGACGCAGGAGAGCGCGTCGACCATGCCGTGGACGCAGTCGATCTGGCAGACGAGGTCCGGCGCGTCATCATCGCGGACGGACGTCGAGGAGCTCATCGCTGCTCCCCGGTGGCCCGGTGGCCGGCGTGCGTGACGCCGTTTCAGAGTTGTTTTTTGCTTTGCGCGCGCTCTCGCGTCTCCCGCGCGAACCAAAGGGGAAGTTCCCGCCGTTTTGTTGGGCCCATTAAGTAGCTGGCGCGGATAGAGAGCGCGCAAGGCCACGGCTTCTGCGGCTCCATATCAATGGCCCAATAGTAGTGGGCCTTGTTACCTTGTACTAGTAGTAGTTTTGAAGAGTTTCTCAAAAAAAAAATATATAGTAGTTCTCGAGAGAAACATATCGCCTTAAATATAGCAATTTGTAGATCTCATTGAGACCTAAAAATTTTATATATAAAATATCTTTACATACCATACAAGAAAACAATAATTTTTCTAAGGTACCCTTATACGCTTTAATATGCTACTGAAACTTTATATTATTTTTTAATAACTTAACAATCTTAAATGAAAAACTAAAAACTATGGAGTAGAAAGTTATAGAATTCATCAAAAACTACAATTTTCTTATAAAAATTATCTTCATATGATGTCGTATGAAAAATATGGTGTTTCTAAGGTGAGCCTTGTCGCTCACATGTTGGTCTTATCTGTTAAGTCCATGTACATGTTGAATGCATTTTTAAATTTTGGAGACCTAGATGACACGTTCAAACAACTTTGAGTCCTTGTGGGTTAGCGGTGATGGGGAACCACCCCCTATCTCATTATCCAGGAACTAACTTTTACTCTGAACTAGAAGATACTCCATGTATACTGCTACAAAGATTGCAAAAAAATGAAATTAAGTAGAGACAACATGGATAGTTTTCATTAAAAGGTTGAAAGTTAGTGGCATAGTATGTCTGTTAGTGAAATATGATATGGATATCTTGCATGTTGAAATAGAACCTAAGATAACGTGGATAGCTTGCATTAAGAGGTTGAAAGTTAATGACATGACATGCCTATTAGTTGAAGATGGTATCAGTGTCATGCATGTTGAGATAGAACTTGAGATGACGTGCATAGCTTGCATTAAGAGGCTAGAAGTTAGTGGCATGACAGGCTTATTAGTGGAAGATGATGTGGATGTCTTGCATATTGAGATAGAACTTCAGATGACCTTTGCATTAAGAGGCTAGAATTAGAACTTAGTGGCATGACATGGCTATTAGTGGGAGATGATGTGGATGTCTTGCATGTGTTGAGATAGAACTTAAGATGACGTGGATAGCTTGCATTAAGAGGTTGGAAGTTAGTGACGTGACATGACTATAAGTGGAAGACGATGTGAATGGTTTGCATGTTTAGATCAAACATATAGTAAGGATTAGCTTTATTATAGGAGATATAGATAGATTAAGCTCTTATTATCCTATTAAAATCCCAGCAAGACCTCAACATATTACCTTGTATAAAAGGCAAGCTAAACTCTAAAGTAAATGTTTCGAAGCTCTTATTTTTATTCTAGGCAAAAACCTTGAGTTTGAGTTTTTTTTTTGGACTTAAGTGGTCTTGCTTGTAAAAAGAAACATTTATATGCATTAGTTCGATGTAGAAGCTAGAATATTAATATATTCCCTTTTCGAAAAAAACTCTAAAGTAAATATCTTTTATTTAATCTATATTCATTTTGAAATGTGAATTTGCTTTTACTCTCGAAACATCGTATTTTGTAACGGCGGTGGATTTTTTGTGGGAAAAACTATCCATGTATGGATGGGAGATTAAAATAAAGGTGTGTTTGGATAGCGCTTAGAGATGTCGTGCCAAGGCTGTGGCCACGACAAAATTTGGCGCTAAAATTGTCCACCAACGATTTGGCGAGTTGTGGCATAAAAAATAGCTTATGTGCTCTTGAGAAACTATGGCGTAACTTTGAAGTTATTGGTAATCAACCAAACAAACCCTAAATGCTCCTCCGCGAGTGTCAGTTGGGAGGGGTTTTTTCTTCCTAAATGACGATGGAGATGGGGATAAGGATCTAGTTTCCTGTTTGTTTCACTGAAATTTGGCTGATACTAACTTATTGTGAGACAAAAACACTTGTACTTCGCTAAAAAATAAGTAGTGCTAAAAAACCAAGCGAAAAATCTTCATTAATTTAAATCCCTATACACACATCCACATAGCTGATCTTCTACTCCTGTCACAAGGAAGCTACCACAGTACAGGTGACGCGTGAATTATACCACGCTGAACCGACTTAATGAGTCTGAGTCACTAAGAGCGCGTTTGATATGGCCCTAGATTCCCCAGTCAAGCTCTGGAGCTGCAAGAGGTAGTGTTTGATATATTTGGCCCATCTCTCGACGTGAAATACCTTCTCTCCTGTCTCCTCAGAAACGCTCCACTTCTCCGTTTTTTCAGAGCAAGGCTTAGCTCGAGCTCGCGCAGGCGATTTTTGGGTTGCTCAGGGCCTTGGCCCATGGCAGACTAGACCTGGCTCGAACGCGCCCCCTGAGAGGCTCGCGGCACCGGCCTCCGACCACTGTTCTGGATTGCGCTAGCTCCTCGTCTCGCCGACGGCGGCAACCGACGACGCACGCAAGTCGCAACCACTGGTCTTACTACATGCTTTTTCACACACGTGCATGGAACCGAAGCTGGTTCGGTTGGTCCGTTGGTGAGCTGCAGTTGTGGCTGCAAGCGCGAGCTGATCGACCAGCTGAACATGGCTGTGCATCGCGAACGAAAACTGTGTTTGGGGCTTGGTCATGGCCATGCCGATGTCGGCACGGTCCAAATCCCAGCACCTCTAGCTAACGGCAGGCAATCCCACACATGGCCTGGGACTGTCCCCCTCTGCGGCGTCACTGAAACTTTAGAATATGCGCTGCCCTTCGACGATCCGGCCAGAGGCGCATAAAGAATGGCAAGATAAGTCTAGGTTTGGTTGCTGCGTGCCTAGTTTATGTTTATACACATGGTTTTATTTAGCTGGGTCGTATATGCACGCCGCTTGCATCACACAAGCATCTTCTTCCTCGGCCGGCCGGTTCAGTTAGGCTTAGACGCCTCTTTACTTTCAGAAAACCTGTTTTCTGAAGCAACATGCATGGGGGGCTATCGGGTTCGGTATATGCACGGAGTAGCTACAAAGGGGCTGAGGGGGTTGCTGTTGCTAATGGGAATTAGGTATCTATTATCCCCTTTGTTTTTTTTTCTTCTTCTTGAAATGAAAGGTATCCATTATCAAGTAGGTAGTAGGACGCTCTTTCTGCGTTGTTTGTTTATGTGACCAAAGGACGCCATATCGTCGATCGCCACTTGTGAGATGCACGGAGATGACAAAAGACGAAACCATAATTCGGTCGCTCCGTGTGACTTCCTTTTGTTACCTGTTGAGAGTCGTGATTGTTTAATAAGCAACAGCAAAAAATATATTAAAGTGTCTAAAGATACCGTTCCATGGATCGCCTGGGTCCACGGATCAATTAAGCTTTTATGGATTCAGTTATTGAAATGAAGAAGTAGGTCATGAAACATTCAAAACTTTTTTCTTGGAACCACGTACATGTACTCGCGATAAATACACACACATAGCCTATACCTAACAGCACCTTGGAATGTTGAGTTGGATAGATCTCGAGATTAACAAAGTTATTGTGTACCTGCGTCTAACACAGAAGCAATTGCTTAGATCTATCTAGGCGAGGTGATTACGAGAGTGAGAAGCAACACAAAATGACAGACACCTCGGCAGTGCCAACGTCTTGGGCTGGCGTCATGGGTGGCCGGTGTCTTGGTTTCAAGGAGGAGCATCTGTAAGCATGTCTCAGAGATGTAGGCTTCGGGTGAACCTGGGCGTCGGCCAAAGGTACCCCCAATCGCCACTGAGCCTTTGTAGTGATCGAAGCAACCACTTCAACAGTAGGTGTTGGTACCGCAACAAAAGTTACCACAAATGTATCGTTGCCAATAAATATGTTACTGCTCGCTAGAAGAACAATCCTTAAATCTCAAAATAAATTTAGAAAAATGCATGTACTTCGTCAAGTCCATCAAGGAAAGATGAGGAATACGTCGATGGATCAGGCTCGGATGGGCAAGCAAATTCCATCCCAAGAAAAATAACCAACTATAAGCGATGCCTAGTTCGTCTCAAATGGTCCAGCCTCTTTAAGTGGTTCACTGTAAACATGCAAGATCCTCGCCATCACTCACACACTATTGAAAGTATTTATGCACCTAAGGTGAGATCAACCGGAAAAGTATATATATATATATATATATATATATATATATATATATATAAAGGACACTTGGTGCACTTTACTTATGAAAATACATGTCCACATATACTATTGTAATCAGGCAGAGAGCAGCCGGGCTAGATGCGGCTCCCGGCCGTTTGGGTTAGTTTAACCGTGACCAAATTTAGTTAGGCCTCTTGTATACTAATTAAGTGGACATGCGGCTCGCCGATAACCGTTTTCAGTGACCTTCCCGGAAAATTATATGGCTGAGCTGCCCCCGCCCCCTCCACCCCCCACACCCAAAAAAAAAATACTGTGACGAGGTACTATCTGCAGGCCGTGAAAGTGGAGCTTGTTGTGCCTTGTGCATCATCTTGCTCTTTCTTCAGTTTTGAAACATTTTTTTAAAAAAAAATGTAGGGCGCGCGATCGCTATCGTCGCTTGGGTCAGAGAGCAGCAACCTGGCACTTTGCCGTTTTAACAAAGGCCTCGTTTAGTTCCGAAAAGTGAAAAAAATTCGGTACTGTAGCACTTTCGTTTGTTTGTAATAAATATTATCCAATCATGGACTAACTAGGATCAAAAGATTCGTCTCGTGATTTACAGCTAAACTGTGTAATTAGTTTTTGTTTTCGTCTATACTTAAAGTTTTATGCATGTGCCACATGATTCGATGTGACGGAGAATCATCTTGAAAACTTTTTAGTTTCGAGAGTGAAAAGGTTCAGTGTGAGGTCGAATGCCAACGGAACACCTCATCGCATCAGCATCAGTGCATTGGTGGCACGGTGTTGTCCCAGCGCTGTTGCGGCATTGGAGGCATGCGGGGAGGGCCGTTGCTGGGCACCCCTCTGCCTGGTCCTGCGCACCTGTGCTAGGGACAATGCTGCAGGGCTGTGCGTTCGGCGCTCCGGGCTTCCGGGCGTGAAGGTGAAGGGCTGGACCAGAGAATCTCTTCACCGCAACGAATCTACCAGGACTACCCGCCGCGCCGCGCCGCGCTTGCCATGAGCCATCGCAGCAGCGTGGCCCGTGATGGGGGCGGTCAGGTCATCATCTCTACAGTAGATTCGGTCAGAGCTCGCCTGCCCGCGCAGACTGCAGTACGTACAGTAGTAGCTACTGCTCCGTATTCCTGTCCACAGCCGGACGTCACACATGGATGTCGTCCGTGGTACTGGTTGGTATCCCTGCGCCGTTGGCCGCTGCCGGAGTGCCTGTGCCTGTGCCGGCTGGCCACGTCGGTGTGCTCAGCATTGGCCGGCCGGCCAGCACTACTCCCTGCGTCCCAAAATTTTTGCAATTCTACGAGCATGCACAAGAACCCATGTTAAATCAAAATTACAAAAATACACCTATCAAAATAGTTTTGACACTCTTATATGCTGGTACACTACTGCAAGCCGTCTAAACTCGTGGCCAGAAAATAAACTTGAAGCTTCTGGACGTATGTATGTACCATGTCCACATCACTATGGCTCGTAACCTAGTGCATTGTACGGCCTAGTACCTATTATCTACAATTGCAAAATTTGTGGGATACATTTAAACCCTAGAATTGCAAAATTTACAGGGCAGAGGGATATATATTGTATAGAACAATCTTCAGGATTTGTACTTCTCATTAATCACTAGGGATTATTTTTTGAGGAAAATCGCTAGGGATTATAGATAAACAAGTTGTCTCAAGTAATTCTAGATATTGATTTCTTAAATACATCTCTAATTGATTGTCTAATGTCAAGTATCCGAATAAAATAAATATGGTGTAAATCATTGATCAATGAACGATGTCTCTTTTTTATCTGTAATTTAGACATTTAGCGTTTTTCAAAGATGAACAGATTAAAGGTAATTTATTATAAATTTCTTAAACCAACATCAAATTCGATATCTTCCTCTTTTTTTTTAACCCGATGTTAAGATCTTGTTGTGGTACGACATAATTCCTGCCGACCCTTATAATTAGCTGGCCCCCTCTAGCTTTGGATCCTGGCTTCCTCTCTGGGTATAGCCGCGCACTGCTGCAGGTTCTTCATCAAAACCTGTAATCAAGAAATCAAGTAGAAGATCTTTCACCAAGGCCTTGTTTAGTTAACCCTAAACCCAAAAATATTTTTCAAGATTTTTCGTTACATCAAATTTTACGGTACATGCATAAAGCATTAAATATAGACAAAAATAAAAACTAATTACACAGTTTGCCTATAAATCACTAGATGAATCTTTTAAGTCTAATTAGTCTATGATTAAATAATATTTATCAAATAAAAAACGAAAACTCTACAGTTCCGAAATCCAAAATATTTTTGAAACTAAACAAGACCTAAGTTAAGCAAGTTGTTTTCAACATTATTGGAAAGAACCACCGCGCGCTAGATCGCCTTAGCAGAAAGAGACGGATAGGTCGTTTGTTGCAGTAGTAGTGACTCGATATTTCCACCAAGCAGCTTCCTGTGAAACAGGACAAGTTGTGTGACAAGGATGACATTGAAACTATAATATATTTTCCATTGATCGACGGGTCTTTCTTAGGGCATGTAAATGTAACCAGAGCCTGGTTCATCTCTAAGTGTCTCAAAGGATGACATTGAAACTATAATATATTTTCCATTGATCGACGGGTCTTCCTTAGGGCATGTAAATGTAACCAGAGCCTGGTTCATCTCTAAGAGCATCTCTAAGGGTTTTGCATTTTAGGTTTGAATTTGATTAATTTGTTAAAAAAATCTAAAAGAGGTATCCAACGGTTTTGCATTTGAAGTTTGCAATTTGGGCAACTTGGCAAATGAGGGAGCAAACTTGGTAAAAATGTCAAGCTATGGATGGCTTTGCAAACCCGATCGCGCGAGCAAAGTCACGCGCGACGAAAGCGCGCGTGCCTGGAGACCTTCTATTCCCTTGGAGATGACTTATTTTTATCCTTTGCATTTTGTAATGGGAGTTTACAAACAACAACAAATGTCAAATCAATTTGCCAAAGCCTTTGGAGATGCTCTAAGTGTCTCAAATTTATCATACAAACAGGTATAAAGACGACCATACAACTCATAGATAGTGGTATGTCTTTAAGCTGTTTAATGATTTACATGTAGCTAGAATCAATTATGGATATCAATTTGTATATCATTATGTGGCCGTTTGATAGAAGACAGGTGTAAGCATAAATAAGATGAACATAGATAGTTACAATATTTTAAAACCATCAGTATAATATATATTATATATAAAAATGAACATAATTACAATATTTTAAAACCACTAATATAATATATATTATATATAAAGATGAACATAATTACAATATTACGATACATGGCTCTATTATTGCTTTTTTGTGCTGCAATGCTATCCTCTCCATCCCCTAGTGTCTACTCTCTCCGTCCCAAATTAAGGTATTGTTTAGATCCAAAAAGTTTTTGATTTTGACACTATAGCATTTTTATTTTTATTTGACAAACATTGTCTAATTATGGAGTAACTAGCCTTCAAAGATTTGTTTCACGTTTTATAGACAAACTGTACAATTAGTTTTTATTTTTATTTATATTTAATGCTTCATGCATGTGACGTAAGATTCGATGTGACGGGGAATCTTAAAAATTTTTTGGATTTTGGTGGAAACTAAACAAGACCTTAGTGTTGTTTTTGGTTTTGGTGTCACAAGTTTGACCCTATTTATAGAAAATGCGTGCAGTATTTGTATCTCCAAATAAATTTATTTAAAAACTAGATTAAAAGATCTTTCCATTCATACTAATTATGTAATATAAATATTAATATTTTGAAATATATATTTAATCCTAGTTATTTCTCGAAAAATAGGAACAACAGTTATTTTGGGACGGAGGGAGTAGTAGTTAGTGATCTACCGGATTTTGGATTTCATATATAAGGAAAGCGATGTCCAAGAGAAAGCAATCTTCTGTGTGTAGTAGCAGTAGCAGCCTCTTTGTGCCGCTTTGCAACGGTTTGGTTGTGTGGGCGCACGCGTTCGCACATGGCAAGAGCTCCAAGGAGAGGTAGCTCTAACATGCATCACACTGTTGCCACATGCATGTGATGCGGTGGGCAGGCCGCCGCGAGCGACGACCTGCGATGCGTAAAATTCTATCACTATCACTAGTTTAATTTGGCGGTGGCTGAATCTGCTGCGATGGCGAGAATCGAGCTAACCGCTAGGGGTTGCGCTGGATTCTACGATTTTCTTGGACGCCGCCACGAAAAAGCGCAGTTATATTATCTACGGAGTATTACCTTCTCCGTTGCATAATATAATGCAAAATTTACAGAGCAAAGCGAATACGGCAAACACTTGGAACGGGTCGATCGTTACATTGCGGGTCTCGATCGATATCTTCAAGCGCACACGGTACATGAGAAAACACGACGAGGCATCACGATTCACGAGGCATCTCAGGGGGATGACAGAGGATATGTTCCGGTCCACGGACGAGAGATCAGCCGTTATTTATAAATTAGCGAACAATATTTTTAGTCATGGTTTAATAGATGCTATCATCGAGAAGTTTGGGAAGAGCCATTTTGGCTGGGGGAAAAACCCTCGACATCCAAATACACTATGCCCTTGCTATCATGTGATAAGGCAAGGGACAACAGTGGCTACTATGAAACAAACTAAACACGGCCTGTGTGAACCACGCAGACACCGCGCATGCATGCACCGGGGTGAAGTGAAGAAAAGGAGAGGGACGGCCAGTGCGCGTGTGCGATGCCACGCACCGTACCTTGCCCGGCGCCCGGCGGGCTCTCTCGGCGCAAACTCTCCCCGACTCCAAGCGATAACGTTCGTGCGGTCCACGCGCGCTTGGAGATTGTTGGCCGGCGAGTGGAGGGGGCAGACCGCAGAGCCCGGGCGGCCGGCGGGTGCCGGGCCCCGCGCGGCGCTCGCTAGCGCATGCGCCCAGATTGCTTCTGCCCTTTACGATACGTGGTGTCTGGCGAGATGGAGCCGAGAGCGTCGTACGCCTCGCGCCGTCGCCCCGGGCCGCATCTTCCTGCCCCGGGTTGCGGCCTCCCCCCGAACGCGCCGCCCGCACGACTGCGTGCGTGAGTGCGCGCGTCGTGACAAGCGCCCCGTGCCAACCGCGGCGGCATGCCCCGCAGGACTCGGGTGGCCTCGCGCAGCAACCGGGCGCGCCACTGCGGAAAAAGGAAAAGCCACGGCTCCATCGCGTCCCGCCCCTAGCTGGCCCTGGTCCGTCCGTCCACCTGTCCCGGAGAGACGGAGATCATGGTCATGGAGCTGATCCATCCCGCCATTTCAGTCTAGCTTTGCTTCACGTCCCCTTCGATCGACGCTAAGCTCGACGGAGACGTACTGTATGTAGCTAGCTTTAATATATCGCGGTACCTACCTAGCCAGGTCGCGTAATATCTCTAGTAGGATTATTATATGCGAAACAATGTATATAGTAGATGCGTACGTAGCACGACCAGCGTACGGCGGCGTCATGGATTCCTCAGGCTCTTGAAACTGCCTGTTGAGATAAAGAACAGACGTATACTAGCATAGTAGCGGCTGTCGTCACCACTAGTGGCGGATCTAGAAACGAACCAAGAGAGAGCCTAAATAATATACCTAAAAAAAATTTCTCGCTCAATCAAGTACACTAATAGATATAGTTAAAATTGATAATTTAATATTAATTTAAAGTGCTAAAAATAAAGATTTCTAGAATAAAAATAGAAAAATACTAAATATATAAAATATTTTACTTAAAAAATCTGTTAAAATTTTTTTGAGCCCAAGAGGGGGGCTGCAGCCACCCCAGCCCCCCTGAGTCGGCCAATGGTCGCCACAGGTCTCCGACGCTACTGCATGCATGCCTTGAATTAATTAGCTAATAAGGGTTCTCTGTCTGATCACGCCAGCTGAGATTTGTTGGTAGAGGCGAGAAACTCAAGTCAGTTGTCGTCCGAGACCGCTGTCATCGTTCCAGCAAAGATCAGCAGGACTGAAAACAAGACTTATGGTCTCACGCTGAGTTCACGCTTGGATCAGTCATCCACGGTCACCCAGGTCTCTCTAGCTAGTATCCTATGTAGCTGAGTCACGAGAAAACGATGTGCCCGAGTGCTACCGCTAATCGACCGCCCGCCGACTACGCAACAACTGGAGAGAGAAAAAAAAATTGCCAGTGCGTGTGCCTGTGCACCGGACCGGCCCGGCCCTGCCGCCGGCCAAGCTGATCCGTGCCCCGTCGATCGCCGGGATAAGATCTCGATATTTCCGGACGCGTCGGCGCTGTATCAAAAACGGGGAAGTTTTCGCCCCCTGCCCCGGGGCGTGCGTGAGGTGAGGTCAGGGACGACGCAGTGCTACGCGCCTCGGCGGCCTCCTCGGCTCCGCTCGCCGCGCCGCGCCACGCCAAGCAAAGCGGATTTGATTCCAGAGAGGCGGAGCGGACCGCGAACGCGAACGCGACGCGAGCGAGCGAGAGCAGGGGAGGAGGATGGCCGGCCCCGCCTGCAGACACGCGGCGTCCCGACGCGGTCCAGCCGCGGATCTCCGCGCGGGATTCCGTGACGCACACAAAGCAAGCTCCATCATTCCGCAGGGGCCGTCAGGGTAGGGCCGGCCAAGTGGGATTCGCTGAGCGGACGACGCCGCCGTCGCTTTTTTTCTTTTCTTTTTTCATCAATCGATCGGAAAAAGCCGCAGGGGAGAGGAGGGGAGGGGAGCGGCACTGCGGTCTGCGGGACCGACCGGGCCGTAGGATGGGGTTCGTTGGCCGGGCCCCCACGGCCTCTCCAGTCTCCACCTTGCAAGGGAAATGGCCTGCTTTCCGTGCACGTCCGAAGACGGCATGGATGCTGGTACTGTTGTGCGCTTTTCAGGCTTTGTTTAGTTGGCAATTTTTTTCATTTGTATTTGTTAATAATTGTCCAATCATATACTAACTAAACTCAAAAGATTATCTCACAGATTATAGGTAAATTATGCAATTAAATATATTTTTTTTTATCTATGTTTAATGCTTTATGTATGCGTTTAAAGATTCAATATAATGAGAAATTTGAAAAAATTTTGGAACTAAACAAGACCTGAGTTCCGCATAACAAAATTACAGTACAGGCGCCCCCGTTGGAGTAGTGGTTTGCTTTTCCTCGTGCGTCCGCCCATGCGGAAACTGCCTCAGCACAGGAGAACCTAGTGGCATGTACGTACGACGTTTTTCTTTTGATTACCTGTGGACTGCACGTCCTCAAGAACATAAACGTTTTTGTTGGTACCCATAGTTTCTATGTTGCTCCTCTTTATACCTCTTATGGTTGTAATTTGTATAGGTGCATGAAACATAGGGGCAGGTTTGCTTCTCAGCCATAGCTCGCCATAACTAGACTTCGGCAGTTACTTCCCGACCATAGCTCGCCATAACTAAACTTCGGCAGCCACGAGAAAAAAAATGGTGCTTGGTTGCTTGTCATGTGATGTGGTTGCCACTGTCCTTGCATGCATTGTTGCATGGCTTGCAAGTGTGGCATCCAAAAGGCTCGCCAAGTGTGGTGCGGACTCTTGTATGGTGGCACCGTGGCAGGCTTTAGCCAGGTACCAAACAGACCCATAGCCCACGCGTCACACATGTCTGCCTTAGTCTAAGGGAGAAATCAATACAAACATCAAATTGCTCAGGTTGGTCGATCGGTCAAGGTTCTCTGTAGCGAGTCGCTGGTCAGTAGGTCTTGTTTTAATCAGGCTCACCTACCCCGCCGTGACTCATCTACATGAGACAAGCTATAGAAAAACCACGTACCAAGAAAGTAGGGACGAACATAGTGGCGTTGAAGTAGTTAGCAAATGGAGGTAGGTGTGGTGGAGAGCGGCGGCGCTGCCTAAGAAAAAGGATAAGGTAATTCTTTTGTAAACGATAGGCAACATCATAGTTGCGACAAATAGAGCTGGACAATGATCCAACCACCCTATACACGAACGATACTAATACCTCTATCTCACTTTAGTAGTTTAGTGACACTAGTTGACACCATGAAGCAACAAAGACAATGAAGAGGAGTTAAGGAAACTAATGACGTGGCTTCTCTATAGTTCGTCTCATATAGATGAGTCACTGAACATTCAAGACAAGATCTAACCACCCAGTACACGAATGATAATACTACCTATGTGACTTTAGTAGTTTAGTGGCAGTAGCTGACGCTACGATGCGACAAAGAACTATCTATGCGCTTAAAAAAGGCAACTATCAAATGAATAGCTAAATTAAACTTTTCATTTTTTTTCAAATTAAATTGTCTTTTCATGGCACGTAGATCTAGTGATTTTGTGTTCACACCATCTTTATAATTGCATATCGTTTGTTTGTAGTCCCTGCTAAGGCACAAATGCTTTTTCTTTGAAAAAAGTGAGTGTTAAGTAGTTGTTGAAGGATCCTCATAGCACAGCTACCTCTTTCTATTCAATTTGTTTCGATCCTCGTAGCACAAAGTCACAATGGGAAGTTACGAAATTGCATTCTCACTAAATATCATTGGTACATGAACACAACGTCAAACTCCAACGATTCATGCCTACCACAAACAACCAAGGAACTGAAGGGTCGATGATAGTATTTATATTCCTTTGTTGAGGTTTCCATTGAATTTTCCATATGCCATTCGTTTCTCCAACCAATTTTTCTCGAGTTCCATCGGTCTCGTGCATATGGGAACATACGGTATGCGGTGACCACGCGCCATGGTGTTGTGCTAGTGTTAATGGTGAGGTCACATCATTCGTGCCACGGTACATCCACACTCAAGCTTTGCCAAGTATGGATATACATTATCTAAACAAGTCATGGATAGGAAGCAACAAGACGAGATCCCACATGTTGTATCCTAAAATCTCTAAAACGCAAAAATCGACTTTGGCTATGCTGATACTCAAGCTAAAATGGTGTGTGAAGAAAAATATTGTTTCTTAGAACAACGCGAACATAGAAGAAATTTGATCACCTCAAACATATATCTTGAAAATTTATTTTTTTTATGAAGACTTATTCGCCAAATAATAATAAGTTTGTATTACTTTACCATTGGATTAATTTATCGGTTGCTTTTTTTTACGATTAATTTATCTGGTGCGCTTTGAAAATTGATGGCAATTCCCACCTCAACGCATAGAGAGTTCCTTTTCATTCATATATCATCAAATGCATTCCATCGCTTTTGTAATTTTACTATGTTTCGCTCCACCAATCTCTCTTCACGCTAATATTAAATTTTTTCACACAGTAATATGATAGGTGTCATCTTGTTTACATAGTGCACAACAGAGGTCTGTTTCTATTCCCACACAATTTACTCCATATCTATCTATATTTCTATTCCCATTACATATTCTATTTCATCATGCAAGATATCCACGTATTTTTCACTAATAGTTATACCATGCATGTCACTAACTTCGAAACTCGTAATGCAAGTTATCTACGTCATCTAAATTTTTATCTAAAAACGCAAGACATCCATATCATGTTCCAATAATAGTCATGTCACACCACTAACTTTCAACCTTTTAATATACAAGCTATCCACATCATCTCAAGTTATATCTCAATATACAAGACATCCACATTACGTTCCACTAATATCTATGTCACACCACTAACTTCCAACCTCTGATGCAAGTTACCCACACGAACTCAAGTTCTATCTTAACATACAAGACCGATCTTCCACTAATAAACCATGTCATGCCACTAACTTCCAATCTCTTAATAATACAAGCTATCCATATCATCTCAAAGTTCCGTGTCACTAACTTTCAATCTCTTAATACAAACTATCACGTTATCTATGCTTAGTTCCATTTTTAATTTTTCACAATCAACGTAGCAACACGTGGAGTAATAAATTCTAGTAAAAGTCGAAGGACAAGTCCTCTCATCCAGCAACTAATGGCTTTCTTCTTCTCGTAGCCGATCAATACGCCTCGTTCGTTTGGCTATGGCAGAAAGTATTGTTGACTGATTTATTGTGAGAGAAAAACACTGCTGTGCCAGATTCGGCTAATAAAGCCAAACGAACTGTAATACCCGATTTTAAGGATAAAACCAGATATACACCATATGTGAGTCTTAGAAGTCAAATCTCACATATAGCTACAAATAAGGGGTAATATCAAAAGACAATGCATAAATATATAACGTACTTAGTATAAAAGATATAACCTTTGATATCAAACAGCGGACAGACAACTCCAAACTTCGGGTATTAACTTCTCTCTACAGGATCCAACTGACTGGTTGATCACAAGCCTAAGCTTCTCCTGAGGTTTGGGGGAAATAGCAAGAGTGAGTCCATGTCGAACTCCACAAGTATAGCAACTAGATTGTATAGATCCCACAATCTCATGATCAATGTGACATAAATAATGTAGAGCATTAAATAATAAATAATGGGCATATTTAACACACAAGAATCATCATCGTCGATGCAAGAATCCCCAAGGCCGCTCTTGACCGTGAGCACGGCTAGTATACCAGTTTTACACTCTGCAGAGGTTGTACATCTTTACCCATGAGTCATGATTTACCCTTTCGCCCGAGGTGATCAGCCTCTTAACCCACTTCCAAGGAAGGTCGGCAGGGATCACTATGAAGCCTTTCAAAAGTTCGTCTAACATGTTAGGGCCGCAAGGTTTCCTTTGCGCGCAGATATAGAGCCCCCCTTCCGATGGCACAATGACTCGCAGCCTATACACATACAGACAGAGGCCACACTATACCCAAAACGGTTCAGCCCCTCCGCCCTTTCGGGTAACCTCTAACAAGCTAGAAAAGGTCTTCATACTGAGCTAAAGCCAGAGCCATTATAGCCCTCATGGTTGCACTGTTGTCCCGGTTATCACTTACAGATAAATCATCAAGTGGCTAAAAAGTCATTTTTATCATTTATTACTTAACATTAATCTAGTCACACGATTATGGTCACAGAAATAAAATCCAAATGCTATACTTGCCTTAGTCCAAATGCTCTTGTTGATTTTGCTAGTACTGATCTTGATCACTGAAGCACTCTTGTTCACCACGAATTGCTCACCGTCTAAACTCGATCATCGATCATCACCACACAAACAATTGGAACCAAGCATACACAAAGCAAACAAAGCTATAATTAGAACAGTACACCAATCAATGAAAAAGGTTTGAAAATTAATCTACGTATGACTACGAATACACATACGTGAAAAACACGGTAATCGGAGTTACAATGAAAAATAAACAACTAACGGAGATTTACCTCAATTTAAGAGTAAAGGCTATAAGCTCAGTTTATTTTATTTATAAAACCATGTGACAAATATTAATTTAGTCAATTTATATCTTAGTTAAAAAGTAGAGTTCAAGCTAAATATAGTTTATTTATAAACATATCTCATATTGTTTAAGTCATTAGACTCTACTCTGCAAAAATAAATAAACACAGGAGAGCACCTAGCTGGATTTAATGTATGCAACGTGTTTAACAAACTAAATAAAATGTAGTTCAAAAAATATATTTATATCAAGAATAATTAATCATAATAGAAATTATAGGTATAAAATATCCATGTTTTTTTAAACTGAATGCGTGCAGATTAATCATATTATTTTAATTGTAAAATTCAGAGATATTTTGACAATAGAAAACATAGTTGCAGATTTACAGACTAACGCAAACGGAAGCTATGGATATAAAGGCACTAACCAATGCTGAAACAGGTCGAAGGCACAGGTACTAGGTGATAAAGATTTGCAGAATTGCAGTGCACGGGCAACTCGTGAGCCATAGAGATGGAGGGCCGGCATGCAGATGCTGTGTTTCTAGTGATCAAGCTGCACTCGATTGGCAATGGGCAGCAACAACACAGAAGATAATCTGAAGTTTCATGGAAAAACAAAGCATCATATATAATATATATTTATATATAGGTATGCAGGATTTTGTGCACGGTATAGACCTCATCGAATAGAGAGAGCAAGCAAGGCAGGCTGTAGGGTTTCTCATCACGGCGCAGATGACATCAGGTGGCAGGCGATCTGGTTGACACGTCTTGATGACTGAAGCTTGGCTGCACCGTAGGCATGAATATTCAGGTTTCGAAAAGTAGAGGCCCTTGATGACCAGGCAAACTCATGGGCAGGGCAGGGTAACAGATCCATGGCGAATTGGCGATGCCAGACTTTCGCGTGGACTTCAAGCGTCCAACTGCAAAGCAGATGCGTTATCCTGGAAATAAGCTGCATAGAACAAGGACTCCTTGAGGGATCGACAAACCAGAAGAAGAAAACAAATCGAAAACAAGGAACGGAAGTAGAGTGCACCAAAGGTTGCCGGCGGAGATTCTCAAACTTCGCTATGAGGCTGGTTGAAGATATGCGATCAGCATGTTGACTCGTATATATAAGAGACATATAGGTAGGGTTTTGGGTTGAGTTAGAATAAGATTGGATTTTACTATTTTCGGAATTATTTATTTTCATTGATAAAATAATTCTAGAAAAGTTTAGAATTAGTAGTTAAGCCACGAAAAATACTCCGAAAGCTCCGAAAATTTTGGGAAAAATTCTCAGAGATATTATAGAACATGGGGAACCCGAATAAAGTTTTTAGAGCTCATGATAAGATTGTTTAGAGCATCTAAAAATTAGATCATGCTCAGAGAAAAGTGAGAACAGAAGATGGAAAAATTCCCGAAAAGTTTGTAGAGATTGCTTGATGGACGAGGAACTAAAAGAAGTGCTTTGAGTGATAAAGAAAATATTTTAGGGAGGTTCTAATAAAAATTTGAGCTTAGAAACAAGGAATTTGTTTGTAGATAAAAGATAAATATGTGCCGAATAAAGAAGATCGATGTACTAAACGTATTTTAAATATTTTTCTTACTATCAACACATAAAGGAGCAACAAGCATCACATCAAAACATATGCACCAGCATGTATGCATAATAATATTGCTAAGCCTTATGATAATTTTTAATTTAATGAAAAATATTATTTTTTCTATATTTTCATGAGCACAAAAATACAAAATTAAATAATTTTATCTATATTTCAAAAGGAGTAAATTTTAGGGTGTTACAATTCTACCCCCCTTAAGATGAATCTCGTCCTCGAGATTCGGAAGACGGTTATCAAAGAGACGTAGATTTTGAATCTTGTTCACTTTCTTGAGTAGTTATATCTTCATAGCATTGATTCCACTCTCTTACTCCAAGTAGCCTCTCAAGTATTCCTAAAATATTGACGAGACACCTAGTGTAGCAGGTACGATCCTTCTTTAAACTTATTTCTCCTATCCTTTTTAGACCCTACACATCATATAGTCTTTTAAATTCGCTGTACCGAGTCTCTTTATCCAAGGTTAGTTTCATCACTAAGTTCCAATTATCGGTACCTTTATCACAGTTAAGTTGCTTCACTCTCACACTATACATACAACTCTGTAGACTTTGGTGTCATCTGATCCTCATACACAACTCTTAATCCATGAGTATCAGTAATGACATAAACTTCCATTGGTATTAGCACACTCCAAATAGAATGATATCTTGAAACAAACCAACATACCAAGCACTTGATGTCCTCGTAGATGTTCGAGTTATTAACCACTTCTTCTCCTTATAGTTCTTTAATTAGGCTACCCCCCTTAAGAAAAGTTAACTAAGAGACCAAGAAAGGTAGCTTCCATACTTTCCAGACAGGTTAACTTAACATTGAGAACCTCTGACACTCCAAAGAACTTATGTGCAATAGAGCAAACAGGTATCCTGAAATTTCCTCGCGATATGAAAAACACCAGCGTAGTAAAATGGACATAACTCTTATTCTATGAATCCAATAGAGTTGTGGCTTATACCGTTAGAACACTTATGAAATTCCCAGAAACTTTCCTGTAGAAGACCTCCTTAGGTTTTGTCTTTAAGCTCAGGTAAAACAACCAAACTTAATATCCATCCTGAAAATGTCTCAGCAAAGGTGCAGCAGCTTCCAGAAGTTATATCCCGAGCTACTTAACTCATCTGGAGATGATCCTTATATATTTGAAAAGCTTAGAAAATCCTCTACAACTTTCGTATACAACTTTTTCCTAGATTCTGACGTTAAGGTATCTGAAAATAGGGAATACCAGATCTGTCCAGATTTTGAAACAGAACAGAAACATCCAGGTGTAAATATCATATCTCAGGTTCTACTTATCCAAATACGTTCCAGCTTATACCGTTGGAAAGCTTAGCAAATACTCTACAACTTTTCTATAGAACACTTTTCCAAATTCTATAGTTATATATGTCTAAACAGTAAGCAACCGAAACTGGTCCAGATTCTTGACAGCACATTTGTATCATCTTGTGATTTTTGTAACTTCTAAACCATAATAGCCATGAGGGTGCTTCTTGCGGTCAGGGAAAGATCTTGAAGTCTAGTTGTTACCAGAAAACGTTGATAGACTTTGGACGATCAAAACTTGAGATACTCCAGAATCATCGCAGACTGCTCCAGAAATCAGCAGGGGATAGAAACAAGATATAACCAAACCCAACTACTTATTTCATTAATCCTTATGCCTTAGGCCTATAAACTAATGAAATTGTGAAGAAATCCCACAAGATCATTGCACTCATTACAAAGATCCAAATCAAGCATAAACATAATAACAAACCAATTAAGCATTGAAGGTTCACACTTCACTCAACTTGCGATACTCTCGTTCTCTTTATAGTAAGGGTAGAGATCCTAAAACTTATATTTCAAAGATGCAAGAAGGTGGTAAGAAAAGGTTCTAATAGCATACCAAATCAAGGAGTGAAGATGAGAACAATTACTTTTAAACTAAGCAACAAGGTAAAGATGAATAGCAATGGAAAGGATATAGTGTAGAGAAAAATATCAAGGTTTATAGAGCAAGGATTTTATAACAATTCCAAAACCTTAAGACGACCAATTTCTAACTAGGCTTGCGTCCTACAGTCAGCATTGCTCTGATACCACTTTGTAATACCCGATTTTAAGGATAAAACCAGATATACACCATATGTGAGTCTTAGAAGTCAAATCTCACATATAGCTACAAATAAGGGGTAATATCAAAAGACAATGCATAAATATATAACGTACTTAGTATAAAAGATATAACCTTTGATATCAAACAGCGGACAGACAACTCCAAACTTCGGGTATTAACTTCTCTCTACAGGATCCAACTGACTGGTTGATCACAAGCCTAAGCTTCTCCTGAGGTTTGGGGGAAATAGCAAGAGTGAGTCCATGTCGAACTCCACAAGTATAGCAACTAGATTGTATAGATCCCACAATCTCATGATCAATGTGACATAAATAATGTAGAGCATTAAATAATAAATAATGGGCATATTTAACACACAAGAATCATCATCTTCGATGCAAGAATCCCCAAGGCCGCTCTTGACCGTGAGCACGGCTAGTATACCAGTTTTACACTCTGCAGAGGTTGTACATCTTTACCCATGAGTCATGATTTACCCTTTCGCCCGAGGTGATCAGCCTCTTAACCCACTTCCAAGGAAGGTCGGCAGGGATCACTATGAAGCCTTTCAAAAGTTCGTCTAACATGTTAGGGCCGCAAGGTTTCCTTTGCGCGCAGATATAGAGCCCCCCTTCCGATGGCACAATGACTCGCAGCCTATACACATACAGACAGAGGCCACACTATACCCAAAACGGTTCAGCCCCTCCGCCCTTTCGGGTAACCTCTAACAAGCTAGAAAAGGTCTTCATACTGAGCTAAAGCCAGAGCCATTATAGCCCTCATGGTTGCACTGTTGTCCCGGTTATCACTTACAGATAAATCATCAAGTGGCTAAAAAGTCATTTTTATCATTTATTACTTAACATTAATCTAGTCACACGATTATGGTCACAGAAATAAAATCCAAATGCTATACTTGCCTTAGTCCAAATGCTCTTGTTGATTTTGCTAGTACTGATCTTGATCACTGAAGCACTCTTGTTCACCACGAATTGCTCACCGTCTAAACTCGATCATCGATCATCACCACACAAACAATTGGAACCAAGCATACACAAAGCAAACAAAGCTATAATTAGAACAGTACACCAATCAATGAAAAAGGTTTGAAAATTAATCTACGTATGACTACGAATACACATACGTGAAAAACACGGTAATCGGAGTTACAATGAAAAATAAACAACTAACGGAGATTTACCTCAATTTAAGAGTAAAGGCTATAAGCTCAGTTTATTTTATTTATAAAACCATGTGACAAATATTAATTTAGTCAATTTATATCTTAGTTAAAAAGTAGAGTTCAAGCTAAATATAGTTTATTTATAAACATATCTCATATTGTTTAAGTCATTAGACTCTACTCTGCAAAAATAAATAAACACAGGAGAGCACCTAGCTGGATTTAATGTATGCAACGTGTTTAACAAACTAAATAAAATGTAGTTCAAAAAATATATTTATATCAAGAATAATTAATCATAATAGAAATTATAGGTATAAAATATCCATGTTTTTTTAAACTGAATGCGTGCAGATTAATCATATTATTTTAATTGTAAAATTCAGAGATATTTTGACAATAGAAAACATAGTTGCAGATTTACAGACTAACGCAAACGGAAGCTATGGATATAAAGGCACTAACCAATGCTGAAACAGGTCGAAGGCACAGGTACTAGGTGATAAAGATTTGCAGAATTGCAGTGCACGGGCAACTCGTGAGCCATAGAGATGGAGGGCCGGCATGCAGATGCTGTGTTTCTAGTGATCAAGCTGCACTCGATTGGCAATGGGCAGCAACAACACAGAAGATAATCTGAAGTTTCATGGAAAAACAAAGCATCATATATAATATATATTTATATATAGGTATGCAGGATTTTGTGCACGGTATAGACCTCATCGAATAGAGAGAGCAAGCAAGGCAGGCTGTAGGGTTTCTCATCACGGCGCAGATGACATCAGGTGGCAGGCGATCTGGTTGACACGTCTTGATGACTGAAGCTTGGCTGCACCGTAGGCATGAATATTCAGGTTTCGAAAAGTAGAGGCCCTTGATGACCAGGCAAACTCATGGGCAGGGCAGGGTAACAGATCCATGGCGAATTGGCGATGCCAGACTTTCGCGTGGACTTCAAGCGTCCAACTGCAAAGCAGATGCGTTATCCTGGAAATAAGCTGCATAGAACAAGGACTCCTTGAGGGATCGACAAACCAGAAGAAGAAAACAAATCGAAAACAAGGAACGGAAGTAGAGTGCACCAAAGGTTGCCGGCGGAGATTCTCAAACTTCGCTATGAGGCTGGTTGAAGATATGCGATCAGCATGTTGACTCGTATATATAAGAGACATATAGGTAGGGTTTTGGGTTGAGTTAGAATAAGATTGGATTTTACTATTTTCGGAATTATTTATTTTCATTGATAAAATAATTCTAGAAAAGTTTAGAATTAGTAGTTAAGCCACGAAAAATACTCCGAAAGCTCCGAAAATTTTGGGAAAAATTCTCAGAGATATTATAGAACATGGGGAACCCGAATAAAGTTTTTAGAGCTCATGATAAGATTGTTTAGAGCATCTAAAAATTAGATCATGCTCAGAGAAAAGTGAGAACAGAAGATGGAAAAATTCCCGAAAAGTTTGTAGAGATTGCTTGATGGACGAGGAACTAAAAGAAGTGCTTTGAGTGATAAAGAAAATATTTTAGGGAGGTTCTAATAAAAATTTGAGCTTAGAAACAAGGAATTTGTTTGTAGATAAAAGATAAATATGTGCCGAATAAAGAAGATCGATGTACTAAACGTATTTTAAATATTTTTCTTACTATCAACACATAAAGGAGCAACAAGCATCACATCAAAACATATGCACCAGCATGTATGCATAATAATATTGCTAAGCCTTATGATAATTTTTAATTTAATGAAAAATATTATTTTTTCTATATTTTCATGAGCACAAAAATACAAAATTAAATAATTTTATCTATATTTCAAAAGGAGTAAATTTTAGGGTGTTACACGAACAAGGCGCTGCGAGGAAAAAGGGAAAAAAACACGATGATGAAAAGGAAAAATAAAAAACACGTAGCTGATTGTTGCGCGGGGGAAAAAAAGAGAAAACTTACTCGCAGTTTTTTTTTCTTTTCGCAACTAGAATAAAACTTCCCCGCAATTCAAAGCTCCTCCTCCTTATCCCCTGCCCTGATTCCTCCTCCTCGCCCGGGTAAAACCAACGCCACGCATATTTTCCCTTCCCCTCGCCCGCCCGTCCGCAGTCCACAGGGAAAAGCGCGCGGCGCGGTGCGGCGCGCGTGGGACGGACGGCCCCGCGCGCGGTCAAACGCAGCAGAATCCCTGCCGCTGGGTTCCCCCTTGCCACGCCTCACTCACGCGGCCGTCGTGCGCCCGCGCCCGCGCCCCGGCCCCAGCAGCCGCCCCCGCGCGTTTGAAACCCGGCGACCCCCGTCCAGCCCCTGCAGCCAGCACCAGCGGGGCCGCCGCAGCGAATCCCAGATGCGCGCGGCGGGCGCATGAGTAAACTGGAAACTGCATACAAAACCAGGGGAGAAGTCCGATCTCGCGGGTCGCGGCCACTCCCCGCCGCGCGATGGCCGATCCAACGGCCTCCCCTCTCTCGCAACGGAACAAGGGAAGGATCAAAGAGCGTGACACCCCGGGATAGCCGCCCGCCCGCCCGCTAGCCTCCAACCCAACAACCGCCACTGGTAACGCCACATTGGGCCCAGGCGTCAGCGGCTGCCTGCGATGCGACTGTGACCAAGCGGGCCACGCTCGCGATTAACGAACAGGGCCCCGCCGCGGCGCCAGCCACGAACAAACGAGGCCCTCTGAACCAGCCCAGCCTGAGACACTGACGACTGGGCCCGTTTTGTACCACACCTACCCCACGGTACAGTGGGGGAAGTGCCTGACTGGTGAAGAAGAGTTCTGGCACGCCAGCCAGCCAGCCAGCCAGCCACGAGAAGGGGGAGGACGGGAGAGGCACCTCCACCACCAACAAAAGGCAAGCGGGGGGAGAGCGAGGAGTGGAAGCCAAAAGGGACGCGCGGCGGGCAGGCGTACGGGCCCCACCGGAGGCAGCGGCCGCTATAAAAGAGGGCTCGGCGCGGCCCCGTAACCCTCGCCTCGGTCACGACGCGCAGCCAGTCGCACGGTCCGCATCTCGCCCGCCCCCCTCTCCCGTCCTCCGCTTGGCCGCCGCCCGCATCCGTCCGCCTCTCCTCGTGAACGAGACCGACGAGCGAGCGAGCGAGCCAGCCCGCGACCGTACCCGAGAGCCGCCGCCGTCGTCGCCGTCCCACCCCGACTCCTCCTGACCGCCGGCGTGGGGTGCCCGGGCTCCTCCACCGGCGACGACACCTTCCCCGCCGTGCGCGCCACCACCGCCTGCTCCGTTTGCGGGGGTAGCCGGGGCTCCGGCCTCGGCGGCTTTCAAAGCCCCCTTCCTCACAACAGGATCCAAAATCCCGTCCTAGAGTTCTTCTACCTCCCTTTCCAGAACTTTCTCTTTTGGCATCCCTCACGATCGATCTCGATCCCCCCCGCTTCGATTTCGATTTCATCTCTTCTTGTTATTGATTGGTTTTTCTAGCTTCTTTCATATATCATTTTGAATTTTGATTCCTTCCTTCTTCCCCAGTAGCTAATCCGATCCAATCCAATCCCCCGTTCCATTTCGTTCTTCCCTGTTCATCATCCGCACCCAGCTAACGCCTCCCAGAACAGCAATTTTATAGCACAGGAAAAAAAAACCAACCAAATCCTACCCACCGCCCAAAAAAAAAAGAAAGCCTAACTTTATTTTCCCCATCTGTGGAATTCTCCGGTTTTTTCTGACGAGATGCCTGCGCTCGCCGTCGACGCCACAACACCCGTGGCGCACGCCATCGCATCATGCGACGCGGCGGCTCGCTTCCCTGCCCCGCCCGTGGTGGGCCCCGCCGCTGCCGCAGCCGCTGACCCCGTCCCGTGGTCGGCCGACCTCTCCGCGGCGCTCTACAACGTGGACGGCTGGGGCGCGCCCTACTTCTTCGTCAACGACGACGGCGACGTCGCCGTGCGCCCGCACGGCCCCGCGACGCTCCCGGGCCAGGAGATCGACCTGGCCAAGGTCGTGGCCAAGGCCGCGGGACCGCGCGAGGGCGGTGGGCTCGGCCTGCCGCTGCCCTTGCTCGTGCGCTTCCCCGACGTCCTGCGCCACCGCGTCGAGACCCTCAACGCCGCCTTCGGCTACGCCGTCCGCTCCACCGGCTACGGCTCCAGGTACCAGGGCGTGTACCCGGTCAAGTGCAACCAGGACAGGTACGTCGTCGAGGACATTGTCGAGTTCGGCGCGCCCTTTGGGTTCGGCCTCGAGGCTGGCTCCAAGCCCGAGTTGCTGCTCGCCATGAGCTGCCTCGCCGCGCGCGGCAACCCGGACGCTCTGCTCATCTGCAACGGCTACAAGGACGACGGCTACGTCTCGCTCGCGCTCATGGCACGCTCCATGGGCCTCAACACCGTCATCGTGCTCGAGCAGGAGGAGGAGCTCGACATTGTCGTCGAAGCCAGCCGCCGCCTCGGCGTGCGCCCCGTCGTCGGCATGCGCGCCAAGCTGCGCACCAAGCACGCCGGCCACTTCGGCTCCACGTCCGGGGAGAAGGGCAAGTTCGGCCTCAACGCCGCGCAGATACTGTCCGTGGTCACCAAGCTCAAGGCCATTGCTATGCTCGACTGCCTCCAGCTGCTGCACTTCCACATTGGCTCCCAGATCCCGACCACCGCCCTGCTCTCCGACGGCGTCGGCGAGGCCGCGCAGATCTACTGCGAGCTCGCCAGGCTCGGCGCCGACATGCGCGTCATCGACGTCGGCGGCGGCCTCGGCATTGACTACGACGGAACCCACTCGGCGCAGACCGACATGTCGGTGGCGTACAGCCTGGAGGAGTACGCGACGGCCGTGGTGGCCGCCGTCGGCCGCGTCTGTGACCGCAAGGTGGTGCAGCACCCCATCATCTGCAGCGAGAGCGGCCGCGCGCTGGTGTCCCACCACTCGGTCCTGGTGTTCGAGGCCTTCTCGGCTACGGCGCCAGGTCGCCTGGACGCGGCCACGGCCTACCTCCTCGACGAGCTCACCGACGACTGCCGCGGCGACTACCGCAACGTCATGGCCGCCGCCGTGCGCGGTGACTACGACACCTGCGCCCTGTACGCCGACCAGCTGAAGCGGCGCTCCGCCGAGCAGTTCAAGGAGGGAGTTCTTGGCCTGGAGCACCTTGCCGCGGTGGACGCCTTCTGCGAGCTCGTCGCCCGCGGCATGGGCGCGCCCGAGCCGCCGCGCACCTACCACATCAACCTGTCCGTGTTCACCTCCCTGCCGGACATGTGGGCCATCGGGCAGCAGTTCCCCATCATCCCGATCCAGCGCCTGCAGGAGCGCCCCGCCGTCGACGGTGTCCTCTCGGACCTCACCTGCGACAGCGACGGCAAGGTCAGCGAGTTCATCGGCGGGAGGCACAGCCTGCCGCTGCACGAGCTCCCCACCCACGCCACCCGCGGCTACTACCTGGGCATGTTCCTCGGTGGCGCCTACCAGGAGGCCCTCGGCGGGCTGCACAACCTCTTCGGCGGGCCCAGCGTGGTGCGCGTGTCGCAGTGCGACGGCCCCCACTGCTTCGCCGTGACGCGCGCTGCCGCGGGCCCGTCCTGCGCCGACGTGCTCCGCGCGATGCAGCACGAGCCCGAGGTGATGTACGAGGTGCTGAAGCAGAGGACCGACGGCGCCACGGCCGCCGCCCTCGCCAGAGCCTTCGGCGCAATGCCGTACCTGGTGTTCGACCCGGAGGCCGCGGTGTTGTCCAGCGGCGAGAGTAGCGGCATGAGCAGCGACTCGGAAGGGTCAGCCGCCGGCGCCGCCGAGGAGGAAGACGATGAGGAGTGGGAGTTCATGCGCGGCCTCACCGTCTGATGCATGGCTGCAGCAGCAGCGCCCCTGTTCCCGTGTCCGTCCTGGTGAAACAAGTCCAGTCGCCAGCAAGTTGTCAAGTCGCCGGCCGGCGTTGGTAATCTAACCCCCACCGCCCGGTGTTGTATCGTGTCATGGTCGTAGTCGTCGGGTGTCTCGTCGTCGCCGGAGTTCATGGCGCCACCTTTTTATTCCGAATGCGTCAGTGTCCACTGTTCGCCTTTTTTTTTATTTCTCTCTTTTTCTTCCATGGGAATAACATGAAGGAACTAATAGCAAGTTTCTCTGCAACTGTTATCTAGTTTCGTTTTTCAAGAATTCATTCAGCTTTTGTCAATGGGATATCCATCCATGGTTGCCTTGCTTGTTTCTTTCTGTGATTGTTCTTCTCCTTTTGCTTTGAAAATGCTATCGGCGATCCACTGGAAACCTCGAGCGGTGCTCCCATTTGTCCCTGAGCTTTTCCCGAGAGAAAAAAAGGGTGCTTTCCAAGATTCTGGGCTTCTGGCGGCCATGAGCAGCAAGACACAGATAAACTCGAAGGCAAGATGAGCACGGCGCCGACGTCTTCGTCCCCGTCGTCGTCGGGACACAGTATCATCCGAGACGTGTACGGTGCAGCCGGGGAAAGTAACGGCAAAGTCGGCGGCCTTGTCGCCGTCGGCTCGGCCGCCCGGCTCTCGCCTTCCTCTTTCGTGCGCTCTCGTAGCTTTCTCCGGCGTCGCGTCGAGGGCAAGGCAGGGCAGGTGTCATGGCCGCGAGCGCCGGAATCTCTGGATAAACCCCGAGATATTCGGACGTCACGCGGTGGGCGGCGGCGGATTCCAACGCAGCTCCCAGGACGCTACCTGTCGCGCGGCGCGGCGCTCGTCAGCGTCATCGGCATGGTAGGTGTGTGGGGCTTGCTTGCTGTGCGTCTGCACTGCACATGTGTTGCGAGACGACGAGGACGAAAAGGAAGACGAACGAGGACGAAAAGGTCTTGCAGAATTTATGTGCAGTTTTTGGATTTGGCACAGATGCTGTGTGAGCTCGAGGACGACCGTCGCCGGGGACGGGGTTGGTGAGCGCCGCCCGGGCGTCGGTTATTCTATGACTTCCTCGCCCCCGCCGCCGCCGTGCGCGGCGCAGCGTTCACGGACTCCGGACACTTGCTGTCGCATACGCCGGCTCTGTTTAGTTCCCCGCCCAAATTTTTTTTTATGTATCATATTGAATCTGTAGACACACGTATAAAACATTAAATATAGATAAAAAAATAAACTAATTAAACAGTTTGGTTGAAAATCACGAGACGAATCTTTTAAAATCTAGTTAGTCTATGATTAGCCCTAAGTGCTACAGTAACCCACATGTGCTAATGATAGATTAATTATGCTTAATAGATTTGTCTTGCAGTTTCCTGACAAACTATGTAATTTTTTTTATTAGTTTCTAAAACCCCCTCCGACATATTGGATGTGACATTTAAAAATTTTTCATTTCCAATCTAGATAGGGCCTAAATAAACTGGGAAGAAACTTGCAGTATAGTATGAGAAATTGGCATTGTTGCTGCCACCCAATATGATGAGAACGCAATTGACCTAGGCGTTGGAAATAAGCTCCGCGCATTCAGATCAGGCGCGCGCTGCGCTGATATACACAAGGCCATGGTTCATCCCCTGTTGTGGCCACAAGTGTCGCTGTCCTCTATGTGCCTATGCTGTGCGAATCTCTTCTAGCTTTACATACCAATCTGGTTCGCTTCGCCTACAGATTTATCCATCTCCTGCCATAGATAGATAGGATGAGTAACCAGTGTAAAGTACATACAAGAACCTGAATTCCGCAAGCATACACATCCAAGGTGTGTTTGGTTTGAGGACAAGATTGTATGCGATATTGTCATCCGTGCATTCTAGAATTGGTTATCTATGCTCTCTGTTTGGTTAGGGCCTTGTTTAGTTCCAAAAAATTTTGCAAAATAGAAATAGTAACACTTTCGTTTGTATTTGATAAATATTGTCTCATTATGGACTAACTAGATTCAAAAGATTCGTCTCGTCAATTCCGACCAAACTGTGTAATTAGTTTTTATTTTCATCTATATTTAATACTCCATGCATACGTCTAAAGATTCGATGTGACGGGAAATCTGAAAAATTTTGCAAAATTTTTGAGGAAGTAAACAAGGCCTAGATAAATGGAGGAACTTTTTTTTTGACCAGTCATAGATGGATGAGAGTAGATGAGATAAGAATACTTGACTAATTGTATCTATATACTCTTTCCTAATGATTCAATTCCTAGAATCCGTGCCAACTAACTTTATGGAAAAGAGTAACAACATCTATGACATAAAATGCGCATCATATGAAAATATATTATATGATCAATCTAATGATACTACTTTGATACCATAAATCTTAGCATTTTTTCTAGAAATTTGATCAAAGTTTAAAAAGTTTGACTTAACACAACTCTAGAAATTGATTATTTTATGGACAGAGCGAGTACTATTCAAAACAACAACTAATTACTCCCTCCGTTCCAAAATAACTGCCGTTTTAGGTTTTCGTATCACAAGTTTGACTAGATTTATAGGAAATACATGCAATATTTGTTTCTCCAAATAAATTTGTTAAAAAACTAAATTTAAATATCTTTCTGATGATACTAATTATGTATCCTAAGTATTAATATATACTTCTATATATATTTAGTCAAAGTTATTTCTTAAGAAGCGAGAATGGCAATTATTTTGGGACGGAGGGAGTATATACACTAACATTAGTTTTATTATTATAATTGCTAATTACAAATAATTTATGGTAATTAGCACCGTTGCTACCATAATTAGCAAGCAAAACATACACTAATCAACATATTATCAATAATACAACACAAACATTTTTCTTAACTTTTTACTACTAATCATAAAACTATAAAATATGGATGAGAGCTCACCAGACATTTTTTTTGGTGGCTAGGATATCCAGACTCTAGGAGAATATTGTAACTCACCCGCGAACCAAACACCGCATGTCCATGAACCGCTGTCCCTCATCCCTCAACCTCCTACTAGCCACAAGCGAGAGATTCTTTGATTTCTTTGAACACCAGAGCTGAGCATCTTGCATGGTCCAGCTCCACTGAAACTCTGAAAGTTGTAAAACTTGAGAGGGGCAGGAATCTCAAGACCACCTGCTGGTGATCTAGGCCGTTGGTTCCACGATCAGGTCGGATGCAGCCGCTGCCCGCTGGGGTGGGAGCATGTGGTGTGTTCCCATCCAGGCCGAGAAGGATCCGTCGCTCAGATCTACTAGCTCCAAGAAGATGGTTGACAGTTGGGGTTACAGTTGGGGTTAGGCAGAGGCAGGGCAGCAGCCATGCAGGTGAAGGTGCAGGGTTAGGTATTGAGACTGTTCGCTTGAGCTGAATCAACGAATCAATCAGCGAACAGTACTTTCAACGATGACTTTTTAGACAATAGATCAAGGATCATGGATGGATGGATGGATAGGGGCTAGCGAGGCTAGGGTCCAGCAGTTTACCTCTCGGCTCTGGCCTTTCGGCGTTCATCTCCCCTCCCCTCCATGATTCCGCTGGCCATTTGTTGCGTGCGCTGTGACCTGTGAGATTCCAGATCCAACACCTGCCGACCCCCTGTCGTGATCCTGTCCAGTGTCCAGACATAGCACAAAACATGTCAAGCTCCTAGCCAGGAACCCAAGCTCCCTTCCAAAGCTCTCTCTTTCAGTCTTTCAGCCCCAGCTGCTGCTGCTGGCTGCGTTGTGTGGGAGCTGATCGAGCTAGTGGCTGGGTGCCCAACCTCACTAGGCAGGCAGATGTTGTGCCCCCATATTCGCCGTTGTCTTTCAGCATATATCTGGGGACTGGGGGTAAAGCTAAAGCATAAGCATGCCTGCCTGATTTCTGAATGACTTGAGGGATGTCTGACCATCTCAAAGAATGAGATTACGCGAGAATCTTCTTTGCTCTTGTCGACACTTATACTGGTGTGTCCATCGCCTGTTCGATCGCCGGCTCATCGTGTCGCTGTAATGCTTCCGCTGTTGGGGGCCATCAGTCCATGGGCATTATTATTCGGTTCCGTTCATCGCGGATCGGATCGTCTTCGTCTGTCGAGCACTATCAGTTTGGTTCAGAAGGATCGCGCCGTTGACGCTGATTCTGAAGATAGTTTGATTGAAGATGTATCTCCAAAAGCCTGATCAATTCTTTTTTTAAAAAAAACACTAATGATAATGATATAAAAAACATCATTAATCATGAAATATATCTTTATAGTAAGCCTGATCTACCTTTGTTGCAGCAGAGGACTCAACAACTACATTAGCTAGAAGTCTAGAACGAAAAAATTTAACAGGCGGTAGCTGCAGCCATGGCTACAGAAGCACGGCCAAGCAGAGCGAGTTATAACCATATTTGTGTTGACACTATTTCTATAAACTCAGTCGAATTTATAATACTTTGACTTTTGAGTGGATCTCAATATGCACTATTTTAGATTGGAGTGAGGAATACGTAAGTACTTAACCTGTCATATTCTTCTCACTTTGTTCAGCAAAATTAGTAGCACAGCATCATATACGAGAACCTATACCTTGCATGCTTAGCTTAGGTGAACAATCTTTTGCTTCTTTCCTTCAGAAAGAGGAACTGAACTCTACATGCAGTTGTTGTTGCGTCAGGCACCTGAATTCTTGCAACGTTTCCGTGATGGCCAAGTCCGGGTCCGTACAAGGAATGGGTCGTGTTGCACTCATGTCTGCGACTTGCGAGCACTAGCTTGCAAATTGTAGTACTGCACGTCTGCACTGCTGAAGGTGCATAGCCAGAAATGTCCTCTATCTACTTTGAGGTTCGAGAGGATCGAAAAGTTCTTTCGTGAACAATTTGATGACCTGAAGAGCTCGTGTTGCGTGCTCATGAAAAGGAAAACAAGGATCAGATGTGGAAAAGCAACTTTAATCCCTGGTGTAAGCCTAGGATTCAAGGAAAGAGTCAACGGGAAACAGTGTGTTCATTCATTTGAATGACATAGATTGAGATTGGTCAGACTCTGCCTTTTCAAGTCATGTTCACGCTGGCAGATGCAACAGTTTTCTGCATACCAATTGCATGTACAGAGTGTTCTTTCAAAGATAAAAGAAAATTCTAGAGTAGCCATTGCAGATGCCTTCTCATCGGATCAGTTTATGGATTGATCAGACAGGGACAGCCACTCTGCCTCTGCGTGGTGCGTGCCAATGAGTGCTGAACCTGCTCATCTCTGGGATTCCGCATGAAATTCAGAACTGCAAATGCTGCAGGAAACCAGCTACCAGCCAGTGTCGTCTCGCTTTCATCTCCTCGGCAGGGAAATCAAATTTTGCTTTGTTTTGTCTGAGTCCAAACTTTCAACTGCATTACCCCGGTTGTTGAAAAAGCACAGGATCCGGTCCAATTTGACGAACAGATATGACACAAATCCAACCTGGGCTACCAAGATCAGTACGTTTCCGGACAGAGGACATGGTGAAACGGTCGGTGAGCAGTTCTTGCTGACGAGACTTGCAGAGACGTCCCTGTGCTTGGTAGTGTACTGGAAAACGCCACAGCCCACAGGCATGCCATGTCTGAACCTGGACACTGCTACGTGCCGCCTCCGGGTCACCGGAACACCAGAACACCGGTAGTTGTTGAGATGCAGGAGAGCGGAGACTTTGAGCAGAGCTCGTCTGAGACAGCAGCCAATTTTCAGTCCCTGAGACGCTCGTACGCACGACATTGCAGCGAACAGCATGTCTGCATAGGTTGTCCACCGTTGAGATTGCATTTGATTGTTTCAGATGGGTCGGCTTCCTGAGCTGAGACTTTTCCTACGCTAGTTCTACACGAATCCAGAGAAGTGGTTGGGCAAGTGAAGCTTCGCAGGCTATACATCTCGTAGGTTTTGAACAGCACGTGTGTGTTTGTTTACAAGTAGTGGATGTTTTGGTTTGGTAGCAATGGTGAATTCAGGATATATAGTGACATCTTGTGCTGAAGGGGACTGCTGAGCCTGTCTGACTGTTCCCTTGGACTAAAACAACCTACTAGCAGTACTACTCTTTAGTAGTTCATTACCATGTCGTCAACAACAACAACAACACGACGTCTTGAATGAAAAATACACATATTGCATTATCCTAATACAGGATATATGCTTTCTAGGAGTAGGTAAGATGAACCATTGTTGGTCAGAACAAACAAGAGACATCAGCTGGGGTTTTCAGGATTTCCCTGTCTTTGTCGCACACTCGTGCCTACCAACTGTTGAAGGTGAAGGCTCTGCCGGAATTGTATTTATCCATGGGATTCTGAGAAGGCCAAGATATGGAAAGAGTGGAAAGTGTGTGAACTCACAGTCTTACCTGCACATCCACTGACCAGAGAGATGCTGTAATGAGGTGAAAATGAACTCGACTCTGACATGTTCAAATGAACAGGGAATCGAATGGATTGGATTCCGTCGGAATTCGCGGCCACTTGAGAGTGCAAGTTGGAGTGGTTGCTAACAGACAGGAAAGAAGAGAAGCCCCGATGGATGTGTCATTGTCAGTAACGGTGGAGAATTGTGTGCCGCTATTTTCGACATCGCAACGCAAAAGCAAGACCTCGCTCCTTCCTTTAATCTGACGACGAGATCTCTTTTGGTTTTGGAATTTCGAAACCGAGTCCAATGCAAGTGGGTGAAAAAGAATAGTTTGACTCGTGGTTTGAGCAGGGATTTTCTTTCAGAGATCGATGTTGACTCATGGCTCGCATTCGCTGGGGGTGACGTGTGCATGTAGGCTGTAGCAGATACGTACCCATCATATATATAAGATAAGATTTCTTTCCATTTACGCGTATAGTAATTTATTAATGCGCCACTGTACTAGTATTATGCATGGCATGACGGAACATTTGCGAAACAATGTTCATTTATTTATGACGTCACGTAGGCAGGAACTAGTGAAGAGCCGGAGAAGAGTCCCAACTCCCAAGGCAGGCTCTTGTTTACTTCCATAATTTTTTACAAAATAGGAATAGTAGCATTTTCGTTTGTATTTGATAAATATTGTCCAATTATAGACTAACTAGACTCAAAAGATTCGTCTCGTCAATTTCGATCAAACTGTGTAATTAGTTTTTATTTTCATTTATATTTAATACTCCATGCATACGCCTAAAGATTCGATGTGACGGGGAATCTTAAAAATTTTGTAAAACTTTTGGGGAACTAAACAAGGCCTTACTTTCACCCAAAATCCAAAAACTTTTCAAGATTCTCCGTCACATCGAATCTTTAGACGCATGCATGAAGTATTAAATATAAACGAAAATAAAAACTAATTACACAGTTTGGTCGAAATTTACGAGACGAATCTTTTGAGCCTAGTTAGTTTATAATTAGACAATAATTATTATAAACAAACGAAAATACTACAGTGTCGCGAAAAATATTTCGTGAAGGAACTAAACAAGGCCTCAGATGGACTGACTATTGAGCCCAGGCAACGGGCGGCAGCCTGCCAGCCTGAGCCGATAGAGAACGGGCTGAGCGAGCTGGCGAGCCGCCCTTCCTTATTTCACCTTTACATTTGCTTATTTCAAAGAAATTTAACAAATAATTTACTTTTCATTTTATATTACAGAAATTTTTTTTTGGCTCCATTCACTTCAAGTATAAGAATAAAATCCAAATTATCACTCAGAGTGGCACGCGTGCTACCGAAGCACAAACATTTTGGATGGTTCCATAGTTTCCAAGGTTGCCCTTGGCTAGGAATAACCTATTTCTTGGAGAAAACAAATGAAAGCTCTAAGTTTTAGTGGCACCTTCATCCATCTGATCTTGTGTAAGACTAACACTATTGTTGAAAAGGAATAACTTGCTTGTTTCGAACATGTGTGTTTCAGATAGCTAGTAGGCAGTAGCTACTCGTGTGTATCCGTTTTGTGTGCGCTTGGAATGGTGCTACCTCTCTTGCTTGTTTCTCCCTCCGGTAGTCCTTCGGCTGATCCTCCCTACTTCAAAGTTCAAAGGAGCTGAATCAGCTGATTGCTTACTGAACTAAGCATCACTGATTCAGAACTGGAGAAAGGGAAAAATATCATCATGCGGAAATAATGCTACAGCTCAGCAACTAATGATGCTCCAAAAGTAAGGACGATGCAGAAAACATGAGGAGAAGAATGGTGCAAGAAACAGCCCAACAGGGGGGCGTACAGGCCTGCATACAAGCTGCGCCTGACGGACGTTCCCCACAGCGGCCATTGGTGCGCTTCAGGCCTGCTGGGCTGCCAGCTGATGTGGGCTTCTCAGGAGGAGCAAGTGAGAATCAGCCCAACTGCTCTGTTGGGCCAGGCCAGGCTTTGTTGGGGGCTGAAGGCACGAATTTGTCTTCTCGTCACAAGAGACTTCTATACTCTAGTAATAATAATAATAATAATAATAACTGCTATGGTGCCAGGAGCAAAGAAAAAGATCAAATTAAATGGTGTTAATTTACCCGCAGACACGGAGAGATGAAGTGGGTAGTATGCTTGCCCACGCCAAACCCTTAGGTCGTCTTGCTCTGAGCTTCCCTTAATTTGTCTGAGTGTTGCACTTGTCTTGCATCCGGTGTGTATGCTGAGATGCTTGTTTTGTAACAAAATTCTACTCTTCTTAATAAAAATACGTGGTAATGCAGTTTTCTAAAAAAAGGTGAAGTGGTTAGTAGAGATAAAGATTAAGTGGTTAGTAGAATGAGCATTTGCAAGAGAATCATAAGTAAAAGAATCTTACTTGACCGATGGCTTTTGGAGACTTCTCATGGTGATTCTATGGCTATAGTGCTCATCCTTTTGTCATCGTCATTCTTGGAATCGGAGCTTTTCGCTAGCTTTGTATTATCCTTCTTTGACCTACGGCAGGGTGTTTCTTCTCAAGATCCTTGTTCTTGTTAGAGTCACTTCCCTTCTTGGTTCCAAGATCTGACAATGGGTCTATATTGTCTTCTTTGTCTTCAGCAAACACAACCACTATTTCTTCAATCTTATTAGACTTTTCCTCCGAGTTTGCATAGCTATTGCTCCAAGACCTAGGAGAAGTTCATTGATTGTTATTATTGTGCGCTTATATAGATATAAGTTTTATTTGTAAAGTATATCGAATAAAGCATTGTTGCTGCTATGAATCATTTTTAATCAGTATAGATATCTTAGGCATTACATATCACAAACGATTGATTTTATTCATAAACCTGAGTGTGACAATATGAGAAGGGTGGGTCCGCTAATACGTTCGGCCTCTCTTTCTCCACGTGGCACCTAATGCTAGCCTAGAGCTAACTACTGGCGATGTCCTCACATCAAAGCAATCAACAGTGATTCAATGGAGGCAAATTTTGGATGACACGGCTTGCTATTTGATTGAGGTCTATATCAGTTAGTGATTGGTAGTTGCCTCCATCTATATACTCCCTCCATACCCATTTTAATAGACGTTTAGGACAGGATTGTGGTAACCAAGGGGTAATTAAGTAGGTGGTAGTTTTCCGCTTTACCCGTATTAAATACGTTTGCGCGTGAGATCTTGGCAGATAGTTTTCGTAGCTCAATTGATTAGCTTCCTGGGGTGCCATGCTATTGGTCGCAGGTTCGACTCCTGGTTGGGCGTGGTGGAGTACGCCATTTTTCTGCACTTTCACTTAATAACTGCCTTCTGAACCAATTTGATTTCGTTGACTGAGCAACATACGCTACATTAGCATAGTGTCAACGAACACATATATAAAAGAAATGAGCGAGCTCACTTTTGACTTTCGTCGATCCTAGGAAGGAATGATTGACAGACAATTTTTTTTTTCAATATTATCTTGCTCTAACCTTAGTTTGTCGCTGACCCATGATGGAATCATGGAAGGTTTTTTTATTAGCCGTTAGCTTATCAGCCAGGTATGTTTCTAAATTAAATTATGGATATGTTGAACACAAATACGTAAAATATACGCGTAAATAAATAGGAGTAAATTCTGGGCTCGACACGAAAGGTGTATCATGTGTGCACGTCTCGTCTGTTGGCCAGAGACTGCATTGTTTTCATTCCCTTGGACGCACGGCATCAACCACCTTGCAGTTTGACAACATAGACATGCATGTTTCTGTTCAGATTGCAAATTAATTAGCTTGTTTTCTGCTTAGGAGATCATGCATAATTTTCTATTGCCATGGCCTCTGATTGTTAGCAGGGCGATCATTTTTACAGCAAATTAAGCAAGGCCTTAGTTAGCGCAAAGTTGTCGCGTTGACATCCATACATATTTGTAAGTGCTACACTCATATATATGCCCGTACCGTACACTAGACACATTTGCATGTACAACCTTGTAGATGTGTCAACTGTCAATACAATTTTACATGCTATAATCTGATAGTAATGCCAGCTATTCTATATCTATATCTATAGACACACGTAATAGCGAAGTGACTCTTTCATCCATCTTTTTTTACTTCCTAAAATATCATCGTGTTTCTCTTTATCTGTATTTGACCTATACTGAAAGCTTGTACTCTTATGAGTTAGAATTGTGTATTTATTCATGGAACAAGGTAAAGAGTCTGATTCCAATACATATTGGAACAAGTCACAGGGTGTTGAGGTGATCCGCACAACAGGATGTATGTTCCATTGCAATGTAAGGACATATTTTGCTAAAACTTTAAAGAATAATAATACCATGACCAATGGTATGGTATCTTTGAAAACTAAGCTCAGTCGGTTTTGCTCCCTAAAAAACCTCAAACTCTAATATGAAAAGCTGAGCTCATGCAACATTGCAATGATATACTTCTACCTAGTCTGACAGAGTTGAGATTATGTTTGGTTGCTCGCAAGAGATCATATCATATTACATGATATAAAATCAGGTAAATAAACATAATCACAATATTTATTATATACAACTATTTTTTATATTACTGTAATTTATCTTATTATTCTTTGACATTGTCTAAAAATTAGTTAACATGTGCTAATATGCACTAACAATGTTATTATTATCGATACAAATGCTTGAATCCGACGAGCACGGTCCTAGAGCAACACTCAAAATTATTCAGAAACTTGCATAAACTTGAGTGAAGCCAATCTGAGAATAGCATTTTACATGAGCTTGAGTCAGACCCTGAATGTCATATAGGCAAAGGCAACGACCAATCATCAGAAACTTGCATCCCATGATTATGGCTCTAGAATAGGCAACCACAATCACGCCGTGCATCTCCGATCACTCTGGCACGTCGTCGTTTTACAGTACAGCTAGCTGCCCTCCCTTCTCCGGCCAGGGCACCTACCGTTGACGAAGAACACATAACAATGAGCTCGGGCTTCTCAACGCCATACGTACGACGTCTCTCTCCTCGCCTCCACCTCGTCATCGTCATCAAATCAAACTATATAAATATCTGTGTTTTGCCTGCACCATCGACACAAGCTAGCTTCTTGCTGTCCCCTGCACACGCTAGCTTCTTCTCCCCATGGCTCATTGCAATCTCCTCGTCGCCATTGCCGCCGTCGTCGTGTTGTTGTTTGTTGCAGTTGTAACAACCGAGGCGTCCGGCGGCATTGGGTTCAACCTCCACCATCGGTTCTCGCCGGTGGTCCGGCAGTGGATGGTGGACGCGCGAGGCGGCGGCCATGGCGTCCCCGGCTCCAGCTGGTTGTTGCCAGAGGAGGCGCCTGCGGTTGGCTCGCCGGAGTACTACTCCGCGCTGCTCCGCCACGACCGTGCCCTCTTCACCCGCCGCCGCGGCCTCGCCAGCGCCGCCGACGGCCAGAGCACCACCCTCACCTTCGCCGACGGCAATGCCACTCGCCTCGATACCTATGAATAGTACGCGCTGATCTGATCCCTCGTTCGTTTTCACGTGTATTCGCCTGCCACCGCCTTTGGTTGATCGATCGATCGATCGATCTCGTTCGCAGCCTGCACTACGCGGAGGTGGAGGTGGGCACGCCGAGCTCGAAGTTCCTGGTGGCGCTGGACACCGGCAGCGACCTCTTCTGGCTGCCCTGCGAATGCAAGCTGTGTGCGAAGAACGGCAGCACCATGTACAGCCCGAGCCTGTCGTCGACGAGCAAGACGGTGCCGTGCGGCCACCCGCTGTGCGAGCGTCCGGACGCCTGCGCCACCGCGGGAAAGAGCAGCAGCAGCTGCCCCTACGAGGTGAAGTACGTCTCCGCCAACACCGGCTCGTCCGGGGTGCTCGTGGAGGACGTGCTGCACCTCGTTGACGGCGGCGGCGGCGGCGGAGGAAAGGCGGTGCAGGCGCCGATCGTGTTCGGGTGCGGCCAGGTGCAGACGGGCGCCTTCCTGCGCGGCGCTGCCGCCGGCGGGCTGATGGGGCTGGGCTTGGACAAGGTCTCCGTGCCCAGCGCGCTCGCCAGCAGTGGCCTCGTCGCGTCCGACAGCTTCTCCATGTGCTTCAGCCGCGACGGCGTCGGCCGGATCAACTTCGGCGACGCCGGCAGCCCGGACCAGGCGGAGACGCCGCTCATCGCCGCCGGGAGCTTACAGTAGGGCCTCTCTATGACTAGCTCTAGCCGAGACAGACGGGGGCCGGCCGCCTACATGCATGTCGCTGATCTGATCGGTGTATGTCTTCGTCGACGACGACGTTGTGGTTTTCCTTTAATTTGCAGGCCTAGTTACTACAACATCAGTGTCGGAGCGATCACCGTGGACAGCAAGGCTATGGCGGTGGAGTTCACCGCCGTTGTGGACTCCGGCACGTCGTTTACCTACCTCGACGACCCGGCTTACACGTTCCTCACGACCAATGTAAATAAGCCTCCCTCTCTCCCCTCACTGTTTATCATTCTTTAGTTTCGACATTGCAGTTAGTTGCAGGGGTGTTTGATTTGAGACTTCGTGGTAGTCCATCATCTTGTAAGTTGCAACTAATTAATAATTAATAATCTGCAAGGGTGTCATTTTCTGTATGAATCCCTATCACAGACTGCAATTTTTTTACTTTTTAAGAAGTCATCAAACAATTGAAAGTTTGACTAAAATTATATAAAAGTACTAACACTTAGTATAATATAAAATAGATATCATTAAATTAATTGTTAAATATATTTTTATAGTAACATAAATGTTAATTTACAGTTCACTATAAACTTTGTCACAGTTCAACTTTGAATTGCACAAATCTTATTATAGTTGCATACTTTTTGTGGATGGAGGGAGTATATATGTTAATTATTTATTTATTTATTTAACTAGTGGTTATATTTTCTTTGTTATTTTAGTTCAATTCGAGGGTTTCCGAGGCCAGCGAAACTTATGGCAGCGGCTATGAAAAGTTCGAGTTTTGCTACAGATTGAGGTAAATATATATAGGATCACTTGCTTTAAAATAAAGAGTAAAACAGGCTACTGCACAGTTGCAATTGCAACAACTAACCAACAACAGCCGGAGATATATGGTTCTAACTTGCACTATACTAACCATTGATCAAAACGCATCATGCAGCCCAGGCCAAACAAGTATGAAGCGGCTGCCGGCGATGAGCCTGACGACCAAGGGAGGCGCCGTGTTCCCCATTACATGGCCCATCATCCCCGTCCTTGCCAGCACCAATGGCGGGCCGTACCACCCCATTGGCTACTGCTTGGGGATCATCAAGACCAGCATCTTGAGCACCGAGGACGCCACCATTGGCCGTGCGTTGTTCTCTCTCTCAAGCTATATATATATCTTATCTCACTGCAAAAATAAATATACAGTTAGCTGTATTGTTTCATGTGTATTCCTGCTTTTGTTTCACATTGCAAAATATATAGCATTTTCTGAATCATTTGGCTGCATGCAGAGAACTTCATGACAGGGCTCAAGGTCGTCTTTGACCGCAGGAAATCTGTCCTGGGATGGGAGAAGTTCGACTGTGAGTGTTCATATATAGTACTACTTGATGAATGAATTAGATAAATGTGGGGGAAAGAAACATGAAAAAAAAAATAGCTTATTGGTATAGTACCACAAACTGTATTGTTGTTGTAGGTTACAAGGATGCTAAGATGCAAGAGGGCGGGAGCCCGGACACTTCTCTTGGGAGCCCTGCTGCTGCCGCCGGTGACTCTACTCCGGGAAGCCCCAGCGGCGACTATGCTCCCTCCGTGCCACTGCCATGGGAGAACAATGCAACCAATGGACCGTATTATTACCCCGGCAGGGTGCCCCTGACGTGGCCGGCGAGGTCAGGTTCAGGTTCAGGTTCAGGCAGCAGCAGCCGGGTGTCGTTTGGAGGCCTCCTCTCCTTGATACTGCTTCATGTGCTGGTTGTTACATCTGTGACTTGGTGACAATATGTCACGCAAAATATATATATGCATGTGCATTTTCAATCGAATCATGAAAAATGATGCCTTTCATGTTAATTATGTAAACCATCTAATCCATATTTATATATATTTTCAAAGCGTTTCATTAGTACATAAACGATTTTAAGCAATGTGGCCTGTTCTCAGCAGAGGCGGCAGCCACCTCTGTAGTGATCGGCGAACCAAACCGTCTTTGAAGATGCATTTGCAGAGGTGGTTGTATATAGAGTTGTCTCTACAAATATCCTGTGCACATATGATGATTCATAATAGTATCATCTAAATATTACACGGACGTTCGTCGACGCTATGGTCATTTACATCAAGGAGTTTAATGGCACTAAGCGTCTCCAAGAGTTTCATAGAGCATATATCCACTAAGAGAAAACTTCAAACCCAAAAATTAGTTATTGGAGGAGATATATAACGTGTTTTGGGGTTTTGAATGTCTTCTCTCCAGCAGAACAAGAACATTTAATCCTCAATCAAAAAAATAGTGGATTGGAGGAGAAGAAGTCTCCCTTTATTTGAGGGGTGGGAGGCTACGATTTAAGTGACCTAGAAAAAAATTCTCATTAGAGTAGGATTTGGAAAATTATTAGAGCTACAAGATCTCCAAAATAATAGTTTTTAATCATTGGAAGTTAGGAAAGGAGAACGGTTGGAGATGCTCAATCCTTCCTAATCCTTGGTTTTTAGCAAGATGAGAAAAAACAATCTCCAATAACTTTTAAATTATTGAGTTTGTAAATGTGAAAATTATATAAATAGATTTATTTTAAAAAATACTTTCATAAAAATATAAATATATCATTTTTAAATATTTTTATAAAAATAAGAGATCAAAATTGTATTGTGGAGACCGTGTTATTAAATCCGATTTGAACGGGGAGTACCTAGCAGAGAATGTCGCCCGCGACTGTGCGTGCTCTGCTCAAGTCTACGAGTTGTGAAGCACGGAAGTCCTTCGCCAAGAGACCCAAGCTGGCTATGGCTCCGCCGCGCACGAAATTACATGCAAGAGGACTCCGACTCAGATTCCCTTGCGCTTGCGCCCCTCCCTCCCCCTGCCTCTGCCCCGTTTCCTACTCCGGCACGGCGCGACGTCGCGGCGTCCGAGCGGGAAACCAAGTCGGCAAGCTACGCGCCTACGGGCGCCCCTATAAACGCCGGCCCCCTGCGTTTGATTCCCTACCAAAACCAATCGACCGAACTCGAACAGCCTCACCGTATCGGCGATGGAGAAGCTCGCGGCCATGATGGCCTTCTGCGAGGCGCCGCTCGACGGCACCGTGGCTCCGTCGGGGGCCGCCGTGTATGGCGCCGCCTCCGCAACCGGCGGCAGCGGCAACGTGGTGGCGTTGCTGGACGCAGCCACGAAGAATTTGCCGATGGAGAAGCTCGTGTCCACGATGGCCTTCTGCGAGGCGCCACTCGACGGCACGTTCGACGGTACCACCTCGGCTCCGTCGTCGGGTGCCGCCGGGAACAGCGCCTCCGCATTAACCGCCGCCGGCGGCGGCGGAAACGTGCTGGCGTTGCTGGCCGCAGCCGCGAAGAAGTATCCGGTGGGGAGGCTCGTGTCCACGATGGCCTTCTGCGAGGCACCACTCGACGGCACCTTCGACGGTACCACCTCGGCTCCGTCGTCAGGTGCCGCCGGGGGTGACTGCGCATCGGACACCAACGTCCCCGGCGGCGAGGCCGGTGGCGGCGGCGAAGACGCGGCGGCGTTGAGGCGGGCGTGGCTGGCCGAGGCCAAGAAGGAGTGGCCGTTGCGGGAGCACCGGCTGCTGCGCGAGAAGGCTGGGACCGTCGTCGATGGACTGGCGATCTTCGAGACCGTCGCCCTGGAGTGACCAAGGAGATTGTTCTTTTAAACTTTTTTTCAGTCTTTTTTTTTGTTACGTTGATTTATCTTCACGAGCAATTCATCGGCGAACAGTAGAAAATGTAGGTGTCTCCGTTTACTACCGATTACTCCTAGCCTGTTAAAGGCTGCAATTACTAGACTTTTTGCTGAGTTTTGTTCAAATTTAGTATTCAATGAGTTAATTGTTCAACTGCATTGTCATTATGTCCAATTCATGTTCGTGAGACTTGAGAATTGTGGCACAAAACCGATCTTTCAGATTTGATTTGAATCGTTCCCAACAACGGTTTACTCTTTGCCTCTGCCTTCTGGCACGTCTTAAGTTCATAACTTACTCGTTTCTTCCGCGAAAAGAATAAACCACTCCAAAATTCCGACACATGCAAGTTCAAAAAGATTACGATCCATGCAAACAATGGGCCTAGAAGGAGGCCCAAACCACATTGGACACGAACTCTATTCCGCTGACACACAAAATCAAAAACTACATTAAGTTTCAGCACTAGCAGAACAGTAGCAAATGTAGGTGTCTCTGCTTTACCAATTACAGTACTACAATGAATTCGTAGACTGTTAAAGCTTATCATAACGTCAGCAGGTACAAGGTACTGGACTTTTGCTAAAGATTGTGCAAGTAATGCGAGTATTCAAAGAGTCAGTTCTCCAATTGCCTCGATTTACGTCAATTAGGCGACAACTATTCCACGAAACCGATCAGAATTTCAGAGAATTAATAAATAAAGAAACTAAGGGAAGCGTTCCGAACAACAGTTACATACATGTTCTTTATCTGCTCCTTTTGGCACTTCATAACTACTCTTTTCTTTGCGAAAAAAAAATAAATCGCTTACTCGGTTGCAGCAAGTTCAGATTTTTCACTGCTGCACGGAAGACCCAAAATTCCGGCACAGGAGAACAATGGGACTTTAACAGGAGGCCCAAACTACATGGAAACTGGTGAGCGGATACTCCGGAGTAATATACACAAGCAAAAACCACATTCAGCACTGAAGGCCCAACTGAGCTACCAGGAGGCTTCATCTGTTTTTGTGATGTCCACTTTGTTTTGGGGTTTTGGGGGATAGAGGTCCCACAATGCAACCGTCGTATCCGCCGAGCAGGAAGCCATAAGCTTGCAGTCAGATGAGAAAGTCACGGCATTGCACTGTGAAGAGGAAGAAAGTATCAGATGCCTGCAGAAATTAGCCGAGTGAACCTGGAGTGCTTCAGTAACTGGACTGAGGACCAAATGCAGAGCATATTTCAGTTCTCGTAAATGAGAACGATAATGTTATAGTAATGCTAGCTGAGGCCTGAGGGAAGTGAAGTCTAAATCAATTGGCTTAGTTACACATACACGCCAAATTAGAAAATAAAGAACGCAATTAGATGAACAAGTTGCGTACCGAAGCACTGTGATACTTTAACACGGCTAGAGCATTTCCTTTGTTGTAGTTATACACTCGAATCCTGCAAGGGTAAAACCACCAAAAAAGGTCACAGATGCAACAACTAGAAGAGACGACATTAGGAAGCCCTCCAAACTCTTCCAGGGCATCCAGGATCACCAGAAACACATTAACATCGATTTCAATTGCTACCACCAGTAATAAACAGTAAAAACATGAAAATGGAGAAAAACCTGTGATCCCAGCCAGCGGTTGCAGCGATCTTGTTGTCTGGCCGAATCGCTGTGCCAGCTATACCAGGTCGCTCAAGTTCTATTTCTTTCCTAAGAATAAATGCACCCTGCAATCAGAAGGAAATATCATATCAACACAATGAGGCAACAGGACCTACAAACAAACTCAAAATTCGCAGTTCACCGCACAATTCTAAGCACTCCTATATGGAATAAAAACACATCATCTTCAAATCAAGAAGATGCTTGTGATGATCTGCAGAATGTTTAAATTACTAACACCAGAATAGCAACACCACAACATGATCTATATGCCTTGTAAACCTTGTATAAAGTCTATCATAACTCACAGTATTGCACATTCATTAGATACAGAAAAAATAATCAATGAAAATTAGCTAGCCCCAAACTGAGTTTCTCTTTTGTAATGATAGGTTCTTATAAGCACTTCTTATATGTATAATGGCATTTGCATGCACCTAGGAAAATTACTAACAATGCATTAACAAAGATATAACTTGGAAACCTGCAAGAAATACAAGGCACACTCAGGTTTTGTAGGGGCAGACGAATATCATTTTCCACAGCATAAACCTTCCATGACAAGGACAGAGATGGGCAAACCTTTGGATGATCAAGCGTGAACATGACTACTTTATCATCAGCACCTCCTGAGATTCCACCATTGCAAAACCCATCAATAGCAATGGATAAAGCTGCACACCTGCAACTTATTAGATCATGCTTTGTTCCATTCCATCAAAGGAAGATAAATGTAACTATTATTGAAAATTAGAAGTTGAACGGCTAATGATAAACTGAGAGGGGGGCTGCATGAGACCTGATTCTGAATGATATTTCACTGAAGATAAAGGTAACCCAGGCTTTCGTACATCCCACCAAAGAGTGCTTCCATCTTCGTAACTAGTTTCAATAAATCCAAAGCTTTGTTACTAACCCATTATGTAAACTAGATGCTAGCATACTTCAGTGGGAACAATCAAACTGACGTTCAGCAAGATATACAATAAGAAATAACTGCAGAAGAAGATTTCTAGTGAATCATATGTGATGCGGTTCCTTCTCAGATCAAGTACTTAGCTGGCAGACAAGAATGAATAAAAAATGTGGTTACATTAGCGATCAAGGTGCCATAATTAGGGGGAACAATGAAACTGATGTTCAGCAAAGATATACAATAAAAATTGACTAGAGAAGAAGATTTCTAGTGAATCATATGTGATGTGATTCTTTCTTAGATCAAGTAATTAGCTGGCAGACCAAGAATGAACAAAAGATGTGGTTAGATTAGAGATCAAGGTACCATATTTAGTCCTTAACTTTTCACCATAGACAAGTAATTAGCTGGCAGACCAATGAATAAAAGCTTGATACTGATATTAACCTTGACAAGATATTTACGTAGCCTGCAGATTCATGTGGGATGAAAGCTTGCACAGCCATGCATAGTCCTACAATAAACAGGATAAGTTTGTGTGCATTACTTAAAGCACAAATAATGCCATCACAGTTTAAACGGAATTTAATTACTGCCCTGCAGATGCAGAGCACTACACCACATTCTAGTATCATATTGTGGACCACATTGTATTGTAATATTATGAAACAGGGATCCAACCTAAACGGCTAAACTATATCTGTAATCCGTAAATCCTAAAAGTGAAAAAGTCTTATCCTCCAAATCAATTCTATATATATACCAGCATAGTGCAGCTCTTAGTACTGTCATGAAGGGGCTAGCCCTAGGAAATAGGAGTACAATGACTGAAGGATCTACAAATAAAAGAGTACAAAATAGTACTTGATCAACATACTAGACTTAACATGCACTTGATGCTTTCTCATGAAGTCATGAGACAAAATAGCTACAGCTTGAAAAAGTGAAAACAAACCTTTTTTCTTAGTAGGATGATTTGCCGTATCAGTGCTACATGTTTGGGGCAAAGTTACGATCTTTCTAGCACTTGCAATGTCCCAAAGCTCAACCTGCAGATTTTTTCTCCTTAGTTACAGCATGAAAACAAAACTAAGCCATTAAATAAATAGAAAAAAAATCATACAGATTGCTGTCTTTCACAAGCTCATCCAAGCATTCTCTACTATACCTAGTAGCAGTGGTAGTGTGGTACTAATATCATTCATTTCATACAATAGGTCAATTTCGATCAAAAGGCTGATTAATTAAGGACTAACCTGGGACGATTCTTCGCCAGCAATTGCCAACATATTATGCCCATTAGAGGTAGTGCCTAGCCAACCAAAACGTTATTAAGGTCTGTTACACCCAAAAAAAGTTATCTGACTTTACAAGAGCGATTAAGTGTTGGCTCAATACATTGATCATGTTCTTGAGGGGCTACTGCAGGGTTTACACCATGGCATTCTGTATTTTCAGATGACAATCTTTTTGGCTCTACGTCGCTAGCTGAGCAGGTTGAGCCGGATTTTGTGGCATGTGTTAAAGAAGACTTCACGAGTGACATCTTGCAGAAATGATATGTGCTTGTTTTGACAGTAAATAGGGGCTTCCTACAAAAATTCAATAAGATGAATATAATTCTACATGGATCCATAAAACATAAATCTCACATGAACCATAAAGTCTACTGGGAACCAAACAGATCAATAAGATGGATGTGTCGATGAAGTAATTGATGATCAAAGGATAGTTACAGAATATGATTTGCATACATAACTGAGACCAGAGGGCTTGAGACCAGATGATAGTTGTTATGCATTCAGGGTTAAGATTGGAAGTCGTCTTGTAAAAGTGCTGAATTCGATCAGCTATATGGCTTCTAAGTTTAGCAATATTTTCTGCCTATATATGTGTACAATATGACAAATATAGGTTTTCACTTTGCATTTACATTCATGAGTTTATTTTCCACTAATCACGTCCCAGTCTCCCAGATTATCCTTCAAATTTAAGGTCTCATTTTTCATTTAAAAAAAAAAAAGTAGATGTGTACACCTGCCTCTCCTGAAGAAAAATAGTTTTTGTTTTAAACTCTGATAGGGTGAGCAAAAAAGAAGTCATACCGTGAAAGCCCGGCTTCTTCAATCACCCAACATTTACAAGTCCCATCCCTGCCTTGGCTGCATCAACATGAGAAGCAAACACATTGATCAAAATCATCAGAACGAGAAAATAATCTGGTCAAAATATGCTGCACCTAACAGCTCATCCATCTACAGTCAACAATGTTCTGTCACTGTCTACTTGTCTGGAACACATAGTATGATACATGGTCCAGTCGTGGTCACTTTTCTCCTCAGTATCTAGTCCAAATTAATCCTAAATTCACTGATAAGTTGAAGAATCCCCCTTGAAGTACATTTCCAATTCTACATGTCAATGTTATGTAATTGAAGTTCAGACTTGAATTATTACACTGAAACGGGCCTTCTTAGTTGGCAGCCTAATACATTACGAGTTTGTAGTACCAATACTACAGAACAAACGTGTCAAGTAGCCTGGTTACATGAGCATAAGCAGATTGATCTAGTAACTTCTGTGCAAACCAACAGGGGAAAAAAATCAGTTATCTGGCTCATGTCCACTGACCTGATGATCTTATTCCCAAGTCCAGCACCAGCAGCAACAGAATACACTCCCGCGGACCCAGCATGAGCCCTACAAAAAATCGCATGCTATTGCCGTCACACCAGGTCGGCCCAAAACTGAATCGCCTATGGTTGCAGAGCGCAGAAGTGACGAACCACACAGAGGAAGCGGTGCGGTGGCTCGCGGTGTCCCAGGCCCTGAGCTCCCCGTCAGCCGCGCTGGATGAGTAGCAAAGAGCATGCGTCACACACAGGTGGTACAGAAAGCAGTTGTCGTGCTGGAGTGCGTGCTCGCCGCTGCAGAGGATCGGGGAGGGGTTTGAAGAAACGGGAGCGGGGAGAGGGAGGGATTTACCCGGAGAAGAGGAGTGGGAGGGAGGGATGGAAGCAGGCGTCGTTGACTGCGGCGCGGTGGCCGCGGAGCACGGCGACGGGGTCCGGGGGAGGGCGGCGGCGGGGCCGTTCGAGGCCTGCCATCTCGTCTTGCGCCTGAGCTTCGGCGGCCGGGGCGGAGACTTGGGGCGAGCGGTGTCTGACGACCGAGGAGAGGCGCGACGGCGCCTGGGAGGCCCGGGCGAAGGTTCGGCGCGCGACGGCCGGCGGCCGGGGAAGGCGCAACGACGCCGGGGAGGCTGAGGCGAAGCTTCGGAGGGCTACGGCCGGCGCCAAGGCGAGGTGCGAAGCTTTGGAGGGCTTCGGACGGCGCCGGGGAGGCTGGGGGACCTAGTGCGGAGCTTTGGCGGGCAACGGCCGGCGGCCGGGACGGGACGCGGCCCGCGCGTGTGGGAACTGGGAAGGAGATGAGGTGGGAACCGGGAGCAAGACCGTCCGTGACCGTGAGATGGGAAAGAAAGGGAGAAAGAGAAACGGGGTGGAAAAAAAAATAAAAACTGTTACAAGAAAGAAAGAAAGAAAGAAAGAAAAAATAAAGGAGGACGTTCTAGACATTTCATGTATTTTACCTACCAGGATTTTACCAAACGTTTTCTGAATAATGAAGCTGAATTTAGAACAAAATGTTTAATCGGAGAAACTAAGCTGTTTTAGATGAAGTTGAAGCTTTACCAAATAGGGCAGGAAATTTTACCAGAGGGCAAATATTAATCTCTCAAGACTGAACGTTGATGACACTGCTTTTTGTTACACTATTGGCCCATGCATAGAGTACAAAAAAAAAAGCATATGCATTTATTTTAGAATTTGAATTATAGCTACGGCCAACGAGTAGGATCAACAAAAAGATATATCCATAACACGGGTGGATCATGGATAAAAAGATTGTATCTATTTGAGTTTCCCAAGAGTATGCTAAGTTTATTTGCTAAAGGAAACCAAGTGCGATAAAATTATCTCAAATTGCTCAACAAAAAGTTAGACAAAAGATATAATGTGATCCTCTTTCCTTATCGTAGCAAGACTAAGAACCAAGTATATCCAACAAATACTCTTTTCCAACATCTTGCATCTGCCTAAGGGCAAGGGGGTACAATATATAATGTATAGTGTCAATAGCTCATGCAGCAAAGCTTCAATGTGAAGACACATTATTTGGCACGAAGAAGATTGAAACACATGTCAATTTAAAAGAGAGGAACTTCAACTAGAGGTTCAATGCTCGATTTAAGCAACCCCAATTATTGTGTGTGCATTGCAATGGATTAGAGCTCGAGAGTTAAGGAGAGGAACATAGATTTCAAGCAAAAAGCAAAACTTAGTGAATTTGGCTGACTATGTGCACAAGTAGATATTTTTTTTTTTGCATAGGAGAGCTGAGTTCCTTTGTTGAGCAAGGATCAACACCTTGTAATGAAAGCTAGACAAAAAATATTGTATCTGCGCATGTTGTTCTTACCTTGCTAGCCTGATTGTACTTTATAAAAAAAACTTGTCTCATACTGCAAAGTTAAGAACTCAGTACCAAAAATAATGTTTTAGAGTCATAATACATCCAGTTATTCATTTACAAGGGCAATGCTAAGGGATGAGGATCATATCAATTGATGGACTAATGTGGTCTTCATCTGGGCAAAGAACTAAGATAAAAGGATCTTAGTATTACTACAATGGTGCCTATTGCTAGATTATTATAACTCTAAAGCAGGGAGCAAGAAGAACATAATTTTTTCAACCTTCAAACCAACTTTATCTAGTAATAGAGTAAGCTTGGCTTCATGTACTGAGGGCACGAGAAAATCCTTATTCTCGAACATGATGAGAAGTTCCTACGAAAACAAAGAGGGCCTAAATCTGTGCATATCTCAAAAGTCAAAATAGTGGAACTTCATCCAAGAGCAATGGGTTCAGCCAAAGGGACCTTAATACGACTACGATGGCATCTCTATTGTTAGGTTGGAGCTCTAAATCAGGGGATAAGAAAGATAGAAAGTTTCAACCTTCGAAATGAACTTTACTCGTGCAACGAACTTGCCTTGGGCCTTGTTTAGTTCTTAGAAAATTTTGCAAAATTTTTCAGATTCTCCGTCACATCAAATCTTTAGACGCATGCATGAAGTATTAAATATAGACGAAAATAAAAACTAATTGCACAGTTTGGTCGGAATTGACGAGACGAATCTTTTGAGTCTAGTTAGTATATGATTGGATAATATTTGTCAAATACAAACGAAAGTGGTACTATTCCTATTTTGCAAAATTTTTTGGAACTAAACAAGGCCCATGTATTGTGTATGAAAAGAAAATTCTTACTCTCGAACAAGATAAGAGGTTGCTATGAAAACAAAGAGGCCTCAAATGTGCTCATAAATGAAAAGTCAAAATCTATTTGAATCGTGAACATCCAAATGATACAGCATTCATCCTATTTAAATTGTTCTTTTTTAGGCCTTGTTTAGTTCGCAAAAAAATTCAAGATTTTATGTCACATCGAATCTTTGATCGCATGCATGGAACATTAAATATAGATGAAAATAAAAACTAATTGCACAGTTTACCTGTAATCTGTGAGATAAATCTTTTGAGCCTAGTTACTCTTTGTTTGGACAATGTTTGTCAAATAAAAACGAAAGTGCTACAGTACCCAAAAACGAAATTTTTTGCCAAGGCCTTGTTTAGTTCACCCCAAAAAGCAAAAAATTTTCAAGATTCCACGTCACATCGAATCTTGCGGCACATGCATGAAGCATTAAATATAGACGAAAGTAAAAACTAATTACACAGTTTAGCTGGAAATCGCGATACGAATCTTTTGATCCTAGTTAGTCTATAATTGAATAATATTTGTCACAAACAAACGAAAGTGCTACAGTACCGAAATCCGAAATCTTTTCGGAACTAAACAAGGCCCAACTAAACAAGGCCTTATGGTCCGTGTGGCTAGTAATGATATCGAAGCCTGTTCGCTTAAACTTATCTGTCTAAATTCATCAGTTATTCAACAATATTTTTTTTTTCATAATAAATCAATAAATAATATTTTCAGCTAAATTTTGTTTGCTAGTGATAACAAAGGTGACACAGTTCCTCGAAATTTTGATATGACTCCCAATAAGAGTTTTAGTTCACCGATCACGCGAGCACGCGATAGAGAATCATGTACTCCCAAGAAGAGTAGCTCCTGTTTTGTAATTTGAAATTCGAAAAGCAAAAAAACAATTCTAAATAAAAGAACAGCTGTTCGTCGAAAATGGAGCGTGATGAGGGCACTCACAATACAGACTCTATCATAGAGTCTAAAGTTATTTATTATCTCGAACAATGTGGATTTAGAGTCTAAATAAGACTTGGAGTCTTATTTTTTCTACCTCTTTCTTTAATATATGCTGCCACATCAGTATAATAACATAAATAATATATAATTAATTGTCTTAGACTCTAGGATAGAGTTTTGCCCAAACCACAACGGCAGTTTCCGTCTCTCTCACAGTTCACACGGAGTTCAAAACCGACTCCACCACCACCAGGTGCGCGTTCCGCGGCCGTGCCCAGGCCAGCCCAGCCCACGAGACGCGCAGCCCCACGCCGGGCGGTCGCTGGCAGCGCTGGCCCATCTCTATCGCCACGTCACCGATCCGTGCCTCCCCTGCTGCCCACCAATCACCGCCTCGCCTCGACCCTCCCACGGATCGTGTGTTTTCTCCCGCCCACCCCGCGCCGTCCGATCCCGCCTCGCATCCCGATCCACTTTCCCAACGGTCACACGAGGCCGCCTTGGTCCACGCGTCTCCTGCCGCCCACGCCGCGCCCGCCCCGCCCGTTCCCCTCTGTCTCCCTCGACTATATAACCCCCCGGCGCCCCCCTTTTCTCCCACTATTCGCATCCCCGCACCCGCCGCAGCTTCGTCTTCGTCGTTCCGTCCAAGGCAAGGCAAGCCAAGTCGCCGCGGAGAGGAAACCCGCCGAGAAGAGGAGATGGCCCGTACGAAGCAGACCGCCCGCAAGTCCACCGGAGGCAAGGCCCCGCGCAAGCAGCTCGCCACCAAGGTTCGTTCCCTTGTTCCTCATCTCGTTCCGTTTCGTTTCGTTTCGATCTGTTGTTTTCTGTTCTCGAGGGTTCCGTTCTAAGACTTCGCGCTGTTTGGTTGCAGGCGGCGAGGAAGTCAGCGCCGACGACGGGCGGCGTGAAGAAGCCGCACAGGTATAGGCCCGGTACGGTGGCGCTCCGCGAGATCCGCAAGTACCAGAAGAGCACGGAGCTTCTGATCCGGAAGCTCCCCTTCCAGCGCCTGGTCCGCGAAATCGCCCAGGACTTCAAGACGGACCTCCGGTTCCAGAGCCACGCCGTGCTGGCGCTCCAGGAGGCCGCCGAGGCCTACCTCGTGGGTCTCTTCGAGGACACCAACCTCTGCGCCATCCACGCCAAGCGCGTCACCATCATGCCCAAGGACATCCAGCTCGCACGCCGCATCCGCGGCGAGCGCGCGTAGGCGTGTCCGGTACCACCAGCGTCGTCCTGAAGGAGGCGGCGAAGAGGGCGGAGATCAATTTGGAACCCTCTGGCTTGTTGATCTCCGCCCCGCGTTTAGTGGATCTGATGATGAAGAACTTAGCTCGCTAAAGTCTGTATTAGCGTCGTCGGTTGGTTTGGTTAGCTGTGTAAAAATATATTTACAAGTCTATTTTGTGCCGTGGTTATTTTGTTTGGGTCGCTTCGTCCTGAAGCCATCCTGTTATAAAGACTATTAGTTGGTTATTATAATTCGTGCTGCAAATTTTTACACCGTTTTGAATTTGCCGTAGTGGCGTGTTTGGTACGAATTGGTTTATTGTGGTGGTGGGTCGCCGGAATCTGCGGACGTGGAACCTGGCGTCCTGCTTTTTGCGTGGTTTCTACCGTGTCACGGGCGCCGCCATGGTTTTACTGTAGACAGGCGACTAGTGCGAATCGGTCATGTATTGCCCTCAGGCCTTTAGCTGTTTGGTTTTGGGTTGACGGCAGTTTACCGGCGTTTGGTTGAGGCCTTGTTTAGTTAACCTCAAAAATCAAACATTTAATCGAATTTTGCGGCAGCAACACGAAAATAAGTGTATAGTTTACCTGAATCAAACATTTCAAGTCTAAAGGGTGTTTAGGAATGCTCTACAAATTCTGCTTCAAAAACTTCACAATGGAGCATACTTCTCTTAGGTGCTCTCATGAAGTTTGTGGAGTATTCTTTATATGCTCTTATAACTCCTTTTTTTTCTCGAACAGAATGCGTGGAACTTATAGAGTATCTCTTTATATGCTCTTATAACTCTATATTTTTTTCTCGAACTGAATGTATAGAGCTGAAACCGTTTGGCTAAAAAACATGGAGGAGTTAAAAAACGTGGTGCAGAGCAGTGTCAAACACCCTCTAGAGCAGTGTCAAACACCCTCTAATTAATTAATAAATAAAAATGAAATTTGGGAACTGAACAGGCCTGAATTGGAATGGCTGAACAGGCCTGAATTGGAATGGCTGTTGGTAACCACCTAAAATTTTTCTGTCCATTTCATCGAATCTTTGGACACATACATGAAATATTAAATATACATAAAAAATAAGGTAATTACACAGTTTGATTGAAACACGTGAGACGAATCTTTTAAGTCTAGTTACTTCATGATTAGCCTTAAGTGCTACAGTAACTTACATGTGCTAATTATAGATTAATTATGCTTAATAGATTTATCTTGCAGTTTTCTAATGAGCTATGTAATTTGTTTTTCTATTAGTTTCTAAAACCTCTCCCGACATCCTTCCGACACATTTGATGTGACATTCAAAAAAAATTGTCTTTAATCTAAACACGGCCTGCCTATTGTGTTGAGGACTCAGGATCGGGACAGCTCGCATTTTGTTCGGTGAAGCGCGTGCAACACGCTAACCCTTTTTGGTCGGTTTTCATTTCTTCGGGTTTTTGGGCCAAAATTTCGTCCTTTCGTTTTGAGATACGACTCTGTTGGTCGAAGAAGGGACCAAGTAGATGGATTTGAATTTGCTGCTCTTTTGGTCGACGGGCCCAAGTAGATAGATTTGGGCCAGTCTGCAGCTCATATGGGCCAGTCTGCAGCTGACCTGAAACTGGGTTTTTCTTAGTGTAAGCCCAGTTAGACCGTGTTTAGTTGGTGGAAAATCTTGAGTTTGACTGATGACTCATGACTCGTTCAAGCTGCTTATTCTGAGCTTTTGGCCCACGTTATTTCGCTCCAGCAAAAACTTGTCTGTTCCTTTTTTTTTTCTGTCAATCAAATTGTTCTCGAGTATAAACTTATACTCCATCCATAAAAGAATACTCTGTTCATACCCGTAAATAAAGTTGTTTAAGACAATGATACTATATTCAAAATTTAACTTTGATTCCTTGGTTTTATAAAAAGATATACCAAAAAATGGTAGTATATTCTTAAGAGAGTATTTTTAGAGATAAATCTATTCATATGATTTTTATATTTTTCAACTCAACAACTTAATAATTATTCATAATCTATTTGTATTCCAATGTTTAACTCAGAGGGAGTACAATTATAGGAAACGTGCAGTCAAAATAACCCAACTCTGACTAAATTTATAGTAACTAGGATTAGCATATATGTCTTGAAATAAATTTATTATAAAAATATATTCTATTACGAATACAAAAATATTTATTTTGTCTCATTAGTGTTAGTATATGTTCATATAATTTTAGTCAAAGTTGAAATTGTTTGACTTCTCCAAATGTAAGAATTACATTTTTTTAGACGAATTGAGGATACTATAATTTATTTGAGATCAATTCTTTTTTTTTCAGAAAGATTGACACACAACCTCTTTAGCTTCTCTTCGTTCTCTTCTTCCTTCTCTCGTCTTCTCTTGCAGTTTTGACTTGCTAGACAATGGTCGTTAGTATGAAGGGCCTGTTTGATCACTTGTTCTTGATGAAATTTAGGCCCTGTTTAGTTTTACACCTAAAATTTTTTCATCCATCCCATCGAATCTTTGGACACATGCATGGGACATTAAATGTACATAAAAAATAAACTAATTACACAGTTTGGTTGAAAATCGCGAGACGAATCTTTTAAGCCTAGTTACTTCATGATTAGCCTTAAGTGCTACAGTAACCAAATGTGCTAATGGCAGATTAATTATGCTTAATAGATTTGTCTTGCAGTTTTCTGACGAGCTATGTAATTTGTTTTTTTATTAGTTTCTAAAAACTCCTCCCGACATCCTTCCGACACATCCGATGTGACACCCAAAAAATTTTCATCTCCAATCTAAACAGGGCCTTACGTAAAAGTGGCTAAAATTTATCCTAGTGTACCTTTTAGTCCATATCTATCCATATTTAGCAACTAATAAAGTAATTGCTAGTTGGATTAAAAACCAAAAAAAGATTTACCTTCAGCCCACCTATTTTGGTTTAGATACCTAGTACAAAATTTAGGTTTTATTCGTTTATTTATAAGCTATATTTTTTCTGGTAGTCGGTAGTGTTAAACGAACGGTACTAATTTAAATTATGATATTCAGGATGGGATAAAACATACAACGATGAACATAAACTCACACGCATAAACAGTCCGACTCGACATGTGTAACGTCGAGTTCCTACCTCTAACCATCCCCAAACCGTACAAATCTTCAGCCCCCATCCCCAACACAAACCCAAAAAAGCACACCCTCTCACAATCCCCCAAAATTCTCCCTCGAAACAAAACCATTCTTCGAAATTCCAAATCCCCAGCACCCATCTGACTTTGAATTTCACTGGAACCCCAAATTCCCCAACCAAACCGCAAAAAACCACGCCAAATTCGTCCTCCAAATCACCCCTCCAAAAACACGCGAAAACACACCCTGCTCGAGCCGAGGCGTCCACGCACGGGCGCGCGAAAAGTCGAGAACCATCCGGGGGGCAGGCGACCGCACGCGCGGCCACGTGTACGCCCCTGATGCTCCGTCCGAGGATCCCGATCCGCGTGCGGCCGTGGCGGACCAATCGGAGCTCGCCGTCGCCGGCTATAAATCGCGCGCCATGGACCAGCAGCGGCTAGTCAAGCCAGTGCGAGTAGGAGCATCCGCTTGCGTCAGCAGCACACTTGAAAGGGAGAGTGGAGTGAGTGATCTTTGGTTTCTGATCATGGCCACCGTGACTGAGGAAGTTGCTCCGGCCGTCGCCCAGGAGCCGGCGCCGGAGGAGGCGAAGGGGGTTATGGAGACGCCGGAGAAGGTGGAGGAGGGGAAGAAGCCCGAGGAGGGGGTTGAGGGGAAGAAGGCCGCCGCCGAGAAGGAGAAGAAGGCGAGGAAGCCCCGGAGCAGGAAGCCCAAGTCCGCCGGACCGCACCACCCGCCCTACTTCGAGGTGAGCAAAGATCGATCCCGTCTTGTTGTCCGTTCTGATGATCATGCGTGGTCTGTGGATGGATTCTGATTCTGACCATGGTTTTTGTGGCCGTGGCCATGTGGGATGATCCTCAAATCAGATGATCAAGGAGGCGATCCTGTCGCAGGACGTCGGCAAGGTCGGGGCGAGCCCGTACGCGATCGCCAAGCACATCGGAGAGAAGCACCGGGACGTGCTCCCGCCCAACTACCGCAAGGTGCTGGCCGTGCAGCTCCGCGGGTTCGCCGCCAAGGGCCGCCTCGTGAAGGTCAAGGCCTCGTTCAAGCTCGCCGCATCCGAGGAGAAGAAGGCCGCCGCCGCCTCCGCGGCCGCCAAGACGAAGAAGACGCCGCCGGCCAAGCGCAAGAGGGCCGCCGCGCCGGCCAAGAAGAAGCCGGCGGTTGCCGCGGCGGCGCCGCCCAGGGAGGCACGGAAGGCGCGCGCGAAGCGGGCGAGGAAGGTGGCCCCGGCGCCCGTGCAGCCGAAGCCCAAGGCCGCCCGCGCCGCCGCCGGCGGCGGCGGCAAGAAGGCCAACAAGGCCAGCGCCTGATAAGCAACCGACCAACCGTCCTTATCCGCGCGCGCACGCCGCCGTGTATGTACTAGCTGGTAGTGGTAGTAGTAGGAAGTAGTAGCAGCAGCGTGGCACTCGTGTGCTGTCGTCGTCTCCGCCGGCTCGATCGATCGGGCGCTCTGTTCTGCTCCGCCGTTTGTGTGTGGCTGGCAGAGTGTTGTAAATACCCGGACCCGTATCCAGTGTGGTGTGATCTGTGATGGCAATAAAGCGCGCGCTTTGAGCTTCCTGTGATGATGATGATGATGCTTGGGTTCCTCCATTATCAGTGTGTATGTATGTGATGAGGATGATGGATCAAATCGTCGCGTTAGTTAGATCATCACTGGCGCTGGTTCATCTTCAGCTTCTGGGCGATGTTGTGATAGTGAGGAAAATGTTCGATGTTGCTGCTGCTTTGGGAAGAACAGAGCAGTACCACCGCGATGCTGTTCATGGTGTACGGACTGGGACGAATTGAGAAGCTTCGGGATTTCCTCATTGCCAATGGATGCGCATAAGCTCGAGCAGCAGCAGAATCGAGAAACAGAAACGTTTTGAGGCTGGGACAGCGGGGACGCTTGGGCTGGGGCTGGGGCTGCCACGCGGACCGGGTGAGGTCATTACGAGAACAGCGGCCCGCCATTCTGTAGAACACTGTTTCCGCTGGCTGGGTTTTGTTGATCCTCGACACCGGTGGTTTGCGTTCGGGTTGGCGTTGTATCGAGCGGCAAATGGTACTATCCCGTGCGTCGGTCAGTACGGGGCCAGACGAGATGGCGATGGGCCCGTTTCCACTTTCTTCATTTCTTGTGGGCAAATTTCTACGGATGAAACCAATCTATATCTCTTATCTTAGATAAACTTCGCTAGCTAATTCTCTTGACATGCAAAGTATGTACATCATCATCCACTAAAGCATCCCACTAATTATTTCTCTTGCTATGCAAAGCGTTCACATCAACATCCACTAAATCATTCCACTAATACATTACCCCACCATACAAAGTGTTCACATCATTATCCACTAATAAATCGAACTAACACATATCATTATTCTGTATTTATGTTATTCACATTAGCAAACTACATTATTTTCTAACATATATTTAGTTGTCTATGCTAAAATACTAAAAATCATCCACTAACATATAGCGAAATTTTACCGGTAATTCCCGCAGCAAAGCGCGGGGCATTCTCGTAGAGATACTATATTTGTGTACCATTTTTTTTTGAACAAAATTGAACTAGGCCTTGTTTAGTTCACCGCAAAACAAAAAAATTTTCAAGATTCTTCGTCACATCTAATCTTGCGGCATATGCATGGAGCATGAAATATAGATGAAAACAAAAATTAATTATACAGCCTGTAAATCACGAGACGAATCTTTTAAGTTCTAGATACTCCGTGATTAGACAATGTTTGTCAAATAAAAACGAAAGTGCTACAGTATCAAAATCCAAATTATATTCAGTTGGAATTCATATGATAAAAATAATATGGACACAAGGAATGATGGGGATAAGAATGTTTCACTTAGTCTTTCTCTTCATTTTCACTACCCTGCTACACTTTATATACATCGAGGACATCACCTAGTAAGACTCATGCCTAAAAGCCTAATTATAGCCATCCATATATTATATATACCATATAGCTCCTCACTTCCTCCTAGTACCACACCTTACACACCAACACCATCAGTCATTAGCCACTAGTGAGCAAGCTGATGCCACTAGCCTTATCACGAATAACCCTATTTGTTCCTCACTTTATCTCAATACAACACGCCACACACTAGCTTTGGCAACCATTTACCCTCTCCATCGTCATGTTGTCTCCACTAGCCACCGCCTATCTTTCCCCGCACATTGTACACGAACCATTAGGTCCGCTACATTGAGGCGTCAAGTTGTTGTGCCAAGATGACATGAGCCCTCGAGCTCAATCCCTGCTCATGTCGTCTTGCACTAGACAAAGCTAGTCATCGATCATCACCGGAGTCCCGTGTCTAGTAGACACATTTGTAGTCCAATGTCTGATGAGCTTTTGCGACAGAGGCACCCATTTAGCAGATCACAAACATAAATCTAGATACAGTGAACTCTTACTATAATTTGTTCATAGAGCTATTCATATATAAAATTAGGTGTAATAATGCAATATTGTATGTCATGTATTTATAATCATATGTACAATGATATGTTCTACAGTAATAGATTACCGTTTTCCACAAGAAAGACACCGTACGGCTTTTAGGACACATTAGTGATGAAGCATAATGATCTACATACTCCTTAAAAAAATAACTAGAAGTATTAAACTGTACCCCCTCCGCTTCGGTATATAAGACGTAACCACCTATGGTTCAAAGATTAAGAACGTATTTAATTCTCTCTCACATAGTACTGCATTTATGTTTGTAAAAGAGCATGCCTTATATTATGGGACATAAAGAAAAAAAATAATTACGCCTTATATACGGGAGTATGTATTACATGACATCGATACAATGTTATTCACTATCTGGCTATAGTCAACAATATTACAACTTACAAAGATATAAAGATTATATCATAAATTGGTATATATATGGAGAAAAGAAGTGTTCTTTTTTTTTTTTCTCAACCATATCTCGTTGGATCCGCCGTGAGGCGCCACGCGAGCCGCAGCCGTGCAGAAAATGACGTCGCCCTTGGCCTGCGGCGCACCAGTGACTCAGTGAGACTGCCATCCCGTCCCCACGCGCTGACGCAGCATTTCCTCCGCTCCACACGGCCCGAAGTCCCACACTGCACTCCCCCGGCTGCTCCCGCAACCCCCACCGCCCACCAGCCAAAAAAAAAACCACTCACAGAGAGAACGAGAGAGAGAGGACAAGAGCGAGAGAGAGGCAGAGGCAGCCGCAAGGCAGGCCAGCAGCTATCCCGGAGCGTCGCCTCTCGTCGCCTCAGACCCAGGGCTGCTTCCCCCGCCGGTGCTCGCTCGCTCGACGGCGGCGGAGCGGCGGGGCCGGTAGGCCGGTCGCCTGCGCCCGCCCGTCCTTCGGAGTTCGGAAGCGTCTCCGCATGGGAGGACAACGCTTGTGACAGTGTGCGTAACCGCCCCCTCTCCTCCCCCCTTCCAATCCATGACTGATTGATTGATGATTGATTCGTTTACTAGCAGCGATTTCCCCACCAATTTCCTCCGCGTCGCGCGGGGGAGGGAGGCCGCATTGGATTAGCCGCGGCTCCGCTCCCGGGACTCGCTCCCACCGAACCCCCTCCCGCGGCGTTTGGGCCGATTGGGACGGGGGTGATCTAGGGTTTAGCGCTTCGTCTGATTCGTGTCTCTGCGGTTCCGCCCCGTTTCTGGTGCGGCTTCCTGCCCCGATTTGAGGAGGGAGGGGATGGGGTCAAGTGAGCCGCTCCTCCTCGTCTGTGTTGTGATGCCCCTCCCTGAGGTGTGAGTGTGACTGTGTGAGTGTGAGTGAGGTGCTTGTGGGGGTTTAGGATGGTGAAGTGGCAGCAGGACAGAAGTGCCGCTGGTACCGGCTGCTGCTGTTGGAGATGGTAGGATGGGGATTTGGTGCTTGAGTAGTGGGAGCTACGGCGGCGGCAGCTCCTGTGCGATGCTGGGTTTGTTGATCCCAAAAGTGTTTGGTTAGTGTAGTATTAGTATGAGCATTGACTGGTTTGAGGTTTGAATATCTGGTAGCGTTGTCAGTTCCCGCGCTGAACCGCCTGTCAAAGGTTCAACGTGGATGGAGATTGTGTGCCGCTGCTTTGTCCGGAGATATTGCGGTGCTTTAGGGCTGTGACGTTCAGATTCAGGGTCATGCCATTAATACTTCTGCAGACAGCCGTTGTTTGCAAGTTACTTGGCAGATTCTCTCCTAATAATGATTATGGACAGGCAAAAGATTTCGCTGCCTTTTGGGAAAGAAAACAATTTTATCGGTTTCGCTTTGTTGACGTGTACTTGCCTATTTGGTTAATCTGCACTGCATGCCATTAGTCTGAGTGTACGCTTGCTATACGTGGCCAGTGCATGCATGTATTGCATTTGGAACGTTACTCCAGTCCATAAAGCCGGTTGCTGTTGCGATAGGATTTGCAAAACGCTCCGACGCTTTTTGGTTACTCTTGTTTACTCAGCTATGTCGTGGACATGGTATGCGATCTACTTAGCCACTGGAATTCCTGGCGATCATTTGGAACAAAAACCCTTGTAGACATTGCACGCTGTTTTACTGTTGGGACCATTACATGCATTTATTCATGCTTGCTGTCACAAAGTGTATGCAACTGATGTTAGGTACTAGCATATTTTGCTGCTAAAGTTTCGTGACCATCCAGATTAACTTTGAGGTCATGTTTCAGCTAATAGAGCTTTTAATCCAGTACATATTAGTTCTAAACATATTGGGATAGTATAATATGAGCATTGGCTGATTAGATGCTTGATTGTCTGGTAGGATTGTCAGGCCTGTGTTGAACCATCTGTAGAAGATTCAAAGCAGATGGCGATTATTTGCTGTTGCTTCACCTGGAGAGTTTTCTGTGCTTTAGACTTGTGAAAGTGCAGGTCCAGTCATGCCTATAATACTTCCTCAGACAACCATTGTTCACAAGTTAATGGCTTTGTTAGCAAGCGTTTGGTTAACGTGCATGCCATTAGTCTGAGTGTACACTTGCCATATGTGGCCGGTGCATGGCCATTAGTTGAGTGTACACTTGCCATACGTGGCTGGTGCATGCATGGATTGCATTTGCGGTACTGTGTAAAACCAGTTGCTCTTGGGGTAGCTTGTAAGAAGCTTCATTGTCTTTTAGGGGAAGACAGTACATTTAATTCTCTTGTTCACTCAGCTTTGTTGAGGATATGGCGTGTGAGCCATCGGAATTCCTGGTGGCCATTTGGAACAAGCCCTTGTAGATATTGCACGTTATTTTACTGTTGTGGGGAGTACACGTTATATGCATTTGTTCATTCCTCCTGTCACAAAGAGTATACAACTGATGTTAGGGACTGGTATATTTTGCTGCAATTTTTTTTTGCGACAATCCAGATTGAGCTGATGTCAGTTAATAGAGTTCTCGATCTGGAGTCAATCCATAACTCTCTTCTAATGTTTTGTAGATATAACTCAATAATTAACGTGATATAAATGTTTTCTCACTCACCCATCGAACTATATCATACTATACCCCTGGTGGTAGGTGGGCCTGGATCCATACACGTGTAGTTTCATGTTTGTCCATATCCCTGCTTTGCCGTGGCCTTCTGTGCTCACAAATTTCCTTTTTTGAACTTGCTGCCATTGAGATAATGTGTTCTTTATTCCTTTGTGCATTTCATCTCTTCCCTGTTCCAGATTGGCAGATTGCTATGAAGCTATAAACTCGCAACAAGATAATCTAGCTAGGTTTTTGTTTGGCAAACTTGTTTTTGACTGTTGATTTTGTTCCTTACATTTTGCAGGTGATCCACTGATCCCATAGCTGCCCTATTTTCCGTCTGCAAGCAGATGCAATAATGGACAACCTTGGGCGAGAAAATGGCAGGCAAAGGCCTGACCAATATAAAGCGGTTCATACTCAGGTTTGTGTAATTCGTCATCTAGAATTCTTATGCAGCATTTCATATTTACACTTGCTACTTTGACATATGAAAGATAGACTAAACGTGGCCTAGGACATCTATTCAATTGTTATCACCACTATTTGGTGCATGGAACCTTGATTTTTAAGGATGTGTGTCCCAAACATTTCTATGAACATCCAAAAAGCTTAAATGCCTTTTCTTCACCAAAAGAATACGATTCCAGCTTTATTTGATAGCTTAAACTCTGATTATACTAAAGCGGAGAAAGATAAAGACTAGTCTACCAGTTTTCATCTTTACTGTTCTTTTTTTAAAAGAAAAGTCAAAGTATATACAAAAAAAAAAACGCTCTGCAGAAATATATAATTGAACTGCCCACAGGCTACAATTTCTACATGGGGAAGGCTGTTATGATGGTGCATCTTTATTGCTTTTATTGCTCTTTCTGTACAGCTAGTTATAGGCTCATAGTTCTTATGAGTATGAGGTTGCATCTGGGCCGATGTATCCAATCAGTTCTGCCATTTCTGTGTTGGATCATATCTGCTATATTGTTTGCAACTTACTATTAATGTGTCAAAAAGCATTTGCTGTTCCTCATTTTGGAATGAATTATTAGAGATGCAATCATGCAACTACCTGTACCTTTATATTGCTGGAGCCCGGAGGGAAGTCTGAACTTAAAATATTTGCATTTTCTCTCAGTCATCTAGATTAACTTGTCTAGTAGTAACTTCTTTCTGCCAGTCATGTACCATACTTCAGTGCCTTTGGCTTCTCTTGTTGGGAGTGCCTTTATCATGAACCGTGTTTATTGTATCAACAAGTACTTAACCTCGATAGTGTAAATTTTACATGATCTAAGTTTTGAAGTTATTCCGTGACAAGTAATATTACTGTTTTTGGCTGTTATAAAATATTTGGTTTGTTGTGCTATAAAACTTCATAGCAAGTGGTAGGGCTATATTTGCAGTGTGGAAATTTGTGTTAAATTTCAGCATAGATGACTATTGGTAACCTGCTAGCTATTTTTGTTTAATGCAAGCATATTTTTCCTAAAGACAATGGACTTATAATTTATTTTCTGTGTTTCAGTGGATGATGCCTCAAAGGCAGCTAAAAGACCATCATAGTATGAATCTCCTGGCACTGATGAATGAGAAGGACAGTGCCATCCGAGAGAGAGACCATGCTCTTGCTGAAAAGAAAGCTGCTATAGCTGAGCGAGATATGGCATTCGCCCAGCGGGATGCTGCAATGGCTGAGCGGAATGCTGCAATTGTGGAGAGGGACAATGCCCTTGCTGCACTTGAACTCGCCCGCACAAATGGGTTTAATATGAATAATGGGAATGGATTCCACCAAGGACCTCCTCTCAATGGAACAAAGAACGTCCATCACCATGACCAGCTATCACATGTCCAGACATCCCCACTGCAGCTGGCTGATTCTCCATATGACCATGTCAGGGAGATGCACATATCAGAAGCATACCCTATCGCAACAGCTCCCGGGACTATCGGGAAGGCTAAGAAGCCAAGGAAGAGTAATTCTCAAGCTTCTCCATTGAAGAGGCCATCAGGTGTACTCCGCAAAACCAAGAAAGCAACCGGTGATTGGAAGAATGGGGGGATGTCTGGTGTAGCAGGAGATTCAGCCCGTGCTGCTGTGATGAAGAACGAGTGGAAGGACCAAGACCTTGGCCTGAACCAGGTCGCGTTCGATGAGTCAACCATGCCTGCGCCCGCCTGCTCATGCACAGGGGAGCTCCATCAGTGCTACAAATGGGGCAATGGTGGGTGGCAGTCATCTTGCTGCACCACGAACATGTCCATGTACCCGCTCCCAGTGATGCCCAACAGGCGCCACGCTCGCATGGGGGGAAGGAAGATGAGCGGTGGTGCTTTCACAAAGCTGCTCAGCCGGCTGGCAGCAGAAGGTCATGATCTCTCGATTCCGGTGGACCTCAAGGATCACTGGGCCAAGCATGGCACAAACAGGTACATCACCATCAGGTAGCCCAGTATCCGCCATTCAAGCTGGAAGGGGGACAGATCACACAAACGTGAAACGTCACTTCTCCTGCATCCCCTAAAGCCACACTTTTGCCATGTTCTGTAGTGTCATTGGTTTGTGGTGGATGTAGGTAGAGTTTTGCGATCAGGAAATCACAGCGCGGTAGGTTCCCCCGTTCTTTTTGCTCGATTGGTAAACTGTGCTCGCGAGGCTGGAATGCCAACAATTGAAGTGTAATTGTAGCTGTACAGTTTGACATCTGGATTCGAGTGGTGGTAATTAGCTTCAGGATCGTCGTCGTCGTTAATCTGAAGCTGTCGTTCTGGACAGGCACATTTTTTTTGGTGTTTCTGCTGAATTATTTGCGGAACTGTGTAGCCTTTAGGATGCAACCTATGCAAGCGGTATCCAGAACCAGAACTCCAGCGGGAGCAATCAAGACCATCGCGAATCTGAAGTGTTCGCTCCAGGAGTCAGTATAGTCAGCGCAAGTCTGAAGTGATGAACACCCGTAGCTTCTTGCAATCACATATTAGGTCAGATATTAACATTCAGGTAGGTCAGACAAAGATAATGCTCTCTCCGTCCCCAAAGAAATGCTATTCTTGTTTTTTTTTCCCCACAAGCCAAACAAGTTTAACTCTTAACCAAATCTATAAAAAAACAATAACCAAATAAATTGCATCAGATTGATTATAAAATATAAATATATTTAGAGACGTAAATGTTAATACTATTTTTCATATACTTGGTTTGTACTTAACAAAATCTGACTTGTTTTAAACACATAATTACATTCTTTTTAAGATGGAGGGAGCACTAGAATCAGCTCCATTCAGACCTTCTTTGACAGGGCTTCTAGAGGGTCTTCAACTTTAGCTTCTCCATTCTTTTGTAAAGCCCTACCAAACACGCTGAGAGGGGCTTCAACTTGGCTCTACGAGAGAAGCCGCAGAAGGGAGAGAAGCCGTTGAGTGAAGCCACCTAAAACGTTGCTTCTCTGGCTTCTTAGGTGAAGTCGTTAGGGAAAAAAAAAACCCATCGCAAACAGGCCCAGTTAAGGTTTTGATGGTTCAGATTCAGAAGCAAAAAATCAGGCAAAACAAAGCTAGCCAATCCCCAAAAGGTTACATGTCACGGCATCAGTAAATTAGACAGCTACAAATTGATGTTTCACAAGGCAGTTACATGCCGTTGCATTTGCAGTGGAAATCAATGTTGACGACAACCAACCAGATTCAGGCAGGTCTAACCATGAACAGATCCTTCTGGATGAGGCAGCCAGGACAGGAGTTGAGTTCAGAGTGCGAGCGGGTTGGCGTGGATGGTGACGCGGTTGAGCCTGATCTCGGCGAGCGGCCTGTCCCCGGGTCCTGTCTGCGCTTTCTCCATGAGGTCCAGCACCTCGAAGCCATGGATGACCTTGGCGAAGACGGTGTAGTGGCCGTTGAGGTGCGGCTGCTTGGCGTAGGTGATGAAGAACTGGCTGCCGTTGGTGTTGGGCCCGCTGTTGGCCATCGACATGATCCCTCTCGCGTTGTGCTGCTCACCAAACCCAATTTCAGTACTCGTTCCGTAAAGCGAAGGTTCAGCTCGTTCGTCGTCAGAGGAGAAATCAATTCAATCGAGAAGCCAACCACCGAATCAACTAACCTTGAGCGACTCCCTGAACTCGTCGGCGAACTTGGTGCCCCAGATGGAGGTGCCGCCCTTGCCTGTGCCGGTGGGGTCGCCGCCCTGGATCATGAAGCCCTTGATGTTGCGGTGGAAGACGGTGCCGTCGTAGTAGCCGCTGGCGCAGAGCGCCAGGAAGTTCTCCGCCGTGCGGGGCACCTGGTCGCAGAACACCTCGCACTTGATGTCGCCCAGGTTCGTGTGCAGCGTCACCGACTGCCACAACCATCCATTCATCCATCCGTCCGTCCGTCCGTCAGTTCGTCGATTCAGTCAGTCAGCACGGGATAGAGATAGGATACAGATCGAGCGGGAGAGAAGTCTCACCATGGCGCCGGGCGGAGCGTGGGAGGAGGCGCGGAGAAGGCCGGTGAGGGGGAGGCGGCGGCGAGCCGGAGAGGAAGGCGACGACGGGTTGGTTCGTGCTGTGCTCGGCAAGGAGAAGGCGTAATCGAATCTGCTGGAGTCTGCTGGAAGGCGGCGCGGGCTGTGTTGGGCTCGTAGGTAATTGGGCCACACTATGGGCCGGGAAAGCCCTTTTCTGCCTCGCGGCTGGGTCAACGCTGGGTTCTCCTGTTTCGGTTCGTCGGTTCGACGACCTTGTGGCGGCCAGGCCACCGCGGCCGCTCCCCGCGCGCCGCTACAAGCGCCCTCTGTCGGCGCAAGCCGCAAGCCGCAAGCGCCGCGGCCCTGCCAGCAGCAGCCGCCTCGCGGCGAGGAGGCTCCTGCTTACGCCGCACAACGCCGTGGCGCCGAGCCAGTCAGGCAGCCAGCGTTGCGCGTGGGGTCGCCGCGGGGGGCGGCGCAACGCAAACGAAGCGAGATGGCGAGCGAGCAGGACGTGACTGTCCTTGGGCGCTGGATTCTCGACACTGGTGGAGGCCGACGCCGTCGTCAATGGTCACGGACTAGCCTTTGTTGCTGTTGCTCTGTGGAGGATCGAGGCACCGTAGCTGATGGCCGCAACTTGTTCGACAAAATGCTCACTGCCTGTTTGGCAAGTGGCATGGCATAAGCCAGAGGCGGCCATGGGCCTCTCACAAAAGGTATATGAAGTGTTGCATATTTGCAGGCAAACGATACACGATAGGGACTAGGCATCATTGCATCAACAAAAACGTAACATGATTTTTTCGCATGGCAAACAGGGAAACAGCATTGCCATGCCACGGCGGTTATGTTCCTCAAGGCAACATCATGGTATGCGGATGTTTCCACAGTTGCCAGGCTGGAGTAGTTGCGGAAAGTGGAATTGTAGTTCGGACACCCATGGCACCTTCAATTGCCGCCCACTGTTACATCAGCTGTGCTTGGTGCTCCCAGTGGTGGTCCACTGTGTGGCAAAAGGGCAGTCCAAAATCGGGTGGGCAGGGCAAAGAGCCAACATTTCTTTGGCCTCTTACCAAAGCAAAGAATTTGTGCTTTCCTTCAGCTTCAGCATGCACCTTCCAAATCGAGTGCCCATCAGATCTGCTTAGTGGCCCCTTGCACTGTACTATGTTGCCCCTTCTCCATCCATCTTATTCTCAAGCGTGGACTAACTAGTTTGGAGAAGCCATAGACAGACAAGGCACGAGTCATGGGGATCAAGAACACCACCACAACTCTTGTCCAGAGCTGGGGCAGCATTCAAGGCCGTCTGGTGCGAGTCGAGGTCCTCGTCCTCTTCAGCGCCTTCATCTGGATCCTTCTTGAGTTATTTGGCTCACGCCGACGACGATATAACCATGGCTTCTTCCGCTTCTTTGTGTGGGCGGTCTACACGCTCTTCTCCGTTCTGGCCCCCTACACCATTGGGCTGCTGCAGGATGGTCCCTTCCGTGATCAGACTTTCATCGTGTGGGGTGCCATCCTCCTCCTCATCCAAGTGAGTGCCGATTCTCTCTTGGTCTACAGCATCCATGACATTGAACACAGGAAGAGGGTGCTTGTACAGCACGTGTTACAGATCATTCTCGTGCTATGGCTGATTCTGAACTGCAAAGGTCAAAACAGAAGCTACGCTGCAACCATATGGATAATCTGGATTCAGAGCATTATTCTGGCATACAGGAATGCTGGGACTCTGAGCAACGCGAGCAAGAAAGGAGGTTTGCTGAAGCAATCTAAAGTGGTTGCTGACTACATGATGATTGAGCATGAGCAAATAGCTCAGGATGACGTCACTCCGAATACTGAAACCATGCAGGGGTATAGGTACATATTCTACGGCGAAGAAGAAGTAGCTTCCCTACTTCCCACCGCACCTGAATATGGAGTTGTATTAGAAGAGGTGACTGAAAAGTGCATCACCATAGATTCCATGTGGCAATGGATAGAGAGCCAGAGTGATTGCACAGTGGAAGTTGTGGAAACATTGAAGGATGTCGCACTTTCCTTCACATTGTTTAAATTGTTGAAGCGAAGATTGTGTGGATACCGGATTGGTGAAGCTGGCCTCACCAAGACATTACATTTCGTGCTTCATGGGCTCATCTCTGAAGAAGACAACTATGATCGTGCTTTTGGAGTTGTAGAGATGGAGTTGGCATTCCTATATGATTTCCTCTATACAAGGTTCGATTCGAAGACTATATGTTATAAGATCTGGACAATACTTTTAGTTGTAATAAATGTTACTGTTTGGAATTGTATCTCTGGAGCATTTAGCAGGCACTATCATCGTAGTAATTTGGAACAGAGAATTCATAAAACCGATGTTCCTCACTGGGTAACCATTGTCCTTCTTACCATTGTGCTACTGTTGTCCTGCATACATACCGGCTATGACAGTAGGTGGGACGTGGTGGACAATCTCCGGGAAAGAACTCGGATATGGAAGAGTCTTATTATTAAAGTAAAACGTGAATCAGGAAGATCCTGGCAGAGAGCGCTTGGACAGTACTCGCTCTTACTCAACTTTGACTACCACCCGTGGAATTTGATACCGCTGCTGTCATTGGGTTTGGTTGACGCAACAAGAGAAGGACAGAAAGATGGGGAAAAGATCAGGTTGAGAAAATCAGTCATGCAACGCGTGCTTTCTGGGTTCAAAGGGAGCAATGGACAGTTACAAGATGGCCAGTCAGCTCTAGACAGAAATCAGCTGGGGAGCCACTTATCATGGGCCTGCACCCTGCCTACACACATCCATAAGATTCTCGTATGGCACATTGGCACAACCATCGCCATGGATGATCACCAGGTTCCCTTAACTGGTGACGACGATGTACGTGTTGCCAAGACCCTATCGGACTACTGTGCCTACCTGGTGGCTTTTGTTCCGGACATGCTGCCTAGCCATGGCTATGACACCCAACGCATCTTTGACGCCGTGGTCATGGAAGCTCGGGGAAGCCTCACTGGGTGTGATACTGTGAGCAGCAGGTGTGAGAAGCTGATGATGATGGTCCTACCAAACAACAACAGCTGCAACATCCTGGAGCTGGGGGCCAGGCTTGGTAGAGAGCTCAGAGGCGTGGTTCCAGAGGCACGGAGATGGAAGGTGCTGGCTGATTTCTGGGCCGACTTCATACTCTTCCTCGCGCCGTCAAGCAATGTTGACATCCACACCGAAATGCTTGCCGCCGGCGGGGAGTTCATGACCCACCTCTGGGCACTGCTCACACATGCTGGCATTCTAGAGCGCCCCTCTAACGCTGGCGGTGTGGGAGGTAATCATGGTAACCCTGCACATGATTCTCCTGTTTGAGTAATCACAGCATTCTGGTCTGAAGGGTATTGCTTCGGCTTCTGCTGCCTGCTGGAGTAACTGATCTATTGTGAATGTTTGTTCGTCAGATTTGAAGTTCATTTGGGTACAGGGTGAATCTTGTTTTCACATGTCCTAGTGTAACATAGCAGTGTGCCTTTTTCCTCTGCTGCTTTTTTCCTTCTTCTTCTTTTCTTTCTTTCTTTTGTTGTGGAAAGCAGTGTGCTATTTGTGTAAGAATAAAGCAATTGATGCTGTTTGATGCACTTTTATGTGGTTTTTCAGCCGAAGGTGCATTCTCCAGTTCGCTGTCATGAATTGTTGTTACCGATAAAATTGGCTGGACAAGAGTTTGTAGTGGTTTACAGCAGTTGAGTTGCACAAGTACCTTGTTTTACTACAACTGTTGCACTAATACCGGATTACCCGAGTTTTGGTGGACATTTGGAGGCCTGATGAGGATGCAGTCCTCATTACCAAGAGTTGAATTTCTGTCACCACATCTGCTAGCAGTAGGTTAAGAATCAGGTATTTGCCTATATGCGTATGTTCTGAGCAGTGTTGCTCTTTTAAATCAAGCAGCTGGAGAAGGATTTGGGGACTGTGGAGATTAGATCGTAGCGGCAATACTAACGCATCCGGGGATCCCTTGAAGTCTTAAAAAAATGTGTCGATAGATAGTCAATACACATCAGATTTCAAGGTCAAATGTCTGTCAGAAGACATATGCTAATGTTGACATTATGAGCCTCCAACAAAGAGGGGTAATTAGTAATTACACAATTATAACATGTTCATGTCCCTTGTAAACAAACATGTGATGAGAGCACCAATCCTCCCCTTTCAGAAACACCATCCATCTCAACAGAAACATCCCATTTCAAGTCTGCAAATGCCACGCGATGCATATAACAAATGGTTTAGCCTTAGTTCCCAGAATAAAGGACCATGGGCTTAAGATAAAACAGCATTGCAGGCAACCCATAGTATTACTCCATGACAAAAGATCGACGATAGATAACACAACATTCAGAGATTAAACAGCACCATTGCGACTTCCCAATCTAAATGCTTAACAGAATAGGTTACTAGCACCTAACAGAATGCTACCACAAGGTTCCCATCACAAGTCCACAAAGCTAAGCACAACATAATCATCCAAAAGTAAGTCAGCATTGGGGATGCCAGAAGGCCACGGTACTACGTCCAGAGAAACACATGGAGCGTTTAACATCTTTGATTGTAACAACGGTCCAACCAACAGCATCAGTTTGCAGGGAAGATCCATGCAGCACCTGCATTTCCAAGGTAGCCCTTCCATGAGATCATTGGCAGAGGCGAGAAAGGCTTGGGGTTTGCCACGCTGCAGGTGCCAGAACTCAAGCTTCTGCTACGCCACTCACTCCAAAGGTGAAAGTCCTTGTAGTCATCCAAGAACCACACACGATTGCCCTGTGAGTCACTTTGAGGCATGCAAATAGCCCGGGAGCATGGCCCTAGAAACAATGCCTGATTGTCAGCGAGGGTCGTCACCTTGGACCACCGTGATCGCGCAAAGTCTGCCTCAAATATCGAAAGGTAAGGCTCACACTGTCCAGCAAAAGTGTGTATCTGTCCGTCGTCATGAGCATGCATATGGAAAATCCTCCTACACACCAGCAGCAATGAGCCACACGACTCAACCAGGTAGAGCATTCTCAACAGGGTCCGCTGATCATCAAAGTGACCAACATCGATGACCCGTCCAATCCGAGAAACCCATGGATCACCAGTATTGCCATCCACGCTGATGTCCAGAGCCAAGAGGTCCTCATGATAGTCAACAACGTAGAGCTTCCCTTGGTAGAAAGCCATGTCAGTAATCCACAAAGACAGGTCCCTTGCAACTGACCACATGGAGCCTCCTGGCCGGCACACTGCAATCCGATTGGATTCCTTACCTTGGAACAGTGCAGCAATGAGGTTGGGCGAGCACACCATTAGTTTGATCACTTGGGAGTATCTGACGTCCATGAACAGCTTCTCTGATCGTACGTCGGTGTCAACAAAGCTAGATGGTGGAGGAAGGGTCATGGTGGCACCAGAGAAGGGATCCAACAAGAGCAAGTCGTCAAGGCGCCGGTACACCAGCCAGTTACCGCAAGCTGTGTAGAAGCCGTTTCTGCAGCCAGATAAGTGGCCGTTTTTGTAGCCAGCAAAGTGGAGCGGCTCACCCCGGGGCATGCTGTACAAGATGTCCCCGTCCTTGAGCGCGAGCAGCGGCAGTGGAGGGGGCAGCCGGACCTGCCGCGCGGCGGAGCGCCACTGGGGGCACACAGCTGCGAAGCGGACGCGGTCGACGTGGGCGGGAAGGCGCTTGAGAACGAGGCCCGCGAGCTCCAGCGGGATGTTCGACCACGGATCCGGTGTCCTCGCCATAGGCCCAGCCGGTCCTGGAAACAAAGAAGCAGAAGAGCAGTGTCAGTGAGGCTGCGTCATTACACCCCTCCCCGGCTCCCCGGAAACAGGGAACCGCCGTGAAGGGAATGGTGCCCAGCGTGCGCGAGAACCCAGAGAGGCAATGCGTCGAACACCTCGGGCGCGCGCCACGGCAAGGGTGATGGGGAGCTAACCGCAAGCCCGCAACGAGGAAGCTAAGCTGCAGGTGGACGACGGGAGACCGAAGAGGGCAAGAGGAGAGTACCAGAAACTGACGGGAGCGTAGAAGCTGTGGGTTCCAGTGATCCGCCGGCGTGCTTCTGCTGCTGTTCCGGCCGCTGCGGCAGGGAAGGGTCGGGACTCGGGAGAGAAGCGAATGGGCCGAGGCAGACTTGGCGATGGTTTGGGCCTTTGGCTTACAAAACATATGGCTGCCTGGGTTCACTGTGTTACGTATGGGCTGAGCCCAATAAGAAACGAGGCCGTTACCCTTTTTTTTTTCCCTCTCCGCATGAAAAGGAACTATTTTGTGCCATGTGTTGAAGGAACCAATCAAGTTCTAGTAATCTCATCGCATGGATTTCTTAGGTGACAAAGACAAGATTAGTGATATGGTTTAGAGTGTGTTTGGTTGAGCTGTGTCATTTGAAAAAAGTACCTGTTAGCTGTGAGCTATGGAAAACTTGTTGTGTCAATGGCCTTCTGAAGAAGCTTCTACCTAGTTATGCTTCACATTAGGTAGGCCCTGTATTTGTTTTGTTAATGTCTCATTTCTTCATCTCAGATAGACATTTCTTTTATTTCCTCCCCAGTTACTATGCAAAAAATCATTTCGACAAAATGACATTAGGATGCCAGGGACATTTTTGTCAACATGCAAGCAAACTACAGGGAAATGATGCAATTTCCCAAACATTATGACTGCATGTTCACTCCACAACCACAGAAGAAGTCTCCCCCACAGAATTCTCCTCATTGACAGACTTGTTCTGTTCAAATGAACCCCCCAAAAAAATAAATTACTTCCAGTGACAACGTATGAACAGCGTTCAAAACCCTGGCACATGCAGGAACCATTGCTTTACAAAACCTGAACCTGAACACTAGCTTATGTAACCAAAGAACCAAAAAAAAAAGAACAACAAAAAGGAAAAGGAGATGGTCATCTGGATCAAAAGATCAGCTCAGCACGCCTCATCACCAGATGGGCAATTCGTCTTCTGAGTCACCAACAGTGCTACAAAGGAAGCAAGTGAGACCAACAGGATATAACCATCCAGAGTGCTGCGGCATCATGGCTCATAAGAAACAGCAGACAGCTGACCAACATGAACAAGTTTCCCAAATCCCATTCATCGTTCCACCAGCCCAGGGGCTTCCAGCAATAGTTGCGCAGCTGTAGCGAGAAGCTTCTGAATATCTATGAACTAAAATAAATGGATTTCCAACCTTTGAGTGCCCTTGCAATCCATTGTGGAGCACCTGCCGAGATATGGTTATTTCTATAACGCAGGGGTTCGGAATAACTACTCTAGTGTTTCAACGGTTTGATTTGTGGCTGTCTGTGACCCTCCTCAGCCTTTCCACCAAGACAGGAATGTCCTCCTCACTCAATGCTGTGAAACAACACCTGAACCATCCAGGCTCAATGCAATGGCAAGAAGAACCTGGGGTGACATTGACCTTTGCTTCCTCCAACAGTCTGTCCCAGAGCTTGCGCTCTCCTTTCTCACTGTAAGATCGGATGTACCTGCTCATGTCTGCCCAGCAATAGAACCCGCCGCTGCTCTTGAAGCATTCGATCCCAACTTGTTTCAAAGCATCAGCAAACAGAAGGTACATTTTCCGGAGCCTCTCTTTGTTAACCTTTATGTATTCTGAAATGAACTTTTCATCTGAAAGCATGGAAATAAGCAAACGTTGTGTTGGACTCGAGACAGATGAAAATCGAGCAATCTTAGCAGCAGCTGATACAATGTGTTCATTGTAGGAATATATCACTCCAACTCGAAACCCAGCAAGAGATAGGTCTTTTGAGAGGCCATATATGATATGAACCCTGCCTTTATCAAAGTCCTCTACTTCATCCACCACGTCTGCCACGCTGACAAACTTGTCACTTCCATATGTTGAACCAGCAAATATTTCATCAGAAATTAAGTGTATGTTCTTGTCTGCAGCAAACACTAGAAGATCATGCAGTGTTTCCCTTGGCACAATGCCTCCTGTTGGGTTCGAAGGGTTAGATATGAGAACCCCACGAACTCTAACTCCTCGTTTTTTTGCCTGTTTGTAAGCTATTTCAAGAGCAGTGATACTGATGTTAAAGTTATCAGTGCTGCGACAAGGAACAGGTATCAACTCAACACCAGTTCGCCATTTTATGTCCCTATCCCAACTGCAGAAACAAAATGATGAAGTCAGTTCATCACATTAAAATCAAAATTCATGCATAGAATGTATCAACAGAGCAAGAGACAAAATTACCCCGGGTAGTAAGGTGATGGCACAAGAAATGCATTTCCTGGATCAGCAATACAGAAACTCAGTATTTCCATTGCAGGAGTTGCCCCAGATGTAATCACCATTTGAGATGGATCAAAGGATACTGATCCATGCATGATTTGCCGCATGAATTCAGCAAGAGCCTGGAAAAGAAATTGAGTTCATATTTGGAAATTACCACACCATAAGACAATGCAAATTGCCATTCATGGAAGTTGAGCACTAAACCGCACATGTACTGGTTCCAGTTTTCCATGAAGCGTTCACAGAACAGGTCAATTAGTTCCCTGAAGGATCCAACTGGAATTAAGTTCACTAGATAACAATGATCAAAATATGGAAAATAAACTACAAGGAAAATATAAATGGTTCCAATACAGTAAGCGGAATCATATTGACCAGCCTCAGTTGGGAAGTAGGTGTTTAGCAGCATAGCACTCAACATTAGACAATTTCATATGAAGCAGAATAATACAATGTAAAATCTCATGTCAAAATCAAAAATATTAAAAGCAGTGGAAGCCACAGAACATGCAACTAGGACGCTTCAAATATTCGCAGCTATAGGAACTAGCTCATCAAAACAAAAAGGTCTACTAAAGCCTAAAGGAGATTCAAGATTTGACAACTGGTGCAATTCCAGCCACCGTGGATCCATATGCCTAGAATGGTGACTCTTTGTCGTATCTGCTTCTGATAACACATATATGGCTAGGAAAAATCAGAAGGAAGAAGAAACAAACAAAATTACACGATATTATGAGAGTTGAGTACAATAATACCCCACCTCGGGTTTAGATGCTGACTTCAGTTGTTTGATTTTTCAGCAATTCAATTATTAGCCGATACTGTTATCTGATGGAGGTATCTGTGCCTAGGATAATCTGTAAAATGAAAACAGTAACCTAAAAAGTGCCAATACTACATACACAGCTTGCAAAAGAGGAAAGAAACAATCCATCGTGCTACTCCACAGGATGAATCAAGCAGTATAGCACCGTAAGTTGCGAAGAAGATCGCCATTTTTTTCATGGTCGATGGAACCGAGGCGCCGGCAGCACAGCAATATTTTATCACACAACACACATGGAACGTTTGAATGTTGCAGATAAATAAATCACAGAATAGGGGATGGATGCTTTATGGGCGGAGGAACACACACACACACAAAAAAAAGGAAAGATGAATCAGAGCGGAATCCGTTAGCCTACCATCTTCAAGGCAAGTATCCCGTCGTAGGGCTGGTAGGTTGCGAGCCCCCTGATTGTGAGGTCCCTGACCTCCTCCCCGGCTCCCGCGAGGCCGTCCAGCATCGCCGCCCCCGCGTGCTCCTCCATCCACCGCCCCACCAAATCCAACGACAGCTGCACGCGCGCGCGCGCGCGGGGTCAGGTCATCCATGCATCATCCATCAGTACCTATGTACAGATTCTCCGAAGGAAGGAAGGAAGCGGATATAATAGATAACATGAGACGATCCGTACGTGGTTCTCGGCGAGGCCGAGGTTGATGACACCGCCGGGGTTGGACGCGGGGTGGTAAGGGTCATCGGCGCAGCGCCGGAGGCCGGCGTAGTAGAGCGAATCCTCGTCTCCGGCCCGCACGACGGCGCCGCGCGCGGAGAGCGACGGCGCGCCGCGCGGTGTGAGGAGGCCCCGTGAGTGGGAGCGGTGGATCGGGGAGGCGTTGGAGGTGCCGGAGGTCGGCGCGGGCGGGGAGCCCGGCGCGGGGGCGGGGCGGTTGCGCTTGATGTAGAGCTGGAAGAAGTAGAAGAGCGCGCAGGGGATGAGGGAGCCGAGCACCAGGCCGCCCCGGCCCTGCACCACACCCTGCAGCGGCACCACGATGCGCATCCCGCCGTCGGCGCGCGGCCGCCGGTCGCGTGACGGCGACGTCGGCGCTGGCTTCCTCCTCCTCGTCGTCGTCGTCGCCCGGGATGTCGCGGAGCCGTCTTCGTCGCCGTCGTCCCTCATGGGCGCGGCGGCGTCGTGGTCAGCCTCAGGGGAGCGCGCCGGCGCCGGGGCGGCTGCATAGGCGGGGCGGTGTGGTGGGGAGGGAGGCGGGGATTGGGTTGGCGCGGGCGGGCGGGCGGGGGATTTGGGGGTTTGGGGTCCAACTGGCGCTGGGCTGGGTGGTGGTGGTGGTGGTGGCCGTCTGGCTCTGCCGAGGACGGACGGACGGAGGCAACGGGGAGAAGGAGTTGGGGGACACGCCGGGTTTGGCGTCTTGCTTGCCGCTTCTGGCGGCCCGCGGCCGTGTGGTAGTGGTGGCCTGGTGGGGTGAAATGGGAAGGGAGCCCCAGTCCCGTCTCCCCGTGACCGTGATCCCGTCCCGTTGATTTGGGCCTTGTCTAGTTCAAAAAAATTGAGGAAAATCGACGTTGTAGCACTTTCCTTTATATTTGATAGATAAATATTATCTTAATCATAGACTAACTAGGTTCAAAAGATTCGTCTCGTCAATTTCGACCAAACTGTGTTATCAGTTTTTGTTTTCATATATATTTAATACTTCATTCATATGTCTACAGATTTGATGTGATAGAGAAAATATGAAAAATTTTGCATAATTTTTTGGGAACTAAACAAAGCCCGGCGAAGCGCGAAACGGAAGGAAGCAGCGGCTCCGATCTCCGACCATCCTGGCCATAGAAGGAGACCTAGCATCAAAATTCACGCTGGGTAAGAAACAAGAAACAAGTCGCCGCCACCGCCGCTCCGCCACGGCGAGGTAGGGTCTTGTTGGAACTCTACAGCCGCGTTCAATAGTGTGTCACTGCCACACGGCGGCTGTAGAGCTTCAACACGACCTTACCTCGCTTGTGGCAATTACTTACTTCTTCTACTCATGCTGCCTATGGCTATAGGCGTCCTTGACCTAACCCCCCACCCGATTGCCTCCAGATCCGGTGGTGTCACCGCCACCTCCGCCTCACCGTCGTCTCTCCTGTCCCTACACCTAGGCCCTACCTGCCTCTTATGAGACCCTTTCTAAGCCCGCCAGAGATGGAGAAGAAGACACCTCTGTGACACGGGAGATGCAGGTGGTGCTAGCTCTGGCGGCGCAAGCGGTACACCTACGGGCTAGCTGCGAGTGGCGGCGTGCGAGTGCGAGGGATGGGAGAGGAGGCGATTATATGTGAAAAGGAAGTGGGGCCCACGAAGCTATCAACGGCCAGGATAGCTCGTGCGGATGCGGCGCCGCTTTCCTCCAACGGCTTAGGTAGGGAGGCCATTGTCTGTTTCCTTCTACGGTAGCCGATCGTTCCCAGCATCCTCTCCATTGATGTGGCAGGCTAGCAGTTAGCTAATTTAGATTCCAATTCAAACATCTATTGTAATGGTAATGATAATGACAATCTATATAATTTAGATTCAAATAATGTACAAGTAATTTAAACAGAAATGCGTTAACTATTATCTCACTTGTTGGACCAATTCCATATAATGGATTACAAAAGACTGACTGCTCAGTTGTACTCCTTCAATAGTGGCTTACCACTGTTGCTATTAGTTTTCTATTAGTATTGCTAATAAGTGTATTTGCCTTACACTAGCGAGAACACCAAAATTTATCCTCACACAATCACACTTATCTATACCTATACATCAATAGCGACTAAAAGTGAAAGGCCCCTATTTTAAATAAAAACATCCATGCGCCCATATATGACTAGGTCAAAACAACATTAGCCAATATGTTTTCAAAATGTTACTCATTCAACTAATGATTAGCTAGCTAAATTAGCAACCGACAAATATATTATCTACCTACGAGCAGAGTTCTTAAGGCGTCGCTAGGCGTCCAGGCGACCTCCCAGCGCCTTGCAAAATGGTCGCCTAGGCGTCTAAGGCGGGCGCCTAGGCGTCCAGGCGGTGGCACATTGTCATGCCTCGCCTTTACGCCTTAAGAACTATAGTTACGAGTACCATTAGGTGTAAGCAGGGGCGGATCTAAAGGGGGCTTGGGTGGGCTGCAGCCCCCTTTATAAGCATAATTTTCTACTTTAACCACTGTTACTTAGCCTCAAAATCATCACTAATCTCTAACTTTAGCACTAAATCTTCATTGTTTGGCCCCTCCTTTGTTCTTATCATAGATCTGCCCCTAGGTGCAAGTGTGTCTAAACAGACTCTTACACTCGTGCATTGTCTCGTGGTCATTTTTCATGAGAAATTATCACGGTGAATTCAGAGCCTTGTGCCCTGAATGAAATCCTAAAACATGAAGAACTTGAATTCTCACTTGATTTAAGACCGTTCAATTCAATTATAGGAGCTGTTGACAAAAAGGAAAAAGGAAATAAAGAAAAGTCATCTTCAAACGTCTCTACAATGGTGTTTTTTTTTTGTGTGGTTATTATTACGGCGGGCTCGATATTCTCTAGGAAGCGAAGTACTCCTAGTTAGGCCTTGTTTACTTTCAAAATTTTTTGCAAAATAGAAATAGTAGCACTTTCGTTTGTATTTGATAAATATTATCTAATTATGGACTAACTAGGCTCAAAAGATTCGTCTCGTCAATTCCGACCAAACTGTGTAATTAGTTTTTATTTTTATCTATATTTAATACTCCATGCATACGTCTAAAGATTCGATGTGACGGGAAATCTGAAAAATTTTGTAAAATTTTTGGAACTAAACAATACGCTCGGATTCAGGAAGAAGCCAAGTACTCCAAGTTACGGCAGTGCTTCTCAAGTTGTTTTAACGAGGAAAGCCGAGTGGCGCCGTGCTGCTGCCTTGCCTCGGCCGCCAACGGCAAGTGAGGTTGCCGTTTAACGTGCCGTCCGGTGGTGCACTGTGTGTGACACTGACACGCCACGCGACAGCGAGCTGGCGGCCAAAAATGACATCCAACTGACGAAAACTCTCGGCACCATCGGAACGGACGAACAAGGTACAACAAGGAATCTCCCCTGCCCCTGCTCCTGCGGGCTGCGGCCGAGGACTCCAGACGCGCAGCCCAGCCCAGCCCAGCTGCCACTCTTGTTCGCATCCGCCGCCGCGCAGCGCGCGCGTGAGTGAGTACTCCCGCTCAGCGTGAGCGAGCGCCGAGCGAGGTAGCCCCAGGCGGCCAGGCCCCCCCGGACGAAGCCGAACTCTGTTGCGGAAAAACGACGGGGGACGCGTTGGCCGTTCCTGACCGCCGAGACCGAGAGCCGTGGCGGGCTCGGCAAGCAAAACGGCGGATCGGAGGCTGCCGCCTCTGGCACTGGGATGCGCTCCCACCGTTTTCTCGGTAGGCTACAACACTGGCTCGGATTTCGGTACTGTAGTATTTCCGTTTGTTTGTGACAAATATTATTCAATTATGGACTAACTAAGATCAAAAGATTCGTCTCGCGATTTCCAGCTAAACTGTGTAATTAATTTTTTGCTTTTATCTATATTTAATGCTTCATGCATGTGCCCTAAGATTCGATGTGACGGAAAATCTTGAAAACATTTTGCTTTTTTGGGTGAACTAAACAAGGCCCAGTGATCTGTGTGGCGTCGCACGGTCACAGGTGGAACAAGCAATCCGTGGACGACTGGTGAGGGCGCAAAAGATCTACTCCGACCAAAATAGTAGGCGACCACAATTTGTCATGTCAAACGACTAGATTAATTACATAGCGTATTTTCATAATAATTTCATCTAAAACGCTGTGTTTACTTTTCGAAATACACAAACAGGGAAAACCTCCTTTTCTAAAAAAATCATTTACAAATGTAAATATACTATCTCTATTCCAAACTATAAATCATTTAAATAATATTAGAGAATCAAAATATTTCAAGTTTAACAAAAATATAGGGTTCATTTGGTTCTCCGCCATGGCTAGCCACACCATGCGCTAGAGTCTCTGGCGGCATCAAACTTTTTGTGACGAGCAAAAGACATACCACATTTGTGGCTAGAAATAATGCTAGATCCTATATAAAAGTTTATGATGTGAGAAAGTTGAATAATCAACCAAATACTAGGCTTTGCAATATGTGACTAGCCGTGGCGGCCAACCAAACACATCATCATAATAGTAGGACAACATTGCTGGCTCCTCCTCCTCCTCTGTACTAGGAAAAAAATGCTGAAATACAAGGGGATGTTTGGCACGGCTGAGGGGCTCCTCTAGAGGAGTTAAAAGCCGTTTTGGACAAACCATAATTTGTGGTTTTGCTAAAACACCACCAGAGCCTCTATTTTTTACTTAAAAAATAGTTTATCCAGAAAAACATTTGCCAATACTCTTTAAAAAAGCTAGAACAGAAGCCAGAGAGAAACTCTGCCAAACAAGCCCTAGTGGTCTCAATGAAAATAGTCGGTTGGTAACTATTTGATGCCACGTCACAGAGTGGATCCCACATGTTGTTTGTTAATCCAGAATACTTTCTGTCACCTCCGTGGTATGCGAAGAAGCAGAGCTTCGTTCTCTGTGCGATCGTTTCGTGTTTCCTCTCACATCCACATCAGCAGCCACCATGCGACGTCACTTGATACATGTGGTCGTATCGTGGCTGAAACATTGCTGGGACGTCCTAATGCCTTGTTTAGGCCTTGTTTAGTTCCTAAAAACTACAAAATTTTTTCAAGATTCCCATCACATCGAATCTTAGGACACATGTATGAAGCATTAAATATGAATAAAAATAAAAACTAATTACATAGTTTATCTGTAAATCGCGAGAAGAATCTTTTGACCTTAGTTAGTTTATGATTGGAGAATATTTGCCACAAACAAACGAAAGTGCTACAGTAACTGAAGCAAAAAAAAATTGCAAACTGAACAAGGCCTTAGTTTGCAAAATTTTAGTTTTTGCTATTGTAGCACTTTCGTTTTTATTTGACAAACATTGTCTAATCACGGAGTAACTAGGCTCAAAAGATTTATCTCACAAATTTCAGATAAACTGTATAATTAGTTTTTATTTTTATCTTTATTTAATGCTTCATGCATGCGACCAAAAATTCGATATGATAGGAAATCTTGAAAATTTTTGCGAACTAAACAAACCTAAGCGAAATACAACACGTCGCACCTTGCTAGCGCCTACAAGGACGGAGTAGCACGGAAGGAATCCGAACCACCAATCGGGGGAAAAAAAAAACGAGACAAATATCTCTGCCCGTTTCCGTTGATTCTGATTCCTCGAGGAATCTGGGTCACACGATCGGATTGCGCCCTTGTCTGGGCCCTGTCTCGTCCACACACGCGACGCCGACGGCTGCAGGCTGCAGCCCCTGCCCGGCTGCCCCACCGCCACTCATGCCTCGCGAATTCGCGATGCTTGATTGCTTGCTGCCCCGGCGCCGATCTCCCGGACTCCGTCTCCGACGGGCGGGCGCGCGGCCTCCGTCAGTGACCAGTGTCCGCTGCCATCAGCACGTAATCATCTGGTCTCCGGCGGCAGGCAAGCGTCTGCATCGGCTTTTGCTGTCCATGTCCATGGAAAGAACGCCCAGCTGCCACTCTTGTTCGCATCCGCCGCCGCGTACTGGCTAGAGCCGTCAGTGTGAGCGAGGTAGTCCCAGGCTCCCAGCCAGCCCCGGGACGAAGCCCGCGGCACGCTCGCAACTTCTGTTGCGGAAAACGACGGGGGCGCGTTGGCTGTTCCTGCCTGACGACGCCGAGAGCCGTGGCGGGCTCGGCGAGGAAAACGGCGGCGGCAGCTGGACAAGGACGTGGAGGAGTTGAGCTGCCAGACTGCTGCCAATGAGCTCCCAAAGCTGGCCCCCCTTGGCCGCATGCGCTCCCACCGTTTTCATTTTCTCTGTGGGCTAGCACTCTAGCAGTGATCTGTGGCGTCTATTCTATACGTGGACGGCCGGTGAAGACGAAAAAGATTGGCAAAACAGGAGTGTTCCTCACTTCCTTTGGCTAAGGGTTCACTGAACTCTTTATTTAGCTGGTAAGACATGACAAAAGATACTGTTGGCTGATTTGTTGTGAGAGAAAAATATTAATTAATAACTTACAAATTCAGTTGATAAAGCCAAACGAAGGTCATGTTCTTTTTTTTTTTGAATCGAGCGAACCCATTTCTATCTATGGGTTGAGGAAAAAAAAGGAAATGCAAACTTGGTAAGGGCGGCCCTAACACGACCATTAACCTAGGTAGCTTCCATGTTTGGTCGAGTCCTATAGCTAATACTCATAGGTGGCTTAGTCATAGTGTGTTGTTTTCTGTTCTAAGTCCAGTTTGGATCTTCTTCTTAATAAAATAGCCCTCCTACTCGGTTAAACTGAGCCCTAATTTGTAACTTTGACACTTATGCCGGAATCAATGGAAAATCATTTAGGTGGGGATCTCCCCCTTCCGGTGAATCTTTTTAAAAAAAACTGTACCACTGAGGTAACAATAGAAAGTTAGCCGTGTCAATCAAAATAGCAAGTACAATTTTCTTGACACGATAGGCCAGCGTTGCTGCTGCGGGGCGCTGCTTTTTTTTTTTTGGTGAGAAAATGCTGGCACTGCTTCTGCAATGTGCCGAGCGCAATGCTGCGAGCCTGGGGGGAGGAATCTGCAATCCGAATCCCCCTGGGCCGTAGTTGATTTCTGAGAAGCCAAAAAGCAAAAACTTTTCAAGATTTTCCGTCAAATCGAATCTTGTGACACATGCTGGAGACATTAAATATAGACGAAAATAAAAACTAATTGCAAAGTTTATCTGTAAATCGCGAAATGAATCTTTTAAACCTGTCAAATAAAAACGAAAGTGCTATACTTCCGAAAACCAAAAGGTTGGAACTAAACAAGGCGGCCTGGGTCACACGATCGGATTGCGCCCTGTTTCGGCCACACACCCACGGGCCACGGCCGTGCCCGGTGCCCCACCCACCACCGGCAGTCCTGGACTCCTGGTCCGCCGTCCGCTGCACATGCCTCGCGCTGCCCCGAACCCGAACCCGAACCCGATCTGGCGATCTCCTATCCCCCCGCTCGCTGCCGGAGTCCGACGGGCAGCCGGGCCGTCAGTGACCACTGTGTCCGCTGCCATCAGCCATCAGCCATCACCATCAGCAAAGCATGCATACGCATCCGTCGGCTGTTGCTGTCCGTGTCCCTGGACCTCCTCATCACATGGCCGTCCGTCTCTCAGCACGTACGTACGAGTAGGGCCGCCATCGCCCATGGAGGAAGCACTGGGCTTGTTTAGGCCTTGTTTAGTTCACTCCGAAATTCAAAAAGTTTTTAAGATTTTTCGTTACATCGAATCTTACGGTATATGCATGAAGCATTAAATATAGACGAAAACAAAAACTAATTACACAGTTTATCTGTAAATTGCGAGACAATTTTTTTGATTCTAGTTAGTTCCTAATTGGATAATATTTGTCAAATAAAAACGGAAGTACTACATTAGCGAAATCCGAATTTTTTTCGGAACTAAACAAGGCCTTAGTTTCCATAAAATTTTGTAAAATTTTTCAGATTATCCATCACATTGAATCTTTAGATATATACATAGAGTATTAAATATAGATAAAAATAAAAACTTATTGCACAGTTTGGTCAAAATTGACGAGACGAATCTTTTGAGCCTAGTTAGCCCATGATTGGACAATATTTATCAAATACAAACGAAAATGCTACAGTGTCGATTTTTCAAAAAAAATTGGAACTAAACAAGAAAAAAAAGGCAACCAAAACTCCAACTGGGAGTGTTTCGACTAGCGAAACCTTCTGCTTTTCTCTCCATTTGACTGGCAGAGGAATAAAAAAAGGGAGACGGAGGGACTCCTTCTCCAGGAAGACGTTGAGAGCGTGGTAGTGCCGTGTGCGGGGGTGAAATGGTAAACGAACGCAAAGCCGAAAGCCGAAAGTGTGCAGCAAATCCGCGTGCCGTCGTCCACTGCCACGCTAACAAGACACCTTTTACTTTCCCTCTCTTTGCAAAAGCAAGCGATAAACAAACATACGAAACAAGAAGCATCTAATCCTAATCGCGTCCTTGCCGTGCCGTCGATCGCCAACACGTATTCTAGCTGCCACCGTGTCTGATTACTCATTACTTCATTAGACAGGGGATTGAAAGTCCGTTTGAGTCCCATGAGCTGGCTAGCTACTAGCCCAACCAATAGCTTAAAATAAACAATGAAGCTAATAGAAAAAAAAATGCCTCTTACTAGATAACTACTATACTATAGTAGCTATTAATTAGCTAGCTGCAGGATTAAACGTAAAACCATGGCTTAGCTAACATGTCACATGTCAGTTAATAGCCCTACTAATATAAAAGCTATTAGCTGACTTCGGCCTTGTTTAGTTGGCAAAAATTTTTGTTTTTGGCTACTGTAGCATTTCGTTTTTATTTGACAAACATTGTCCAATCACAGAGTAACTAGGATCAAAAGATTCATCTCGCAAATTACAGGTAAACTGTGCAGTTAGTTTTTATTTTTGTTTATATTTAATGCTCCATGCATGCGACCAAAAATTCGATGTGACGGAAAATCTTGAAAATTTTTGCGAACTAAACAAGGCCGGGCTAGCAGTCTGCAGCTAGTAACAGTTTAGATGCTCTAAGCTACAGTGCACGTGTGAGGCTGTGACGGGTGGTGTACTGGTGTGGATGCGCGCGGTGGACGCAAAGGCCACACCAGACTCACACTCCACGGCCCATCACTAGACACCTCACACCTGCACTCATGGGCCTGCATCCAGCTTTGGCCCAACCGACGTTCTCGGCCGCCGGGCCGTCGACCTCGTTGTCACGGTGTTCTGGACTTCTGGGCCTCTCCCAGTCTCACGCCTGACCGAAGCAATCTCGAGCCCCGTGTCTGTCGCGGTGTCGCCTCCAGCTCCGGCTGCCGCCGGGCGCCGGTCCAGTGGACTGGCCACAGGGGCGTGTTCCTCAGATTTGGTCCAGTCCAATCAGCTCTCAGGCGCCGCGCCAGCGGCAGTGGCTGGCCACGGCAGTCAGCACTGTAGGAGACGGTACGATCGCCGTGGGCCTGCGCGTGTATATCTTAGGGCTTGTTTAGATGAATTTTTTTTGATTTTGACAATGTAGCACTTTCGTTTTTATTTGACAAACATTATCTAATCATGGAATAACTAGGCTTAAAAGATTCGTCTCGCGATTTACAGACAAATTGTATAATTAGTTTTTATTTTTATCTATATTTAATACTCCATGCATGTGCCGCAAGATTCGATGTGACGTGGAATCTTGTAAAGTTTTGGGTTTTTGATGCATATAAACAAGGCCTTAAGTTGCTACGCAGAGGGCATCAATGGCGATCTGATCGGGGTGGACCGCCGATGCGCCGCAGAAGCCTCCTCTGCTACCACCGGGGAGGCCCCGACGGCGAGCAATCAAAGCCCCCGCGTGAGTCCTGACCGCCTCGGCGCCACGGATGGTGCCTAGAGGCGCAGCGCCAGCGCGCAGGTGGCCTGTATCGGCTCCCACCGGACCACCAGTGATCGCAGCGACGCAACCGCGTCATGCCGTCATGTTTCATTTTGTACAGTGTGTGTATTTTACCAATTGATTGAATTAAATAATACTCAGATTAACGAGCTAGCAACCATCAACATACGTCAGAGATGAGATGGTTTACGCTCGTACTCCGGAATTAAGCTGCCCAATCTTTGAAACCGCCACGGACCCATACGTATAAGGACCTTTTTGTTTTTGTGTAATTTGTTTTTGTGTGTATTTAATGTTTCGTACATGTGCCGTAAGATTCGATGTCACGAGAAATCTTGAAAACTTTTTGAATTTCGGGCCGAACTAAACAAGACCTAACTATACCGACTTGAACAAAAGACGTTGTACTCTACGCGGCAACAGTGTAGCCAGCCGTGCTCGAGTGCTCGTACACCCAATTTTCAAAAAGCGTGCGCGTGCGCGCGTACAAATCCGCATGACCCGTCTGGCGCGTCGTGATACTAGGGACTAGGGTGTACGTGTACAGTGAGCTCTGCCTCTGCATGGGATGGGGGGCGCACGCGCCACGTACGTGCTCCTACGTTACGCACGCTGCCGCCGCCGCCAGGCCTGCCAACAGTGCTGGCCGTTTGCTGTGGCCGATCGAGCGCGCGGACCCGTCTCCGCGGACCCGGAAATTATACGCCTCTACTGTACCGCTGCCACTGGCCGGAATTTATACGCCTCTGTCGTCGTCGTCTCCTCCTCCGACGAGCCTGTCCTTGTCTCGTAGCGGGTAAAGGATCGGCCGTGTACGGCGAGGTGACACGGCCAGCCGGGGCCGGGCAGGTCCAGCCAGGAGGCGCCGGAGTAACGGACGAAAAGGGCTCGCGTGTACTAGTACGCTTGCTCATTGCTTGTGCTGCGCCGTGCAGATGCACGCGACTCGCAAGCGTCAAAGCTGCCAAAAAAAAAAAAAAAGCAGCGCCAGCAGCAGACGGCAACGCTGGTCAGCTTCAGTGCCGGCACGGCGTCAAAACTGGCGAAACGATCGCGTCACTCGACTCCTCCGTGCAGGAATACTACAGTAGTACTACTATCAAGGTGATGAAGTTCAAAAAAATATTGGAGGGTTCAAGTTTTGAATCCGAGCAAAATTTGTCCCAAACCGATGCGCGTTGGTGGTGCAGGGCGACCTCGAGAGAACCGGGATCTCATCCCGGTGCGTGCGACCGCTGCACTGGCTGGAGTAGTCTACTAGGCAGCCGGCAGCGCCACGGAATGGAAGAAGAGAAGCCGACAAGCAACGCGCCTGTGCCTGCTCACATCGGATTCCTGCGCGCGCCTTCCGAGGCGAGGCACCCGAGCCGGGAGGTGGGAGAGGGCCGGGGAAATGACGCCCGTGCCCCTGCTCGCCTTGAAGTCGCCCGTTGGGTGGGCGTTGGCCCGGTGCCCCCGTCTCGGCTGTCTCGGGTCGGGCTCGCCTCGCTCCATCCTCCACACCGGTGGCCTTGTTTAGTTCCAAAATTTTTTGCAAAATCGACACTGTAGCATTTTCGTTTGTATTTGACAAAAATTATCCAATCATGGACTAGCTAGGCTCAAAAGATTCGTCTCGTCAATTTCGACCAAACTGTGCAATTAGTTTTTATTTTTATCTATATTTAGTATTCCATGCATGCGTCTAAAGATTCGATGTGACGGAGAATCTGAAAAATTTTGCAAATTTTTTTGGAACTAAACAAGGCCCTGCTTGGCGTTGGACCCGTTGGGTCTTCCGGCGCGGCGCGACGCACTGCCAGATGGAGAAGGGGCACGCGACGTCGTGGGTCCGACCCCGAGATCAAGTGCAAGCGCCTCAGCGTACTTTTCAGATAGCACCCTTGGTGCCGGCGGCGGGCATGTTCTTGCTTGCGCTTCCGGATTAGCTTGTGGATTTGGCCTTGAGTTTGGTCAAGCTCCAATACGAGGTGTGTGTGTGTGCAGGAGAGGTTCTCAACTAACTAACAGACTATACCTATTATGTTATTAGTTGAGATAAATGACTCAAATGAGCTAATAGCTAATTAGATCAATCTCAATGCAGTTTTCAACAGCGACACATTGGCAAATTTATTAACTTGCCAGCTTATTTATGAAGAAAATATGACACTCACTGTTAGAGTTATCAACACAAAAGCTGATGATAATAGTCTTGGTAACTATATGTCACGAAACTCCTACTAAGAGCCTATTTGGAGGGGCTCCTGCGGCTCCGACTCTGGGTACTATAACAGTATTGTGGAGGAGCCGCCGGAGCCCTAAATCCCGAGCTTCTGTCGCTCGTGCTGCTTGCATGTTGTTTTTGCTGGAGGCCTCCTCCCTTTTGGCTCCTTGCTACATGACAACAACAGGGCTGAATCGCAAGGAGCTAGAGCCCTAGGAGCGGTGCCAAACACTGTCTGAGACTAACCTTATTAGTTGGGTGATTGATAAGACATGAGCTAATTCAAACAGGATCTCACCTAATTATTACCTGTTTAAGATATAAATAGGTCCAAAAAGCCTCAAACCCCTAGAGTTTATTTGTATCGTGACTTGGCAGACAACTTGCTGGCTAGGCAGAGACCCAAGCCGCTACATGCTCAAAATTAACAGCTAAGCTGCCTGGCTAGACAAGGTTGTCCCGATGCTAACCAAGCTCCTAATGCCTCTTACTCTGTTCATCACATCTATTCTATGTTTCAATACATAAGAAGTATACATACTCCATTATAAATCGTTTAGACTTTTTAATATACATCTATTTTGCTCTGGATATAATAATAATATGTTTAGATAATAGCAGAATGAATAAACTAAAAATGTCAAAGAGACTTATACTTTAGAACGGGAGTAATAAATTGTACCATTCATTGATTTATTTAACTGCATAAAACAGCTGCTGTTTAGTTGCAGCAACAGCTCCTACATGGGCCTTGTTTAGTTCCCAGAAAATTTTGCAAAATTTTTCACATTCCCCGTCACATCGAATTTTTAGACGCATATATGGAGTATTAAATATAGACGAAAATAAAAACTAATTGCACAGTTTGGTCGAAATTGACGAAACGAATCTTTTGAGCCTAGTTAGTCTTTGATTGGACAATATTTGTCAAATACAAACGAAAGTGCTACAGTGTCGATTTTGCAAAATTTTTCGGAACTAAACAAGGCCCATGTATAGAGAAAAAAACAAACCAACCGTATAACAATAACTTCTCAATACCTACCGCATCAGCTGCCACTTGTTTCCAACACCGGCAACGGTACTGTGCACGATTCTATGGTACCCCCTCTGCATTCTCCTGCGCTGCCGCAGTGGGGCTGCACCAAATCCGCCGTCCAAGCGAGAATCCGGAAACTACAGGGACCCAGCCGTAAATTTGCTCCCCCAAGCCCCAGGTCAAATCCTGCACACGCCGAAGCCCGAGTCCCGTGCCGAACCCCGCATTTCAAATTCCTTCGGCTTTCCCTTCTCCCCTTCGGCCGCTCATCCGGCCAGGCCAGCCTTCAAACACCTCGCCGCCGCCCGCCGCCAGCCGCCGTGCCCGTCCCGGCGTGGACGGGCGATAGAGGCCGGTACGCCCCGTCCTCCCGGCATGGACAGCGACGACGAGGAGATGTGCGACGCCGCCGCCTCCGCCCCGTCCTCGCCCGGCGGCGGGGTGGGAGAGGGGGAGGGGGAGGAGGCGGGGGGCATGGACGACGGCGGAGACGGGCGCGAGGAGGTGGTGATCATGGATGTCATGTGGTTCCAGGTGGACCTGGACTACGAGTTCGACGCGCCCAGGTGGTTCGACCTCACCCAGGAGGAGGCGCCGCGGGATGCCGCTGCGGCGCAGGAGTGGTTCGCCGCCGCCCCCAGCTATCCACCCTCTCGTGCGTGCTCTCTCTCCTCCTCTCGACTCGCGATTTCTACCTTTGTGTCTCCGCGCGCGTGGAGGGCTGATTCGGGGTCAGACGGGAACGGGGGTTGTCCCGTGCGATCGACTCTTGCGTTTGAAATGCGACGCTCCAGCACTCCGACGACGATATGTGTTACCGCAGGTTTAGTAGGGGAATCCGATGGATTTAGGAAATGGGCCATTTGGCGAGTTTTTTTTCCCTCTTTTTTTTTTCTTTCTGTTATTAGTGTCCCGTCCGCCTCAATACATAAATAAATGATCGGGTATGGTTATCGAGTCGTTATTGGTGGTGTTTTCATGGGTAGAATGGACAGATATGCGCAATTTGATCTTTTCAGCTCTCGTTGAAATCATGGTGCATAATTGAATTGGTCCCCATGTTAAGCCGATTGACCGTTAGGAAATTTGTGAGAAGCTGACTGTTTCTCAATTATGGTGCTGGGCTATGATGGTCAAACGTCACCCATCTAGGATAAACTTCCATGATTAAAATGTTTGCATGTAGATCTCCAGTTTCCAGTTATTAAACTGGTGTATACATATAGAGGAGCTTGATTGCCAGAAGCCAAGAACCAGAATATTACCTTGACACAAGAAGAGAAAACAAAAAGATACAGAGTGAATGCGAATAACAAAATAATAATAATAATAATTGGGGATAACATTTGCTTGTGGCCATATCACTTATTGTTATGATGTCATTTCACAATGTCATGAGAAAGCTCATGCACTTGCTGTTGCCAGCTATGTAGTTGAGGAGTTGGCTGCTAGTGGTTATGGAAGAAGCTCTTCAGATATCAGAAATAAAAATGATTTAGATAAGGCGATAGCAGTGTATCACCACATTTTCATGAGTATAGCTGCTTTTCTTTTCTCCTTAACACCGTCTGACGGGGAGAAGAGTGATGCCTACATCTTATAGAGATAGAGAGGAATAATTCGAAAAGGTGACTAGTTTTTTTTTTGTTTTTTTTTTGCGCATGATTCAGTACTGTGATGTTAACATGCAAAATCATGGAAACCTGCAATGATAATTGTTGATGGATTCCTTGTACAGAAATGTTTCGCATGTTACTTTATTTTTCTTTGTATTCCTAGTAAATATATCACTAACCTTTCATCTTTTTGTTTCTGCAGCCTTAATTACCAAGATGTTAGCTGAAGACCTTGGACTACAAACCATTAGAAGCATTGCAGATACAAATGCTTTGCATTGTTCTACAGCTTCTCATGAATGCTCCAGTGGTGTGGAGCAAAAAATCCATCGATTCGAAGGTCTTGAAAATCTAAATTCTAGCATTGAGTTTCTTGAAGTTCACTATTTCATTTCTAATCTGTTAATCTGTTTGATGATCCAGTTATCATCTCTATTACATTTTATTAAATAAGTGGTTGAATCAGTGTTTATGTGCTCCTTTTGTTCATGCTTGGGTGTTACAGTTAATTCTGAGCATACACAAGGACCCAAGCTTTCTTGAAAAAAATGTTGATACCTAGATAAATTTTTTTATTGATGAACAGGTGCTTGCTAGATTTTACAGATTGACATGTCTGACAATATGCCTATCCCTAGCTTAGCAATAGATAGAGCCTGTTTACCAGCTGTGTGCTTCTATATTTTCATTGATTTCTTATAGAAGTTTAAATTATTTACGGTTCGTTACTGCTAAATAGGGCGAAAACCATGCAATGGTGCATTGGAAAATGAACGCAAATCTCGCTTTCGAACTACCATGAAGGGCGCTTCATTGAGAGGCTCCACATTAATGAAGCCTACAGCCAGTCAATTAGCGAGGCAAAATAGACAAGTGGAAGTAAAGAATCCAACACAGTAAGTAATATTAATCTTGCTGACTTTTGTGAAGTTTATGTTGACTGACTATAAAATAAATTTTGAAATAGATTATGATGGTGATTCTCTGTACCACCTTTCTAACTTAAATCCTTATATTTACTTGACCAACTTGCATTATATGTGCTGTTTGGTTTGTTCATGTAGATGAACCATAAGTTGTGAAATATGTGTCTTTAGCACCGAGTGTATTTCAATATTATAATGACGAGTAATTTGTCCACATTATTTTTATCTTTTCCTTTTGCATTCTCCTTTTACAGTGTCCCCAAACTCGAGCATCTCTTACTATTATCTGCTACTGAATTTGCTTTCAATGAATGTCAATTTGTGGCTGTCTTTTTTAGCTAACTAAACAAATACTTCATCATGTGGTTTGTGAATACCTTTTTTAATCTCAATTTGATTTGTTTTCAGGAGTAAAAAGCTAGTGGGAGTTAGAAGCGAGAGAAGTACCGTAATCTCAAATGATTGCACTTACCAATCTGCGAAAAGACAGAGATTAGAGAATGGGCATCTCAACAAGGTACTGTACAGTTTTCATGTGGAGATGTGACATTTGCCAAATTTTCATGTTCTTGTTTTTTTTGAACTCTGAACTAATTTACAACCTTTTAATGATGTCAAACACAACAGCTAGTGAACTTTCTAATGTCTTCTCTACCAAGTGGTAGTTTCATTTGTTTCCACTTGGAAGCAAGTTTTTTTTTTTCAGAAAAAGAGTAGCTAATGTTCTCAAGTGGCGTTGTCATTTGTTTTAGCTGTGCTCTCTAGTGTTGGCACCAAAATGAATATAACTTGACTCCTAAGTAGCTTATCACAATTTTGATGCTTGGTCAACATGCAAAATATTATGGGCTCCATGTTGCATTTATATGTCATGCATATTATTCCTGTGTTTTGAAGGGAAATCCTAGTTTTCTTCCCGTAGAAACTAAGATTCATGTTACTGGAAGTAGCAACATTTTCAGAAGTTGGAAATATGCAATAACTTCTAATTCCGGGAAAGAAATTCATCTTGATGTGAACTACTCCCTTCATTCCAAATTGTAAGATGTTTTGACTTTTCTAGATGCTTTTACTACGCATCCAGATATATTGTATATCTAAATACATAGCAAAAGCTATGTATCTAGCACAGCTAAAACATCTTATAATTTCGAATGGAGGGAGTAACATTCTTTGATACATTTAGTTAGATGTAGATACTGCACTTCTTTTTTTGATAGTCAGTTGCTACCTTGAGTTGTTTGTGAGCATAACGTACAAATTGATTAATTGATACTCCCTCCTTTCAAATTATAAGATGTTTTGACTTTTCTAGATGCATTGCTTTTACTATGTATCTAGACATATACTAGTGTATATCTAGAAAAGGCAAAACGTCTTATAATTTGGAATGGAGGGAGTACTATTTTATCAAATAACTTTGCTTCTTGCTCTTTACTGAAGCTACTTGCTTGTGGCACAGGCTGCTGCTACTGCTACCCAGCATGAGTTTATTCATAAAAATCATGAAAAGGTAAAAGCTCCTAAAACCATCTGCTTAAATAAATTGATTATAAATCGAGATTTTATGCTGGTTCTCTTTCAGGTGTTGTATGGATGCAGTTCTCTGAGTCTCCTTAATTATATTTCTTTGTAAAAGAAATAAACACATACTTGCTAATTTTGCAACTAGTTGCTGCTTTGTCTTAAACCGCCCTTCTGTAAAGATGTTGGTGTTATATTACAAAACATAATTTCTAGTATTAGTTCTCTGCTCTCCCTCAAATCTTGCTTGACTCATTCTTACTTATGGATACAGAATCTTATGAACCAAAACTTGGATCGGCCCACTGGTCTGCCCAGATCGAAGATTACAATTCCTAGATCACCTAATTTGGCAACAAAGCTAAGAGCGGAGAGGTCAAAGGCTCTAAGATCAGTGTAAAGTCATTTTCTCTTGATTTCATGTTTTTATTTCCGAATATAGGGTACTTCCATTATGGTAGTTTTGAAATATTTACCTGAAACATGTCAGGCAAACTAATCCGAAGCAGTTAAATCAACGGGTTGCACCATATGCTCCTACAGTCCAAGTGGCATCAACTAGAAAGGTTGGAAGCATCATGCACTTCTTAATCTTTTAATTGATTATGAATTACGTTTAAACTAGTCTCACAACCTTGAAAAATAATGAGCAAATTGGCTCCCAGGAATATATGCTTCCCAGCAGCATGATTTGTGGAATGCTGTTAATCTAAAATCCTAGGTGTGATTTATGGAATTTACCTCCAAGAAATGAATGATTTTATAATGATCTGGACTATTGCTTTAAGGGAGCAAACTGAGTGGTACTTCAGTCCGACCGGGGTTGAACCCTGGTATTGCACCCAAAAAGATCCCCCTCACTGACTTGATCGGGGTCATACAGTTTCTTAATTATGATGCTGTGGGGTGGTTCTTCCCTCACAGGTTGAGTATTGCATTCAGGGGAACCGGTACATTCCTACTTCGCTGATTCACTGCCTGAATGAGCTTTATCTGAATTAGTATTGCACATCATTTAGGCCTGGTTTGGATGTAGTTGTATTCACATCAATCCACGTGTTGGGGTGGAACTTGAACTAAATTCCACCCCAACACACGTGGATTGAGGCCTTGTTTAGTTCCCAAAGAAATTTGCAAAAAAAATCAGATTTCCTGTCACATCGAATCTTATGGCGTATGTATGGAGCATTAAATATAGATAAAAATAATAACTAATTACACAGTTTGCCTGTAATTTGCGAGACGAATCTTTTGAGCCTAGTTAATTCATGATTGGACAATATTTTACAAACGAAAGTGCTATAGTGTCCATTTTGCAAAATTTTTTGAAACTAAACAAGGCCTGAGGTGAATCTGACGACATCCAAACAAGATCTTAATCAATTTTCATAGTCGAAGATGTTCTATTTGCTCCTATTTTTCCCCCACTAGAGTTCGTTTGCTTATTTGAAACAGTCGCTAAGCTTCTGGATTTACCATACATAAATGCTTTACTCTCTTTCTTGCACAGTTGTAATGTTGTATGCTTAGTTTCTGGTTCAATTTGAAATTTTGATCTTCTAGCAGGTAGTTCAACCTCTTCGGGCTACTGGTCATCATCATGCAAGCAAACAAGATGAGGATGTTGGGTCAAATGTGCCAGCATGTACATCCAATCACGCGAGGCATCTTAAGAGGTAAATCTATTATGAGATGTTGAAATCACCTAATCTATTGATTGCATCTGTCAAGGCATGATTTGATGTAGCAAAAGGTGATCAATCAGATTCCTTTTTGTGATCACTCTATGCAGCACCTATGATTTTACCAAAACATGGGCGATTTGGGCATGATGTAAACAGACACATGTCTGCAACCTTTTGTCTATTAACAAATGAACTTATGCATGTTTTCACTGTTGTCTTGTAGCAGTGTAGATAACAAACCCGAAGATTGCAGAGATGATCTGTTTAAATTTAAGGCCCGGCCTTTGGATAGAAAGGTAGCTGACATTAATAATATCTTCTTTCTATTTGTGAGCTCATTTTATGAAGGTTCCTGTCCTGCAGTATTCATAGAGTGAATGGTTCATCTTTGTACCTTCTGTGAACAGATGTTAGCGAGCAAAGGTGACGGTGTATTTCAATGTGCAAAAAGGAATACAACTGTGCCTAAGGTATTTTTGTAGTGATACTCATTTTCCCTTCTATATTTTCTTTGTTGCTTGTGACTGAAATAATGTATACTTCCTCGATTTCTCAATATCTGCATCTTGTGATTTTAAACCGTAGGAATTTAACCTATCAATAGGCAAGAAAGTCAATCCAGCTCCATTGTCTGAACTATTTAACAAGGTTTGTATATATATAGTAGCACGAAAGTCTTGTCACTACTCACTACATTCATTACACTGACATTTGCTTGAATAATTTTGGAAGCTTTCTTTAACTGCGGGAGCACACCAAAACCAAAATCGTGGAGTAGGGCGTCAGATCAGTCGTCTGCCAAATTATATCACTACCAAGGTTGTCTTGTTTCCCATTCACTTGTTTGTACTTGTTCTTGCATCTTAATTCAAAGCGCTCAAAAGTCTCTTTTATTGTATTGCAAGGACTGCAAAGAAAACATGATCGGTAACATGCATCACTAGTCTGGTAAGTACCTAGTAACGTTCATCTCCTTGATGAGATAACTGTCAACTGTCATGTTGTTTCACTAAGTCTCTTCTAATGCATGACAGACACCCTTCCATTTGTTTTCCCTTTCCAGACCCAGTCAATGGAGGAGTAGAATACACAGGATTTCTCTTTTGATAGTTAGTGGCTGGTTCAGACTCAACATCTCTCCACCGGCACAAAGGTATATTTACCACATCAGCATCGCCACCAGACATAATCGCGTTGTTGTGTTGACACTGCACCCGCTAAACTTGTGTGCAGGCCGAGCGTTTGTTTTGGTGTTTTGGACAGTTGACTTAGAAAGAAAAGCTCACATCCTCTTCGTTTTGATTTACAAGATGAAGGCCATACATTATCTGACATTAGTTAAGGCACCATGGTTGAGGTGCGTCGTCCGGCGTCATCGGGTGTGGAGCACCGTTTCTCGTCTCTCAGCTACCCGGAGCCAAATGAGCCATGGCTGTGATGGGATGGTTTTTGTACAGCAAGAGATAAACCATAGCCCATAGTGTCACTGTGGGGGGCGTCTCACCCGGTGTATCTGCAGTCCTGCGGCGTTCCGCAGCGACTCCAAAGTGTAACATAATGCAATCGCCTTGGCAAGTTCGTGCGCTCTTGTTCGTCTCCGCCATGCGCCCATGTTCTCCGAATGCATCAAAGCTCAGCTCCCACTCCCAGAATCTCCAGATGCGCTCTGCGGTGCAGGACAAAAATCTCAACAGTGCTGCCAGCGCCAGGAATCTCCTGGCCGGATCACAGTCGATGTGAGAACTGCTGCCGGTGGTGGTGACTGGTGACTGCTGAGGTCTGTGGCCTCGGAGAGCTGCCCAGTCCACGCAAGGCCGGCTCTTCAGGTCCCCCTGGAGGATTAACGCCCACGAACAAAGCGCAGTCCTGCACGCTAACTTGCTGCGATTACCTTATCTGGCGAGGTTGCCGGATTCTTCGCCGTGCTTTCTCATTCTCAATTCTTCAATGCGTGGTAACCGCCACAGACAAATCACCTGGTGTCTATGTACTGTAGCGTACAGAGTACAGACAAAGCTCGCAGATGCACTGGAGTTGCTGTGGCCTGTGGATGGTGGCAGCAGGAATCTCTGCCGGAGTACGTCCCGGTCCTCCCAGGTTCACAGTTGTGTCGAGCCGAGCAGTATTAGCCGGTGGCAGTGTGGCTCAGGGTCCTGACCCGGGGCCAGCCCAGCCGGCGTCGGTCGGGTGGGTCGCCGGTCAAGTGCGCACATCGGTTTGTCCCATCGCGGCCCCCCGGCACCTGCTCACTCCTCCCACGTCGCGTCGCCGGCGGACCCCGCCCCGTCTGTTCGTGTCCGGTCGCCGCCGGCTGGCCGCTGCCTCGTTGGACTGTGCTTCCGGTCCGGGCTGCCGCCTCCTCACGGGCGAGCGAGTTTTCGTTCCTGTCTGCACGATGCTCCTGTCGCGCTCCATTCCGGCACGAGGTGGTGACACTGTTCGGGGGCCGCCGCCTCGTCGTGAGCTGCATTGCATGGGTGGCGCACAGCGCAGTCACCATACTCCGACATGGCGTGCCAGTGGGCAGGCAGTGGCGCTCTGTGCGCGTCGACGCGTCACGCACGGCGCGTGCGTTCTCAGCTACATGGATCTGCAGTCTGCACTGCACCTGCGCCCTGCTTCTAACAGCCTTCCATGGTGCTCCACCTCAAAGCGAGCAGCGTCGTCTCGTCTGCCGGATGCCGGCAGGTCGCATCGCATGGTTGGGTCTAATCGGAGAAGGGAGCCGAGGGGACAGTTGCTTGCAGTTGCAGAACTGCCATTGACTAGCAGACGAGACACAGCAAGGATTCCAGCAGCAGTTGAAACTTGAAAGTAGAAACACACAGCCCTTTCAGTGCAAAAGTTTTCACCCTTGCTAGTTCACCCGTACTGTAAGTGCTAGCAGGTACAGTACTCATGTCAAGGATGACGGTGAACCAGCCAAGCAGGCATACTGAATTCAGTTGCAGCCATACCCATACACTGATAAGTAGTACAACGGAAACGTACACAGCAGGGGAAGGGAACCACAGGGCAGCTCATAAATAGCAGCCAAAAAAACGGTGATGCATTTCATTTACAACGTACCCTGTCCAATGCAGGTTGCATGGTTCGATTCAATGCGGTTCTTTCCAGGATCCAAGAAACTCACGTCCGGGCATAATGGCTCAGACGAGATTCATGGCGTTCACGGGACACCTCGTGCCGTGTGATTACACCAAGGACAACCAACGAACCAACCACTGCAGATCCGTCCTAGCAGCACCAGAATTACCTCTCCTCCTTCCATTTTGGACAACTTCTAAACCAACGTCCACAAGAACAATGGTGGCATGCATCGATCGTCTCCATCTACAGCGATCTCATAATCCTACCGCCTATTTCCTGCACTGTGCTACTATGCTTTTACTACCTTCTTGCTTCCATCTCTACTTGGGAGAAAAATTTTCTGGGGAGTTAGGGAGGATCATGACAGTGTGTGCTTGGATATGACCTCGCCGAACCGCACGAACCACTGCTCGTCGGAGGAGCTGTTGTCGCCGATGTCGTCGGGCAGGCCGTGGTTCATGTCGGCCGCCGCCGCGAGGAAGCGCGTGTAGTCGCCGGCTGCCACCGCCTTGGACGCGGGAGGCTTCGCGGCGGGTGGCGCTGGCAGGAGGGAGAGCAGCACCCTCGCGACCTCGTGCATGGTCGGCCGGTCCACGGGGTGCCGCTTGGTGCACAGCAGGGCGAGCTGGAAGGCCTTCCGGACCAGGTTCATGTCCGTGCACGTCACTGACACCTCCGAGTCCACAGCCTCCATCACCGTGTTGTCGTCAGCTTTTGAGAGTATCTACACATGCAATGCAACAAACATACAGTTTCACTCATGCAAGGCAAACCGTTCCAACAAATCACAGTACTTAATGTTATAATCACTAGTAGAGTAAGATGGATCTACACTGCATCACATTCTTTTTCATTGTTCAGCATTCACTAGCATGTGATTTCTATAAGAACGATTCAAAGGAGGATCTGGTAAAGGAGTTCAGTATGGGGACGACTTACCAATTGGTGCAAGTTGGATTCATTGTCTACAGCCTTCTTCCCGGTGAGCAGCTCCAGAAGGACGATGCCAAAGCTGTAGACATCCGATTTCTCATTGAGCCTCGACGTGCGGGCATACTCTGGATCAATGTAGCCAATGGTTCCAAGCACGTAGGTGGAGGCATGGGACTTGGCAGCCGGGACACATTTGGCGATGCCGAAATCAGAGAGGTGCGCTTCGAAGTTCTCGTCGAGCAGGATGTTTGAGGACTTGACATCCCTGTGGATTATGCGAGGGTTGCAGTCATGGTGAAGATAGGCCAGTCCTTGCGCAGCACCTACCGCAATCTTAAGCCTTGTGTCCCAATCAAGCTTCACCTTCTTTGATGGACCTAAAAATAACCATGGGTTATCAGAGTCAGAGATGTGTTGAATGAGGCATTTGCAAAAGAGTGCATGGAAGGAAGCAACACGAATAAAAGCACAGCAATCCTAACCATGAAGAAGATCCCACAGGGAACCATTTTCCATGTAATCGTAGAAAAGCAGGTTTCCATGAGGGGAGAGTGAGAAGCCATGAAGGCTGACGAGATTCCTGTGTCGGATGCTACCGATCGTCTCCAGTTCTGTCTCAAACTCACGGAGGCTGTGGTTATACTGACTGTAAAGCCGTTTGACAGCGATGGCTTTGCCGCCCTTGAGATCACATTTGTACACAGTACTTGATGCCCCATAACCAATGATGTATTTCTCGCTCAAATTCTCAGTCAACCTCATAATGTCTTCATAGGTATGGGTAGCCATGTCCATTTGAAGAACTACTAGCTTTGGTGGTCCTGAAATATGATCAAGAGAAGTAATATATGAGTGTTAACATATTTGGACATGGCTCTGTAATAGTATATTGCTATTCAAGGGGTGACTAGCACATGAACAAACCTTGCACTGGCTTGTCAGATCCTTTCTCAGGTGGCTGTGGCTGATTGGTTTTGTATATTGCCAGCAGCATAATGCAGAGTAATATGATGAAGCCTAAGATAATGCAAGCAACCGCCGTCCGAGAAATATTAACTGGAGCAAAAGTATGTAAAAGCTTGAGTTAGAACTTAGACATAAATAGACCAGTGGCTGCACAGGACTTGTCTGGTACCTTTTGTTCCATGAGAATGTCCACAGCTGGAGTCTTGGCAGTATACATGGAGCATTGGATTACCGACGAAGCTGCATTTAAATATGGGTTCCTTTGAGAAACTATGATTCAGTAAGAAAGGAATATCAAAGACCACAGGTAGAGCCATTTGTTTATACCTTTCCATCGGGAATTTTGAGAAGTTTTTTGCTGATGGGACGTGTCCAGTAAAGTTGTTGTATGACAAATTTCTGAAATGAAAACAACACATGCTTTAATGCTGGGGAATTAATTAACCATGTTGTTAGGACAAAGTTAGCACCAACAACATACAAGGTAATTAAGCTGAAGCAGTTAGCCAGCTGAGCAGGGATCTCCCCAACCAAATTGTTGTTGTTAAGAATCCTGTGCAATAAAATCACAGTTCAGTAGAATTCTAACGCACAATGCAGTAGAAATTCAACATAATAGTACCATGAAGGAGAACTCACAAGCTATCAAGGTTTTGCAGCTGTCCAAGTTCTTCAGGGAGATAACCAGTCAAGTTGTTGCTGGATATGTCACTGTACATTTAAAGAATAGTTCAGATGAATCATATAGTTGCACGATTACTAGAACACATCACAAAGGATGTTCACTTACATTACTTGGACACTTCTCAAGTTTCCAAATTCAGCAGGCACAGATCCAGTAAGATGGTTTTTACTCAAATTCCTGCATGAACAGTTGTGGACATTAGGCAACTATCCACATAGATAATAAGAATTCTAAAAGGTTGATCTCGACATACAATTCAAGAAGATGCTCGAGATCACCAATAGTAGGAGGAACTGGTCCAGAGAATTCATTGTAGGAAAGATCTCTGTGCCACAATGAAGGAAGAATGTAGTTATCAAAAATGAAGTGGCTGCAAGCCTGCAACGTTACATGTAACTCAGAATTCATAGCACTAGGTAACAGATAAAATGGATCTCCTTACAGTGTGTCCAAGTTGACTATGTGACCAAGCTCAGAGGGAATCTGGCCTTTGAAATTGTTTGAAGAAAGGTTCCTGAAATTTTTTAAGACATTCAGTTGCATGCCAGGGTCTGGTAAACTGAAATAATAATGCATTGTGAAGTGCAACAATTGTAAGCAAACTGCTGTTAATACTCACAGGTATGTCAAACTCTCCAACTCCTGGAAACCAGCAGGGATAGAGCCATTCAGTCTATTGCCATACACATTGCTGAGAACAAAACACAAATGATAAGCATGAGAAACATATACCTGTTCTGTTGAATACTGTGACAAATGCATGCTTACAAACTTACAATTTGTTCAGTGCACTGCAAGAGCTGATGTTTGCAGGAATATGACCCTCAAGATTGTTGTTGGCAAGATTCCTAGAGAATGTAGAACTTATCAGAAATTGCAGAGACCAAAATAAACACTAATTTGCATACTTCCATACAGGATATGTTCTTACAATTCAAATAACTCTGTGAGTTTGCCAAGCTCAGCTGGGATTGTGCCCACTAGTTCATTGTCATTCAGCTGCCTGGATGGAACAAATATTGACGTTCATTAAAATTATGCACAACAGGAGCACAAAATTATTTAGTTAACAGTAACTTACAGGTAGCTAAGTTTACTCATGTTCCCCAGTTCTGGTGGTATATGTCCCGTGAGTTTGTTGCCATGTAAATAGCTGAAACGAATGGTGATCAAACCATGAATAAAAAGAAATGAAGACAGCTTTGGGAAAGAAGAATATTGTTGATGATACTAACAGTTTGCCTGTGTAGGACAGGTTGCCAAGTATCGGAGGAATTGGTCCCACAAGTTCATTCTCGCTAAGATCACTGAGAAACAATTTCAGATAAAGAACTCATTATGGGCTAGTAAAGATGAAGAAACCCAAAAGCATGGATTCAAGTGTCATTTTTTTTGTACTCACAGGACAGCAAGAGCCTGCATGAGGCCAATCACTTCTGGAATTTTGCCAATCAGTCTATTTCCTTGAAGTGACCTGTAAAACAACAACACAAAGATTAAACCGAAGGACTGCATGGTACTGTATGCATGAGGACATAAGTCTGCTGAAGTATAGAAGGTATGAAGACAACAGGAAGACTTACAGTGTGGCTACTTGAAGGTAACCTATGTTGTAAGGTATTTCTCCAGAGATTTGGTTGTATGAAATATCCCTGCATGCCAAATATAAAGTAAGATGAGCATCATAGCAACATAAACAGGAGAACTGAAACACCAAAAGAATCTCCAGAACCAACGTACAGAATCTCAAAGCTAGTGCAGTTCCCTATGCCCTCTGGAATTGTTCCTGTGAGATTGTTCCCCCTTACATCACTGCATATATGGAAGGAAACCAATGTCAGTAAGATCAAGCTGCAGCTTATGCATCAGGACATACAACGGACCAGAGCTGTAAACTTACAAATACCACAGGCCAGTCAGTTGGCACATATCAGGTGACAGAGTTCCAGTCAGTGAATTGCCCCTCAAGCCTCTGAGGATCAAGATAACAGAAATGTTATCACCTGAAAACTTGTTCTCAAGTGGGCAAAACAAAATGATGTAGAGCTCTTACAGGTATTGCAGTACTTCATTCCAGTAGATGAGCCTGGGAATGTCTCCGGTGAGCTTGTTCTGCGCCAGATCCCTATTACAAAGGGACAAACGGACATTTCATTACCAAGACAGCATAATAAGTGGCAAAGAACACAAAAGGAAATTCCTTTGGCATGCACAATAAAGCACAAAAGAGTAGGTGAAACAAACAGAACTTAAATCGCAAAAGAAGTAAAAGGGTCACGGATAGAGAAAGGTCCCAGGAAACTCACAAGGTCTTGAGATTTGGAATCTGGGACAGTGTGGAAGGGATGGGTCCCGTGAGTTGGTTGTTCTTCAAAATCCTGTCAAGAAAGGAGAGAAAAATGTCACAAAAGCAGCAATCCTAGAGCACTAGAAAAGAGTAGGTACCAACTAGCAAGACACAAACCACAAACAAGCAAATTTCTTGCACCGTAACAAATGTCTGCATCACACGTTATAATCATGACTGCAGCATATGCAACAGCCTCCCATTTTTACTGTAACCACTAAGATACCCAAGTATAGGTGGGTGCCAAAGTGACCATATCCTAAAAGTCATAGCTCTTGGTAAAAGTCAGTCAGGAAACAGGAATAGAGAGAACTAGAGCTTACAGGTCCTCAAGCTGTTTGAGCTTGGAGATGGAGAAGGGGATGTCTCCATACAGCAAGTTTCCAGACAAATCCCTGCAGAGACAAGAAAAAAACAGAAACCAATTTAAAAATGGCTAATCGACAACGAAAAGATAGTAACACAATAAAAGAAGACTTGCTTGATTTAGGGACATACAAATATTTTAAGGAGACACAATCCCCAATCTCATCTGGGATTTGGCCTGTGAGCTTGTTCAGCTTGAGATCCCTGCACGAGCAAATCATTAGCACACAAATAAACTAATCAGCAAGCCACATCTAGGATGTGTCGGCTTAAAAGTAAATAATTAAATAGTACTAAAGAACTGTGTCACATCATGGCACGAGGGGTCAAATCAGATGCGGTGTAGTAGGATTAATAAAACGGTGTTGCAGGTATAGTCAAATGCACAAAATCTCAGGCCGATGCAGGAAATTGTACGTTTCTCCAAGTCATCCACTTACACGAACTGTAGGCTCTTGAGCTGCCCTATAGCCGGCGAGATCTCCCCTCCGAGGTTTAGATTTGACAGGTTCCTGTTTTTTCCCGCACAGAAAACAATCTCATCAGAAGATTCTTCTATTTTTCAGCAAACCAATAAAAAAAAGGACTCTTTACTTCTTCCCCAACAAAATGAGCAACAAAAACAGAGCACCATACGGATATGGAGCACCACGGCAAAGGAGTGTCTTGAGAAGAAAACTTCAATGGCCGAAACAAGCTCCGATGGCAAAAAAGAAAGAACAAATTCTGCAAGGTGCCATCTTCTCCTTGTTCCCCCAAAAAAACAGTGTTTCCGCCTGATCAAGAACGCAAGAAAAACACGGCAAGAAGCCAAGCGGAGCAACAAATGCAGGAAGCGGGGCGGGAAGATTCCAAGAGCACGGGAGGAGGAGAGGTCGAGGAGAGCGCACGCACAGGCCGACGACGGCGAAAGAGGCGGCGTCGCAGGCGACGCCGCGCCAGGCGCAGTGGTCGCGGCCGCCGTCCCAGTCCGCCAGCGCGTTGGCCGCGTTCCCGAACCCCGCCTTGACCGCCATCAGCGTCTGCCCGTCTCCGTCCCCTTCACCTCCTCCCGCCGACACCGACACCACAGCCGCAATAAGCAGCACCACCGCCGCCGCCGCCCTCGCTGCCATTCCCGCCCGCGAATCCGCAAGAACCTTTCGCAACCGTCGCTTTCTTGCCCAAAGCCACCGCCTTTCCGGCAACAGCCAACCCGGGCGGGCCAACAAGTCCTTGCCACTGCCTGCTCAGCTAGCACCGGCGCAAGTGCTTCTGCTGCTGCTCCATGCCCATGTCCATGTCCATGTGACGGGCACCACGAAGGAGGGAGTGAGGGGGCAGGGAGGGAGTAGGAGTGCGAGATGTTCTGCGTGCGATGCGTTTTTGTGGTGGCGCTGGCGATAGCGACGTGACTGTGGTTGCTTTCGGGGGGCAGCCGCTGCTCTGCGCGCAGCGAGGAGAGAGAGCGAGAGCCGAGAGGAGGGAGGCGGAGATCAGAGCAGGGCATAGCATAGGGTGGTGGTGGTGGGTGGTAGGAGAGAGAAAGAAGACGGAGGGAGAGGGCGTTAAGGCTGACGGTCCGGGGCCCACCGCGTCAGAGACTGGGCCCCCCTGGCATACGTGTAGCCTGTAGGGGCCCGTGGGCCGTGGTCTTCTCTGTTTTCATTTTTTCAAAAAACCAAAACCCCCTCCACGCCGTTTGGCTCATTGCGGTCGTCCGCCTGGAACCTCAATGACACGTAGGCCCCCACCATCCGCCGGATGCCACCTGTCAGTGGGGCTAAAAGAGCGCGCGTAAAAAGGACCCCGCCCGCCATTCAGCTGGGGATCGTCCCCGCGCGGGAAAACCCTGTGGCCTCCCGTGTGGCCGCCGGTGTGGTCCAGGGGCCGGTACATGGTGGTACTGTACCGGGGTGGCCACAGGGGAGGGGGTCACGCCGGGGCTGTGACTGTGAGAGAGTGGCGTCGCGTCGTGCCGGCGCCGGCGCCGGCGTGTCCTCCTCCTCCTCGTCGTCGTTGTGGTGACCACCCACACCGGCCGGCCGGGCCAGACCACGAAGAAGACCGGCGGTGCAGACGTGCAGTGCAGCCGTGCGAGCTGTCGCCCTGGATGGGCATGGGCCATGACCGACGTACGGATGGCTCGTCAAGGGAGATGCTTAAGGATTTATATGATTGAAGAAGGGGGAGGTGCAAGCAGATGGTCATGGCAGCAATTATTGGTTAATTAATCATGGTTGGAGGAGCCTCTGGCCGGTCTTAGGCTTAGACGACCACACCATATGCATGCATGTGCTCGTGTGGCTCCATGGGATTAGTACTCCATGAGTGTTAGTTATTATTAGGGTTTGCACAAATAATGATTCTTTTTTTGTTTTTCTTGATGAGGAAAGAATTAATGGATTGGTGTGCTCGTGGAGATCCATGTGTGGCTTGAGGTTTGCTGAAGAGAAGACAGAAGATATATATAGGTGGGTACATGTCACGGGGTACTTAGTGAAACATGTATTTTGCTACTTCGTTCTAGCATGACAAAAATACATTTAGGATGTTTTTTGGTAAGGATACATATTCTTGTAGGATCATATTCTTCTAGAAAATGTTTTTTTATGAATCAGAATCACTTTATGATTATGTGTGGCGACTAGCAAGTAGACTAAATTCTGATTAACAAGAAAAAATATATTTTTCTTAAAAAGCCATACAAATGAAAATATCAATAACAAAATACTAAACTTTTGTTACACAACTTAAATAGAACCTATTTTAACTTTTTCGCTGAATAAAGATTAGCGGGACAAATACAGTTGCTAGAATAGAGAGAGGAGTCAAGAAATAAAATTGATAAGAACTACTCCCAACCATTCCACATCCCCCACCCTAGGCAAAACAAGTATGGCGAATTAGTGATTCATAGTTAATCATTCTGATCTTTATCCATTTGGTAGGAATTCTAGCGTGTGTGGCTTTCTATATAGATGACCAAGTGAGCTAGGCCTATTCAATGGCACTAAGCACAACCCTAAGAAGCACAACACTAACACAAAACCGCCCCGATGCCAATGGTTATAGTGTCAGTGCCAGCATCATCTCGAGCCATAGTGCTTGTAGGCACGACACAACTATAGGCGAGGCACTACCTCGCCTCGATTTGTTCCTACTATTATATGGCCTCAAGGTAGATTAGGACCATTGGATGCATGAAGAGTGAAGTATATAGACATCCCTTCCAAAACCCTAGCTCCCTTATCTAGTCTCCTATCCATCCATCATTTTGCCTCGGTCCCACATACTCATGGGCCGCGGTGGCACAGGGCACAAAACAATGGATGAGGCAGAGCAAACGAAAAAGGCATAGTGTCTAATCGTCGTATAGTAGTATCTATTAGTATGTTACCTAAGCTAATATGAAGTTCCAATGAGGTGCTAGTGGCATGCCACCTATTTGGCCACCATTAGAATAGCTCCGAGCTGCCAAATGAACCCTAGTCAGTTGCCAAAGCATATTTGTCCACTCATTCTCTTACTGCATTATACTTTTTATTACATATATATCTCTTAGTTTATTTGTAGCACATAGCAAACCTTGTCCTTGCACTTCTCCATCGTGTTTCCTAACATGAGTGAGGTTTTTTTTATGAACAACGTGGCGCATAATAGTGCAGTGCTAGTGGTTATTGAATAAAGTAGTACCTAGTACAAGAAAGGGAGTCTTACTTACATTATAGAGGAAAAAATGACAACCTCATTGAACAATGCCAACGGCACTAACTATAGTAGAAGCACTAGAAGTACACAACCATGGGATTGAAATGATTCTCACCAAAGTGACACGTAAGTCGTAAATGATGACTCTGCGCCACATAAGATTGAAGGCCAACCACCAAAATCGACTTAGAGAGCACATTAGGTGTTGGAGCGGTTGATTGATCCCTTAAACTAGCCAGGTTCTTCAAGGAAAAGAGGTGCGAAGCTAGAAATCAATTATGTATATGATCAGGTACATTTGGATGTCTCACTCTGTCTTGCTTTGCTCGGCTGAGCATCAAGACACAACGTTTGGTTAGTTTGCTTCCATCCTCGTTTCTTGTGCTTTATAGAATTCCGCCACCAACATAAGCAAGCCAAAATTGCTCTCCACAACTTGCAAAGTCGAGCGAGGCGAGTCGAGCTAGCTGCACAAATCAACCAAACGTTCCCATCGTCACTGTTAGAAAAAAAGCGATCACATTCATCAATGTTTTGAAGCCAAAAAAATTGTTTGGTGATAGATATATAGTTGATGGTGCCGCTGGATGTAATTAGATGAATAAAGAGATGATTAATACAATCAAACAAATTTAATTTATTTATAAAAAATATTTAAGAAATATAAAATATTATGTAATGAAAAGAAAAGAGAAAAAAACTACCTGGGCAATTTGCATGAATCTCTTGGCTAGTTTTTTTTTATAAAATAGAGAGCAAAATAATAAAATATTAGATGATAGTATTAACAAAAGGGGGCAATCTTGATGGAACATTGCAGCCAGTATTCATCCCTCTTTGGCCTCGTTCTGAAGGAAGGCGAGGTTACCTCTTCAACATCTTCAACACGCCTCCAATATATTTTTTTAACCAAAACACGCCTCCAATATAACATAAGTCCTTTCACCTATATTTTGTTAGTGTTATCATCAACAGTGAAGGTTGTTATGGGTCTTAATTAAGAAGGTCGTTAAAGTCAAGGTGGAGGGGTTTTTATTCGTTAGCTAGGTATGTGAATAACATGGTAGAAAAAAGGGACAAGCTAAGTGTATTTTTTACCATTTCAACTATAGTCTGAGTTTGGTTTTGGCCATAAATCTCGAAATTCAGAAATCTTTGGCTACCCCAACTATTGAAACCGTTTGTATTTAGCCATCTAGTTGTTTTGAGTTTTGACGAGTGGTGGTTTGTGTGGACGAGAAGTGGATGTTGTACCACATGTCATTGTTACATTCTTCTCTTCGCTTGGCCTAGTACACCAACCACCCATCCTCATTTACCATTGAGCCAGTCTCCTCCTTCACCTTGCAACATAGCCCCACCATGACACAAAGAAGGCTATCGCCTTGAAGGTGTGGTGGATGAGCACCCCGGTGGCTGGTGGATCTAGGCTCACATCATCTTGAGCCCACGACCCCTATAGGACTGTGTCTGTTCGTTGATTTGTCGTGAGAGAAAAATGTTAAATAACTGATTTATTTAATTTTGAGAGAAAAAACACTGATCAATGGTTGACAGATTCGGCTGATATAAGATATCTATGTCAATTTTTTTACCACTATTATTTTGAAAAAAAACAATTGATGAACCATTTCGTTTTCCCTCCAAAATCCGAGTCGTCCTTTCATGCCGGCCGGCCGGCGGCCTGCGTACGTAGTACACATATAAGACAAGTGTACCAAAAGGGCCATTAACGCAAAGCACAGCACAAGCATATATAGGCAGGCCTCTGCCGGCTCCGTGAGCAGCATCTACTTCTTCCTGCACGCAGCATTCCGCCGCCCATGTTGCTTCCCACCTTCCTCCTTCCCCTCCATGCACTGCAACTGCTTCTGCTTGTATACCCCGTCCGATCCGTAGTCCCCCACCAGCTGCAGCGGGGCTATATTGCACTGCAGCAGGCAGCAGGATTATTCAGGCCGCTGCGTCGTCGTCTGGAACTGCGGCATGCCTGCATTGCATGTAGTACGTACTAGGCAGGCAGCTGCGATCGAAGTAACTCCGATCCTGCTGCTGGCTGCTCCCTGCTGATCAGCTGCGATCGATCAGCATGCATGCTGCATGCATGTGGCGTTAGTTCTGGCTCCATCACACTTGGTACATGATCGATGCGTCGTGTATTGACGTGTGTGGCACACACACAAATGCACAGTTGTTACACTACGCATGCAAGCAGAGAATTAAACTCGTGCTACGTACGCTTGCTTTATGCTTGCATGCAGATATAAATGATCAGAGTCTAGCTCTGTAGGAGTATATAATATACTGTTATGTATGGTAGCTGTACATTGCACAGTTGCAGGAATGGAATGAATCCATCCTTTAATCCATTGATCGATTCAAGGCAAGCATGTGTTGTAGGATCCAAGATCAGTGGCGTATATATCTATGATTTTTTTGGTAAAGGTGGTCCTTATACCATTTTTGTTGTATATATTAGGCCTTGTTTATTTCCACCCAAAATCCAAAAACTTTTTAAGATTCCCCGTCACATCGAATCTTTAGACGTATGCATAGAGTATTAAATATAAACAAAATTTAAAACTAATTACACAGTTTGGTCGAAATTTACGAGACGAATCTTTTAAATTTAGTTAGTTCATGATTGGACAATAATTACCACAAACAAACGAAAGTGCTACAGTGTCCCGAAAAAATTTCGTCAGTAAACTAAACAAGGCCTTAGTTCCCCCATTCCATACCTACGTTCAACACATTGTAATGATCTCTGGGCCCATGGCCCACATACGCCGTGCCACGGTGCCACGGTCCCCTACTAGCTAGATTATCGTCACATCAAATCTTGTAGCAAAGCATTAAATATAGATAAAAATAAAAAACTAATTATACATAGTTAGTCCATAATTGAGCAATAATTATCAAATAAAAATAAAAATGCTACAGTACCGAAAATTTAAAAATTTGAAAACTAAACGATGCCAGGTAAAAAGAGTTATTTATAACCGTTGGACAATTGTCTTGTATGGAAATATATTATTTTGAATGGGTACGCAAGTGTGCACTTCCCTCCCGTCACAAACAATCAAACACTTCCCTCTTTATAAAGAAAAAGAAAAAGGAAAAGAAAACAAATTCTCCCTTAGTTTCAAATTAGAAGATGTTTTAGTTTTTCCAGATCCATTGTTTTTACTATATATCTAGTGTATTTCTAAATATATAGCAAAATTTATGTATTCAAAAAATTCAAAACATTAACTTATAATTTGGAATGGAGAGAGAACAAATATCCACAAAAATAGTTTGTAAAATTATATATTTTCTATACTTAACTAAAAAGTATTGGCTGGTCTACACCCTTTGTCCTAAAATAATGTGCATCTTGTTTATCAATGATTCAATCAATTTCAAGTTTGACTATAAAAATATATTACATAATCAATCTAACAATACTTATTTGGTAATACGAAAATTTATTTAATTAATATTGAGATTCATTGGAAAAACGAGACATGGACTCTTTTTACCGAGGGGGTATGTTTGGAAGAGCTGACTTCGGAGTTCGGACAACTAAAACATTAGTTTAATTAGTTACGCTGTGACTCTACATCTAGTGCGTATTTTGATTTGAGAAAATGTCAAACTCTGTAAGCTTCAACCAATAGGGTAGTACGTCAAATCGTATGCTTGCAAATTCATAAATTTCTCTGTTTCAAATTGTAAATCGCCTTGTATATCTAGGAAAATTAAAATGACTTCTAATTTGAACCGAGGGTGCGTGTACCATTCTTTTCAAAAATAAAAATTGCATGGGCGCTATGTGACATCTCGCGCGCAGTGCTTGCAGTTGCAGTAGTTTGCAACTCGCACGTACAAACAATTGGTACAGGCCAGCTTTGAGCATGATGCACAGATGTGCCAAAACATATCAACATGTATGCGTCGTCTCAAATGAAATCTTTGTCTCTTTTTTTCCCCGTTTGCTAAACATGTGCCCTGACAAAGCTGATGGATGATACACTGCTCTCTGGTTCAATTGTCTTCGTCTTCCTTTGAGCTGCCCAATGCATGCTGCCTGCAGGCTCCTTGCATGCAGTTGTAGGCTAGAGGCGAGACAAAGCTAGCAAGAAAGTATACGGAGTAGCGCTCCTACTCCTATATGGTATGCACTCAATGATCTGATCGAGCAACACGACACGGCAGATGAGAAATTCATTAGCATGCAGAGGCTAGACGAGATGCCCTAAATTAGCCCTGATGCGTGTACTTTATGCATGCATGATCCATAAACTCTCACACAGCTCCACAGCTCAGGCTCTGGCTCAGCCTCACACAAAGTGCAAGTATAGCCTCAGGCTTTGCAGCAGCCTTCATCACCACAGCTACAGAAGCTGCATCGATCACAAGGCTCACCTACAGCCTCTCCCTCTGGCCTCTCATCTGTGTGTGTGTTTGTGTGTGTGACAACTCGAGGCAGCAGGCCAAGCAGAGTAGCATCAACCATCAATGGAGGAAAAACATGCATAAACAAAGCAGCTAGGTAGCAGCTACACAGCACAGGAGGCCGAGGCAGAGAGAGAGATGTTGGCGGTGGCATGGCTAGGCTACACATACAGTACACAGTGACACCCATGCACACCACATACAGTACACTCAATGATACTCATGCACACCACATGCGAACAAATATGAACATTCCAAAACCCCTCTCTTACGAGTACTCACTCTACCCCCTCTCTCTCTCTCTCTCTCTCTCCCTCTCTCTCTATATATATATATATATATATATCCTAGGTGTAGAATACTATTATATATATATATACACGATAATTTTATATACTAATTTACGATAATATGTATACATATTTACGATAGTTGGGTTACTATAACACATGAGGATATTTACCATAATGTTACAGTAAACCACTTAGTAAGGAGTTACTATAATCTTATAAATTAATATAGTAATTATCGTAACTCAAAGTGGCTACAAAATAACAGCTACATAGTAATAGTTATATATATCGTAACGACTAACGAGGAAGGAGAGAGCCAAAACAAAGGCAGCAGAGATGCATCCAAGCTTGCATTGCCTTCAATGAACATGAACCAGCCAATGGCGTCGCTGTCTTTTCTTGTGGCCTGCTGCGGCCGAAAGCCTAGCCGCTTGCAGCATACAACGGCGACGGGTGTTTGCACTGTGCCGCGCAAAGGCGTTGAACCTTTGTAGGAGTATCCGCGGAGCAATAACTGGCTGCATGCATGGCAAGCAGGCAGAGCTAGATCGAGCTGGGGCAAAGGCCAAAGCAGCCGCAGGCCGCAGCACACAGCCAGCCACCAGCTCGCTGCACTCGTTGCCTGCCTGCCTTGCAAGTCGCAACGCATCGATCACAAGGTCAGCTACTAGCTGCGGCCGGGCATGGAGTGCATGCATGACACATGGGACAAGGGCTGCGTGCCTAGTTTTGGACTAGTCAAAAGGTTGCTATTGCTCCATCTCCATGGCTGTGGCTCCATCTCCATGCCAATGACATTGCAGTGTCTCTGCGTTTGCCTTGCCATCCCCTGCAGCAAGCAATGCTGGATGCATGTGTCAAGTGTCATGTGTGTTTTTTTTTCGAAAGATCGTGTCATGTGTGTTGTGTGTATGGAGTATACGAGTAGCCAGCCAGCTCTTGGCAAAGTTTCTCTGCATGCATCTCCTGTTCTTGCTTGCTCGGTTTAGATCAGTTCTGTTCCGGTAATCTCAGCAACTGTACAGTCAGAGGCTGAACCGGTAAAGGCAGCATTAGAGAGAGAGAGAGAGAGAGGTTTTGCTTCTGGGTGGCAGGGGACCAACGCGGCAACAGTATAGTAACAAGGAGCATGAGCTGTTCCCATCTTCTCCCGGTCTGATGCCAATTCTTTGGAAGGTTTCGCTTTCAGGTTACATTTCACTGCAATGTTCAGAACAAGTCATTAGCTCAGTTATTAAAACTATTATTACAAGTTTAGTTTTTTTATTTTAATTTATTTTAAGCAGCATGCAGATTAAGGTGCAGTCTTTAAAGATTTTGTAATGTCTGAAGCAACAATGCAGGTTAAACCCCGGCCCTGAAGCCAAGCCAACAATAGGTACAGTGCGCACAACCAAGGAAGGAATACTGCTGCCCTGCAACTGTGAATCTGTGATGTGCAGATGCACAGAAGCCACTTATTTTGTGTCCCATCCCATCAGTTTGGATCGGCAACAACAACATACATGCAGGGACGCAGCTTTTACCTCCTTCTCCTTCCTGTGGCTGTGCTTCTGTGCACACAAAACCACGGCCGGCCGGTGGAAGCGACGAACAGTGATGCATGGTTTGGTTTCAATTTAATTTCTCTTTCGGTTCAATTTTAACTGAAACTGAAACTGGAATAAATGGCCAGCAGGCAGGCAGGCAGGCAGGCCGGCGATCGAGCTGTTGCGGTCCAGCGTACAGTGGATAATGCAGAGACGCAGTTGTAACTTGTGAGTGGTGAGCAGGTGAACAGTACCGTACCGTAATGGTGTACCGCAGTACTACTCCGTATGTGTATCTGTAGATGGCTTGGGCCAGGCCATATGCATATGGATATGGGATGGATTGATGGAACCCATCATAGAATCCGTGATCGGGTATCTACCTCTCCCTCACTCTCTCTCTCTCTCTCTCTGTCCTAATGAACAAGGCATGATGGAAGGAACATATGGCGTCCAAAAAGTGCAGTGTGTGTGTGTACAATGTGGTGGCTATCCGGCTATGGGACATACATGTATGTATGTGCCCATGCATAGGCATGGAACTCCAAAAATATTGATGGCATTGACCAAGATATGAGAGGATGTGGCACAACACTACATACCGGTATATGTGATGCATCTACACACCCAAGGGCCCATCCTTGGTTCTTGACTTTCTTTCTTGTTATGATTTATTTGTGCCCACTTCAACTTGGCATGGCAGCCTCCCTATTATTTATTATTATATCCTTATATTATCCATAATAACTAAGACAGAAATAAGCAAGCAAGCAAGCTGCTGACCTGCTGTTGTTGTAGCTAGTTGTGTACAAAGAGAATGAGCCACAACATGGACCACACCTGCATTGCATGCACCAGCTCCCCACATCTGATCCAACCATGAGCACATTGTGCAGACTGCCCCAGGTACAATTTCAAATGAGAGATAGCCCCTGCACTTAGGCCTTGTTTAGTTGCCAAAAATTTTTGGCAAACGCTACTGTAGCATTGCGTTTGTATTTGATAAATATTGTCCAATCATGGAGTAATTAGGCTCATAAGATTCATCTCGTAAATTACAGATAAACTGTGCAATTAGTTTTTATTTTTGTTTATATTTAATACTACATGCATGCGTCGTAAGATTTGATGTGACGGGGAATCTAGAATTTTTTGGCACTTTTTAGGAACTAAACAAGGCCTTACACCAAGCATGCAGTGAAAGATGAATATTCCAGCTTTTGAGGGGGTGATCTGCAAAAGTCAGTGTGCCTGCCAGCCCAAACGAAAAGGAGGGCAAGGGCGCAGTGGTACTGTGATGGCCCATTACTGGGTCCAGTGGGCATATTATTGCTGGCACAGACCATGTGATGTGAGGGAGTGCCATGGCCAGCCAGCATGATGATGGCAGCCCCAGAACTGGGGGGGAGCTAGAGGAGAGGAAAAGTTTGTTGCTGTGAGCAGGATAAGGCCTTGTTTAGTTCCGAAAAAAATTTAGATTTCGGCACGGTAGTATTTTCGTTTTTATTTGACAAATATTATCTAATTATGGACTAACTAGACTCAAAAGATTCATCTCGTGATTTACAGGTAAACTGTGCAATTAGTTTTTATTTTCGCCTATATCTAATGCTTCATGCATGTGCTACAAGATTTGATGTGACGGAGAATCTTGAAAAGTTTTTTTATTTTCGGGGTGAACTAAACAAGGTCTAAAGAGGCCAACAGGCAACAATGTGGAATACTGTTTCTGCTGTGGTGCCCAGCCTTAGGGGCTGTTTGGAATTTGGATTGGAGTGCTCTCCTTTTTCTTTAGTAGTAGAAGTTGTTAGAGAGGCAGCATGTGAAATTGTTGTTTTGTTTGTACTCCTACTACAAATTGTTGCATGTGACTAATGTGATCATCATATATAATTCTTTGTTTGTTTTTCAAATGGATGTGTTGAATGGGGTTGGGGGGGAGGGGGAGGCAAAACCTGTATTGTTTTGTTGTATGAAAAGTGGCAACTACACATGCCTACGTTTGCAACTGGAACATTTCACTAATTCAGCAAAAAGGTCCTGTATATATATGGTTTACAGCTACACATTCTGTGTCAGTTTGTCCTATACATACAACACACACAAGACAGAACTGCTAGCTGTGCATCTCACTCTCTCTCTATTATTAAGACACGGAGCCTTAATTAAACTGTCGTTCCTAACGTGTTATTTGACTGGAAAATATTGTTTGCTCTGCTAAATGACCGACGCATTCGGTAACCAGCTGTGTTTGTTTAGCGCGCGCGCGCTCTCTGGTGCATGTGCATCCCCTATAGTATAGCTAGCATAGCTGTACTGTTGAGCTCAGAGCAAGGTCAATAATAGAGCCAAATGCTTGGTTATAAACCAAATAATTAGAGCCAAGTTATACAATAAGTTGTCTCCTACTTGTCTCTAAAACACATTCTCTTTCTTCTTTCTTCTCACAACATTTGCTTTTTGGGCCCACTACTACCTATGCATCCGTGTCCAGCTTGGTGCTTAACTAAGAGCCAAGCTATCATCTCTCTCCTCTCTTCTCTCTTCTACATCAGCATTAGCTTGGCTATAAGCCCATTATTATACCTGCTCTCATGGAGTACAGTGTACTGTCCATCTCTAGCGATCGAGATTCTCCACTCTCCCTACCAACTGCCTACTCCTACTCCCAGTACAGGATGTTTCAGTACGTCTTGCCCTGTCTGCCTCGCGCCACGTTTTTTTTTGAGTTTGGTTATTCGTTTATATTTAGTAATTATTATTTAACTATAGACTGATTAAGCTTGAAATATTAATCTTATAAATTTACAGACAAACCATACAATTAGTTATTTTTATCTATATTTAATGCTTCATGCATGTGTTCAAAAAATCGACATGACGGAGAATCTTGAAAAAAAATTGGGAACTAAACAAGGCCTTAGTTCCCAACCAAAAACTTTTCACCCCATCACATCAAATGTTTGGACATATGCATATAAAGTATTCAATATAGAATAAAAAAGAACTCATTGCATAGTTTATATGTATTTTATAAGACGAATCTTTTAAATCCAACTAGTCTATGAGTGAACACTAATCACTAAAAACTTTTATTTTTTCGGGAACAAAACTTCAGGAGTCGCAGCAGGATGAGTAGTAATTGTCCTAGGTAGTATGGCAGGGTAGGGCGTGGCACACACACTACTACTCCCTCTATTTCATCTTAAGAATCTCGAAGAGTTAAAGTATCTTAAGTTTAACCAATATTATAGAAAAATTAGAGAGGTTTATGGCATCAAATAGATATTACTATAAAAATATAACTAATAAAGAACCTAACAATACTTAGATTAATATTATAAATGTTATTATATAAATTTCGTTAAACTTAAGATACTTTGATTCTTCAAGATTTATGGAATGATTTATAATTTAGAGGAGTGAGCAGGGCACTCACAGGTGAGGTGATATGAGGTGGATCAGAACGTGAAGCTGTCTTTCAATTTCAGGTCTCGATGCGTGCAAGGAATTCAGAGCGAGCTGAGTGGTGAGGTGAGGTGAAAGGAGAAGAAGAGTGCAGGTGCAGCGGGGGCCGGATCGTCGTCGTTCCCGGTGGCCATGACGGGACGTGAAGGTGAAGCACTACCCTACCCTACCCTACCCATGGCTGGGGATCCGGCCCGGAGCAACAGCCCGGGCGGCTCCATGGTGAGCAAGCGATGGACGTGAGACATGTGACATGTGCTCGCCGTCGCCGGGCGGGCGTGTTTGTCTGTGCTCCTCCTCCGATCCTAGTAGTAGTAGCTGTGGGATGTGAGGGGGAAAGCGGCGTCACCTCGGCCGCCTGCGCCACGGTCGGCGCCGTATCCCATGGGCACGCCAACAATCTCCCTATCGCCTATCGGTTATGGGCTACTACTATGGGCTATGGGGGCCTAGCTATGACCACACTAGCACACTAGTAGTACACGTGATGATTGGCGACAAGGAGATGCGCACACACACACTTGCAGCCTGTTAGCTGATGATCCATGCCTACAAGGCTACAAGTACTCTTAGGCCTTGTTTACTTTCGAAAAGTGAAAAGTTTTCGGTACCGTAGCAGTTTCGTTTATTTGTGACAAATATTATCCAATTATGAACTAACTAGGATCAAAAGATTCGTCTCGTGATTTACAGCTAAATTGTGTAATTAGTTTTTGTTTTCGTTTATATTTAATGTTTCACGCATGTGCACAAGATTCGATGTGACGGGGAATCTTAAAAACCTTTTGGTTTTCAGGGTGAACTAAACAAGGCCTTAGCTAATTTTTTATAACAGAAAAAATATTATTAAATAACTGACAGATTCGACAGATAAGCTCAATCGAACAAGTTTTTCCTAACGCAGGTGTTCAGTGTTGTTTCTGTATTCTAAGTTCCTCTAATCTTTTTTTCCTTAATGATATATAAGGGGCATGGATCATTTTAAAATAAAATCATTTGATGACTCTATGTTGGGCTAGTATAAGTCATGTCTGAAAATACTATTCGATGATTTTTGTAAGAGAAAAAAAACATTATTAAATAGTTGATAGATTCGATAGATAAACTCAAGCAAACATGCTATACGGTGAAGTAAGCTGGCCAAAAGAAGCGCTTGGATCATTTGGACTATTTACTAGTCCAACTAAAGTTTATACGGCCACGACAAATTCAGCCATGTGCTGCTGGGTGAAAAGCGACTAATCAACGAACTATTTGAGCTACACTACCATTTCGTTCGCTTTTTAATTCATTCATTTAGATGATGTGGAAGTAGAGGTTGTTTAGATGACCGTACCAGTGTTTGGTGCCGGCGCAGATATGTTTTTGGCTGCCAACTCCGATGATGGGCAAGGCAAGCGCTAAGCGATGGATCGGAGCATGGACAAATCACATATCCCAAATCCGATTGGCCGCGAGGGGCACACCACGCCGCCGGGCTCCGGCACGGCATGTGTGTACCATGCGCAGGCCAGGGCCAGCACATCAGATCGTCGCAGGAAGAAAAGAACATTCGGGGACCCAAAATGCCGGGGCCCACCCACAGCACCACACGCCACACCACACCCGCTGCGAGTGCCGTACACTACGTGCAGTAAACTACTCTTTCCGTCTAAAAAAACGAATGATACATCATATTAAATTTCTCTTATTCAATTTTTTTATAAAAATAAATAATTTTTTTTTCTTAAAGTATCTCTAATGATCAAAAAGTTATATCAACATAGATGATATTTATATATTTTTTAATAAAATAAACGATCAAAAAAGATATATAAAAATCAATAACAATAGTCTTTTTGAGCCGAAAGGAAGTACGCACCACGATGCGGCCCAGCTCATTAAGGGCACCCCCACACCCAGCCGCCAACTGCTTGTAGAGATCGGCTCATTAGTCCGTTTCACCTAAACCAGAATCCTAAGCCATGGCCGCATTCATGATGATGATGATGATGATATTGCTCTATGGCTTCAACGTTGACGCCTAGCCTAGCGTGGTATCATCACCGTGCAATGCATTATGCATGCCAGGAGGAGCAACTCCGGCGACCTGCTCCGACCTCTCGAGAGGCACTGCCGGGCACTTGTCTGTCATGTCACCCGTTCAATTCCTGTTGGGCTGCACTGTCAGATAAAGATCGATCTCACTCGCATCCCAGCCCAGCCCAGCAGCGAGGGACTTGGACCACCCGGCCCGGTGTCTACTCCCGGGCCGCTCGATCGTCGTCATCGTTCATCCTGTTTACTTGCTGTTAAATTTATCAACTATTCATTCAACAGTGTTTTTTTTTTCTCATAACAAATTAATAAGCACGCACTGTCAAGTGAATAAGCTGGCAGCACGCATCACTGTCAGCTAGAATCGAGTTCCTCGTTCCATTTCTCCAGCCTCGTATCGTTTGCCCTTCGATCTGCAAAGCTTGGCCTGATCACCCTTGGAGCAACTTACTCGACAATTCGAATGCTTGTCCTTTGAGCTGTGACTCTTTTAGAAGTACTCCAGTAGCCTCCGCACATTTGGATCGGGTACCGGCACATAATTATATTCTCTTCACCTGTTTATCGGATAGCAAAAACAGTGGCATTCGTGATAAAAAAAAGAAAACAGTGGCATTCAAGATATAGAGAAACAAGGCAAGGCAGCATAGTAAAGGTGTATTGATGAGAAAATAAGTGCTCCAGCACACCACCAATGATCCCAAAGGCCCATCTACCAGCTCCTGACTCATCATTAACTGACTAATACAGTAACAGAGCAGAGTACTGATGATACTTACATTATCAATGAATTACACGTCCAGTTTTACTTTATTTTATATTATATTAAGCAGCAGGTTAAAATAAAGACTTTGCACCAACGAGGATATATAATATAATGTCTGAACAATGCAACAACAGCTACAGTGTGCTGCGCAAAACCGGAAAGAATACTGCTGTCCTGCAACTCTGATATGCAGATGAACAGAAGCCAATTTATCACAGGTCCCATCCCAATCCCATGAGTTGGATCGGCAACAACCAACAACATACATGCAGGATGCAGCTTTTATCTCTTTCCTGTGCCTGTGGGGCCTGCACACAAACCACGACCCGGGTGATCTTCAACAATGTACAGTGTCATTTCATTTCAACAATGTACAATGCACACCTTGTTCTGTGCAAGAAAATGAGGCCTTGTAGTTCACCTGAAAACCAAAAAATTTTCAAGATTCTCTGTCACATCAAATCTTGTAGCAAATACATGAAACATTAAATATAGATGAAAACAAAAACTAATTATACAGTTTAGCTGTAAATCACGAGACGAATCTTTTAAGTTAGTCCATGATTAGATAATATTTGTCACAAACAAACGAAAGTGCGACAGTACCGATTTGAACTAAACAAGGTCTGAGACTGAAATAAATGGCAGGCTGGAAGGTCGGCGGGCTATTGCAGTCCAGTGTACACTGTACAGTAGATAATGCAGAGGTGCAGTTGAGAGGTGATGAGCAGGTGAACAGCACCGTACACTCCAATAATGAAGTTATGCATAAGATCCAACTAGTGACCAAAGTGATCGAAGATGATCATTCCTTGGAAAACCAACTTGGAACGAATGAAGTAGTTGTTCAACTACTTGAGAGAGAATGTCGAAAGTGCCAGGCTCAAGTATCAAACTGGAAAGACAGTAAAGTTCAATCTGCCATGTAAACACACATAGAAACGTGTTGTGTCTTGCTCAATTATACAACATTAATAACACAACGAACAAGGGATCAGGGACCGTCCATTTATCAGCATGGCAGTGTTGATCTGTTACTGAGGCTAGACGGAACTCTTCTTCAATCTAAAGGCCAAATTACAGGTAATCCAAAATTGGACTATGGAACATCAAACTCTAAATAATTAATACAAGAAGACTAGTTAGCTTGACACCATCATTTGATCGCACGCCTGCAGTGCCTGATTTGCATAGTATCTTACATCAACATCAGGGTCCTCGCTGAGCTCAACAAGGCATGGTTTCACGGTCTTCTCCACAACCTGCAGAGTAAGCATTGATGATATTCCCCAATAACACGAAATACAGACGTAGCACTTTAAAAATGGTAACATGCAAAATCACCAGAGCAACTCACAGATTGATCGAGGATCGGTACAAGTGACTGTAGTACTTTTGCAACGTTGAACTTAATGTTAGGAACCCTGAAAAAATATTAACAGTGTTATTAAGACCTTGACAAGATAAGATCTTTCTTAACATTCTAGTTACTCACCTGTCCTTTGAAGAATTAATGACAACTGGAAGCAGCTTTTGACAAGTGATTTCTGCACCCATGACAGGAGCTAGCAAGGAGATAGCCTGCAGAATTGTCATGCGGTACAAATAGTGTGGATTGTTGATCTTCTCCAGCACCTGGGAAAACAAACGAGTTGTAAGCAACCACAGTGTCTGCTGAGACGTCACCTCACTAACATGGGACCCCTGCGCTTCAATTCGTTCTTTGCTCACAATGTGTATTCGATGCCTGGATGTCTTTGAACAACATGGGACCCAGAACGATTTATGTGCAAGTGAGTGAATATCACTTTTTAAGCCTTGATGCTTGAAGAAGCATCAACGACTGAAAAAATTAATGAGGCATCAGCTGCTGTAGTGTTGAAAACAATGGTTGGAAATTCTCTCCTAATTGAAGCATCGGTTTTTTTTGCACACTATGGGTACTCTAAAACTAGCAGAACCACCATGCCATCACAACAATGAGAAGTTTTTTTAGTGCATTTCCTAAATTTTAGCTACTCATCGCTGGATACCAGGATAATATGCAGCGGCATGTAATTTTGGGGGTGGTTGGGTGGACAATTCTCTTGGAGATGATAATGAATTTTACTGTCTTGCATGATCACATTTAATGAACATTTACAAAGGTTTTAGCTATAGTTGATAAATTAGCAACAAGGATTATATTATGCACAGTTGTAGGCATTGAGATAGTAGATTAATAACCTGAGGAATTATATGCTGCATTGCCCACTCTGGACCAAACTCTTCTGCAAGGCGCTTCAAGTTGTTAGCGGCAGCATCTCTGATTGAATAGACCTGATACGCAAATTTTGGTTAGTCTAACCATTAGTCAAAACAACACAATGTCCTATATGCACTCAAGGATATAAGATAAGAGGGAAAGATGCTTGAGACAGCCCCATAGAGTTACTGTTTTGACATAACCCCTAATGGCACAAACCTTATCTTCCAACCATTGCATGCAGAGTGCCCCCAGCTTGTCATCAAAAAACCCAACACCTAACTGACTCGCCAACAATGGGATGTACTCAATTATTGCAAGCCGGACTCTCCAGTGCCTATCCTCCGCAAGTTCTACAATGGCTGGTAGCAGTGATTGGGATAGCAGGTCAATTCCAATAACCTGAAAGATCAAAAGAAAATTCACTGATCATCAGATAATTTTGAAGAGAAAGGCAAGGCTTTCAAGGACCTTGACTTAAAAAATCCAAATATACTAATAGCTGGTAAAAGAAGACTTTAAAGATCCAAAACAAGAAAAAAGCAAATAAATCGATAACAAAAAATGGTACTGACCTGATTAACTTGATCAAGTTTGCTGATTATGTTAAGTCGAACATCAGGAAATTCATCCTTCAGCAAAGAGAGGAAAATTGGAAGAAGCTGCTCAATGGTAGCATCCTGCCAAAACAAAAAAAGATGATCAGCTTACATGGAATGCCAACAGTTGTCAACACCATATTCTACAAACATATGTCTGCATCACTGATATCACCTTGCCCAGTACAGGGGCCATTCCCATAATGACTGAGGCTAAAGCTGAACGAACATGCTGGGATGAATCTGATGACAATTCCTGCAAATGCAATTGGCATGAGTTAATTCACTCAGAAGAAAAATAGCAACGAAATGGTGTTCAATGATTGCTTTGCCCCCACCTTAACGCACGGAAGAATATGTTGGATTGAAATCTGTGGATTTAATATGCGACAGAACTTAGTTACTTTTCCAGCAGCTGCTATCCGCACTTCAGCCTCATTATCACGAAGGAGTCGAACATATGCAGGCACCAAATCAGCTCTAATCCCAAAAACAGAGATATAGAGTTAATCCACTTGAAAAGGTTATGGGTTTACATGAAACTCAAGAATTCAGATACATGTTTTACAACCCTGCAATAATAGGTTGAATTCAGCCAGGACAAATAATACCTTGTAGGCTCAGGGCCAACAGCCTCACAGAGCTCATATAATTGATTGGCAACCATATAACGAACACGCCATGATTTATCCTAAACAAAGCAAGTATAAGCAAGTAGCATTTATCAGTGGTGATGCACTGAACAGCAACAAGTTGCAAAACTAAGAGGCGACTCTGAGAAATTATCAACCTCTAGCAACTACAAATATGTCTTCCAATAATATATCCAGACAAAGAAAGCAAATTACTTGCTGCAAAATGTACGGGTCCAACATGGGAGCAATGTACCTGGGAGAAATTGACAATGACAGGAAGAATGTGTGCTACACAATCTTGTGGTTCCAACAATTTACCAAGAGCAGCACAGCCTTCAACAGCCAACAAACGCACTGAATCTTGATCTGAAAATAAAAAAGGTGACGTTTAGACATAGTGCCCAAATGCCTATGACTATGCAAACACTAACTCAATGATTCAATCATGAATAAGTTGTTCCAAAACACATGTAGATTTTAGGTGTGCTGTAGTGCATCTTTCAGAGAAAATTCTGGCTTGAAGATATTCAAGAATTATAAAAAAAAACTTTCAAGTAATCAAGTTCATAACTAATTTTTTTGCCCACGAAAGCGAAAAAATGTTTAAAATTCTCTTTCAACTTTCAGGCCCCAAAGGATGATCAGAAAAACTATTTAGAGAAAAATGATACACAAATAGTTATCTCAAACAAGAAAGATAAGAAACAGGACATAATCACTGCAAGAACCAAGAAAATAAACAAATGAAGCAACACAACACAAGACATTTAACTGAAACTGTATAGAAAATGTACCATCTTGGGTTAAGTCATCAAATATTGACATTATTTCTGTCTTCAAATGATTCTGTTCAACTGTGGCTGCAAATTTTCCAAGATTTGATGCAGCTGCTCTTCTGACCATAGGCATGTCATCCTGACATAACTGACCATAGATAGTCCTCAATTCTGTTTTCAATTGGTCCGACGCACTTGGATAGGCTATGTGGAACAGACCACAGGATGATACACGAGCTGTAAACCACTCGCCAGCTGCTAGCCTCTGAACAGAGTAAACACATGGATAATTTAAATTTATGGATGGACATATAGGTACTAGTAGAACATCACATGAAATAAAATGCACGAATTACTTCTAATAATAAACATTGAATGTTAAACAAAATAAATAGGTAAACCCATATTAGTACGGCATCTGCACAAATAAGAGATCAAATAGAAAGTAGCACAAAGGCATGTAGTATGGCATTGTGTGTACCATAGCAGGAGAAACTATACTCAGAAAATGATGCATCTTTTTGCATATATAATTTGGCATTTGAAGGGCACATGGTACAGAAAGCAAAGCACTGACTGCATGTAGAAAAATGCTGCTTGACTCAACAGTTAGTAGGTCTAATGTCACATCCTGGATTAGGGAGACGTGCAGAACGTGGGAGTTTGATGGTACGACAGTGAATGGACGCCAAACCAAACACTTGATATTTGGCACGCCAAGGATGGTGACAAGGTCCGAGAGTAGATGAGGATCTCTAATGATAATTTTTGCTTGCCTTCAATTGATACATCTCATATCCTTATATAGAGAGGCTTACTTGATGCCTAAGCAAGGTGGCAATCGTATTTCTAATCCTAAACCCAATGGGCCTCTCAGACTGCCATTCTGACCTATGTGGCCTAGCTGACTGCCCATGGCATCTAACAAATTGATGAAGCCTATCAGTACAACACATTAAATTACTGAAGCATGGGAAGTGGGAAAAATAAATGTCACATCTAAGCAGTGCACTAGTCATGTAAGGTAAAGGAAAATTAGATGCATAGTGCATGTGACATGAAATACAATGTCAAACGTTTGATCCAACAAAATCACATCCACATATACTAAATGCAGTAACAATGGCAGCATATTTATTTACATTAACATTACACCAAATACTTAATAAATGAACCTCTTACCTTTACTACTGGAATGAACCAGTCGACAATGTCAGATTCCTTCATTTGTGCACCAATACGGCACAGAGATTCAACTGCCTTATCGCGGACACAAGTTTCCTCCACTGTACACAATGTCTCCAAAGGTGGAAGCAAAACATGAGCATGTTCTACGCCCCCAACATAAGGAATGAAGACACCCAATTCCTCAGCCATTGCAAGAAGAACCTCATCTTCATCGTCATTGTTTTCACTGAGAAAGGGAATCAGTTCCTTCCTGGTTCTTTCTTCTCCAAGAGCCCGTGCAATTGTCGAAAGTCTTCTAATGGAGTTTAGACGCAACTGAATGTCCTCATTCTTCAGCTCGTCAATCAGTACAGCAATTGGATACAGAGGTTCATCAATCATAGCCATCAGGTATATCAAGGATTTCTGAATTGGTAAATGAGGAAACAACATTAGGAGCTTTGTAATTATATAAAGACAACTTTGGTTGAATAAACAAACAGAAGCAAATTATAAAGGAACTTGGATAAAATATGCAAAAATCAGATCTCTGATGGCATAACCAAAGAATAGATGAACCAAACTATTGCAAATTTACAACTAAAAGCTCCCTGGGATTGACTTGCTTGAACAACACAAGAATACTACTGATACACATGATCCAAATAAAACTAACCAATTCACGTTGACAAGTACAACATCACAAATTACTTCGAAGGGACAAACATTTCATAACATCATCTATGGAGGTGAGTCTCAACTGCCCAATTAGAAATGGCAGGGGCTTCAGTTCAAACAATAATAGTTGGTTGATCCAGAGAAAAAATGTCACGCAAAGATGCCTATTTATATTGCCTATAAATAAATAAGATTTCAGGAAAGAAACATCGTCATTTGGCATCTGAACATTCTGAGAAATTGAATCAAGTGCAGGCAAATGCTCTGAGAAAGTAAAATTTGGCATGAACAGATCTGGTCATTTGGTCACGAGGAATATTTATTTATGGCTTTCTACTTGTTTGATTGCTTTTTCTTCTCACTCATGGGGCATGGAGAAAATTCTCGGAATCAAAAGTTTAACCTGGATGTTGTTTCTGAAATCTGATTTATGTAACGACATATTCAACTCCTAAATTGCATGTTCGCAGATCCTGAATAAACGAGCGAATCTCGATACGAGCTGATGCACACAACGAGATGTGACAGCAGACGCACACGCGATCTACTCATCTACAACACACCACGAGCAATGATTGATCCAAATAACCAGTTAGCCACCACCAACACCACACAGCCTCCAAACCAATCCGCGAGGAATCGGCCAAAAAACAACACAGATCTGGCAGGGAACCACACGTAAACGCGCGAACGAAGGACGCTTGAGCTCCAAAACGGCGGCGGTATCGAAGGCCGGGCTCGGCGATCGGAGGTGGTCGAGCGGTGCGCAGATCTAGAGATGGAAGGAGGAGAGGGGGAGAGAAGCGGGATCTCACCTGACCTCGCGGGGGTCCGGATCGGGCTTTTGCGACGGCTGCTTCGCCGACGGCGGGGGAGACCGGAGAGGGGGCAGGGTAGGAGCGCCCCGAGGCGTCGCCGCTGAGAGAAGGGGGGCGAGGAGGAGCAGGTGTTGCGGAATGCGACGAGGGAATTGAGACGGACGGGGGGCAGTGGATGTCGAGGAGGC